>NC_086240.1:16795781-17165156 GCF_036321145.2 Pelmatolapia mariae | reverse complement strand
GAGGCAAAAAAGAAAGTACAGTTTTCTTGAAGTAAACATGTTTATGTAAGCTCCAAACTTTGGCCTTTTCCAACAAAATATATTCAATCGTTTCAAGTTTGAAAGACCTTTCAACACAGAAAGTGCAGTTTGATTGTTAAACACTTCTACACATGGGCTTTAATGACTGTAATCATTAAAAGCCCCTTAGTTTAAACTGTTATTAGGCGTATGAACCTCATGCTCACCTTGTAGTCATCAAAAATCTAAAAAGCATAAAGATATTTTTTTTCAAAAATGACTTACTTGCAGTCAAAAACTAGGGAAGCAGATATTCTAATGATCAAATTATAATTGAATCCACTTTACAGGAGCATTTGCTGGTGTCAGATTAAAAAGGGGAGCTTAATCTGTCTGATTCCAAGATTAAAGCTGTTAAATCTGCCTGAAAATACGCACACATGACATGTGAGATGTGAAATTTATTGAAGCAAATAATAGTGACCTTGAAACACAATAAAGCAGGCTGTGTAATGCTTGGATTTGACAAAAACATCCATGTAATTCAATGCAGAAGCTTCAAATAGCTGAAAATTAAGCAGGTCTGATTCTGACCTGTGTGCCTAGACGAGAGGTTGAGGGACTGCATGCTAACTATTCTGACTAAAGGTGAAGGAGAGGCTTTTAACCTTTTTCTTGTATGCTCAAGAACTGCCAAATTGTGTGTTCTCAAGAACAATCTCTGCTAGGAATAAAAATTTTAAGGTGACTGTGGAGAAAAAAAATCATTTTTTCTCAACTCAGAATTAAACCAGTTTTTACAAGAAATAAAACTGCATTATTTACCAGACAGTAGGCATTCCTGCATAAAGTTATTATGTGCATTTAATCACTGAATAAGCATGCTAATACTGTACCATTTACTGTGCACAGTATGAATGTTATTTTCCCTTCAGATATAGTATTTTTTTCCCAGAGGAAAAAATAAATAAATTTGAAGCCATTTAACATTACGTGTGGTAATACGCATTAAAAAGGCCCATTGTTGTTACTTATCTTCCAACACGTAATAGTGGATGACAGCTGTAAATGTTCTCAGGATATTCATTTCACAGGAAGTAGTGGGCGGTGGGAGGGTGTTTATCCAGCCTCCATGTCTGCAGCTTCCAGGGATTCTGCTATCACAGACTGCTGCTCCACCTCTGACAAAAGATGCATCCTCACCCCTCCTGCTCAGCTGCTCTAAATTATTTATCTCGGCTGCTCGGTCACTCAAAACCAGCCAGCCTTTTTGTAAAGCTTTATTTAGACTGGTAGTGACAGAGTAACCTCTCTTGCAGTCACACACACATGCTGAGAAGAAGATGGGAATATCAGCTTAAAAAATAAAAATACTGATATGGTTGGGAGAGTGAAACCAGAGTAACACTGGTGGGAGCTCCACGTTGTAGGGTTTGTGTTGTCATGCAAGACGACTGAAGATTGTGAGACTGCCCTCCCAGCAGTGCAAGTGATTGAAGCGTGTCAGCCCTTACCTCCAGTCCATCTTCTCCACAAGGTACGCACATATCAGAAAGCCTGTCCGGTTGAAGCCATGCGTGCAGTGAACACCTTCAGGAGAAAGAAAGAAAAAAAAAAATACGCAAACCTTTCAAAAACTCCACCTCAAGTTTACACAATATATTTGTTTTGTTGTTTTTCTGTCCCTATTGTTTTCACATAAATATTAATTTACATTTATTTTTTAATGATGAATTGTGTTTTTATTTCAATTTCACACAGCTTGCCAATTATTTGGATGTGTGTGCCGTCACCTCAATCTACACTCAATCAATTCAATGTGGCATATTATGAGCGAGACCCCCCCTTATTTCAACAGCCAAGCCACTGGGCACAATTTCATCCAATGTAACATCTCTCACATCAATAAACCCAGCTCGCCTTTGAGATATACCGCGGCTGACTGGATGTTTTGAGGAGGGGCATCAAGTCACACACAAAGGACTCACAGGCAGATCCTTTTCTCCTTAGAGGGGGGTCCTGCCTTTATACCTACATCAAAAAAATCTGACACCAGCCATTGCACACACAGAAAAGACCCAGGGATTGATGAAACATTCAGGGAATGGAAAGAGCATGAGAAAAAAAAACAAGGAGAGAAAATTCTGCTCTTTCAGAAGAAAAGATTCTGGAAAGGAACCCTCCACAAGGGGTGAAAAGCACTCATATCTGACAAAAATCCTCCTAATTTGCGACAAACTGACATTTATTATGACAAGATCCCTTCAGCAGGTGCACAGCAGGATTTTAAAAAAATAAAAATAAAAATATATATAAAATGAAACCTGACTCGCATGTCTCCCAATATATTAGGATGTTTGCCTGGTAACGGCAGCGATAAAGAAATCACATTTAACAGACCAATTGTCTAATTTGGACATGTGTACTGTGGAGAAAACAAAGCCTAATCACCAGCTGACTAAAGGCAGGAGATTGCTGGGATGACATTCACACATTCTGCTCTGATGTTCGAGCAGTCTGATTTACAAGTCAGGCAGCAGTTACAAGTTAAGAGCAAATCTGGACAGGACGAGGTGTAAGAGAGCACCCTGCTGCCAGTAGCATAAAAGTGCAGCGGCGTTACACCGTCTTCGGCTGATAAGTACAACCCTAGGCTAACCTTCAGGCAAAAGGACATTACAGACCAGTACCACTACAATAGATGGAGATAACTTTTATTTTTATTCCCCACTAAAAAACATTTACACAACAATTGAGGAAATCATGTGTGCCACTAGAACACTACTAAGACTTCAAATAAAGCAATAGGCAAACTATTTTTTTATGTATAGTGCATATGAGGTACTATTATGTAAAAATGTAAAATACAGCAAGGTGTTTCGGCACAACTATAAACACAGGCCTGATACAGCTATGCATGCACTAAACCATTATCAGCCAGTATCAATGTAAGCCTAATTTAAAGGCAAAGCAAGGTGCTCCTTTCTTGTGCATGTGTTTAAGCCTATCCATTAACTATGTCTATACTCAGCTTGTAACTAAACACATAATAACTTAATTTGTTACAATCTGCATTAGAAATTAGAATAGCTTGTTTTGAGCTCATAATAACAAGCTGAACAGCTACAGAGAAAAAAAAATCTAGTTCGAGACAAAAAGGGGGGGAAAAAACAGTGGAAATAACCTTCCCACACACCAGCATCTACATCGCTCCCTTTTAGATCAAATCTATTTAGCCAAGGTGCTCATTGATATTCCTTCACCTATAAATCACCTACACAGTGTTCACTGGGAGATGAGTGTTGTTTGCGATATGCAACTCCTCCACAAGCTGACAAAATAGTGACTTGCATGGGCTGCATATTTTAAAAATGTGCAAAGACACTCTGTGTGAGGGCTGAACATGGTGCTACTGTGCAGACATCAGAAGAGCACTAGTTGTACTGGGAAGCTGTTTGATATTTGACATGAGTGTACGAACGTGTTTGCTGAAATTTTAAACAGTGAAAATATATTCTGACAAGACCTCGCTCCAATTTGCGTTTAACCAATCCTGGAGTAAGACTGCCCTCTGCTGGACACAAAAGCTAATGTTACCAATCAGCCAATCACACAACACCAATTAAATTAATTTAATGTATGTAATGATCAAGATGAGTCATTGAAGCCTAAACTGAGCTGAAGAAAGATGATTCTAGTGAATTTGAACGTGGCGTGGCTGGTGGTGCCTGACGGGCTACTTTAAGTATTTCAGAAACTGCTTATCTAGGGGAATTTCCCCGTCCAGCTGTCTTTAGAGTTTATGGTCTGAAACAGATCAACTATGCTGTCAGCAGCAGCTCACTGACCAAAATGCCTTGTTTATTTCAGAGGACAGTGCTTCAAGCTAATGTGAAGGCAACAGTAGCTCAAATAACCACCAACTATGCATGCAAAAGAACATCTCTGAACACACAACATTGCAAACACCAAAGCAACTGAAAACCAGAGCGTGTGCTAATCCTGTTAGCTAAGAACAGGAAACTGAGGCTACCATTTACACACTCACCAAAATTGCATATGAGAAGCATGGATCCATCCTGCTTTTTATCAGTGGTTCAGGGTGGTGGTGGTAATGGTGTAGAAGTCTCGCACAGCTTAACACCAACGATGCACCTGAGTATTGTTGCTGACCATGTCCATCCCTTTGTAACTATAGTGTACTCATCTTCTGACGGCTGCTTCCAATAATAATAATATGTCATGTCATAAAGCTCAAATCCTTTGGAAGTTCAAAAAATTAACTGTACTCAAATGCCCTCCTCAGTCACCAGATATCGATCCAATCGAGCACCTTTGGGATGTGGTGGAATGGGAGATTTGCATCAGTGATGCAGTCCAAAATTTTCCAGCAGCTGTGTGATGCTAACATTTTAACTTGGACCAAAAGAAAGAAAGAAAAAAGAATCAACTAAAAAAGGCAGTTCAGAAGGCAAAAAAGGGGATCTAACCCAGTACTACCAAGGTATGCCTAATATAGTGATCATTTAGTGCAAAGGCAGTTCTTCCAAAAGCAAACTTTTCTATTGCGAGTATGTGTATGAATTTAGAAGCTGCAACAGATACAGATATTCATTCTCTTCCTAAGCCTAGGCATCAGCATAATGATGAACCACGCTTATATCAGAGAATCAAAGAAAAAACAGCAGTTTCTTTGAAGTTTACAACCCACAAGCCAAGAATAAAATTATTTTAAAGAAGTAACAATAAACAAGATTGAAAGTACATACGCAAGAATATGATCAAAATGTTAAAATATAAGAGCTAGAAATTGTACATTACAGAACACTGTTATTTATGAGTAAACTATGTTGAGGTCTACTTTTAAGGGGTCTAGCAAAGTTTTTGCACTAGTATTATAATTACATAGCACTAAACTCTTAAGAAAAACACTTACAAGGACACAGTGCCACTTTATTCTTTACTGCAAAATAAAAGTGGCAGTGTAAATGAAGCAGAAAGTCTCTATGTACTTTAAGTGTGGGTTTTTGAAATGATGTTCAGGCATTAAGATTCATACTGACTGGGATAAGTCATAGCCAGAATTTGGTTATTGCTGAAGCAAAGCTGTTACAACTGTCTGACTAAATTACACACAGTGCAAACTCATTTGCAGCACCAGATGTTTTTACACTTAAAGTCTATTTCTGTCTCATTTCATATCCTTCTGTGTGCAGAGGTGATAAACACAGCACTTAATGGGTTCCAGTCACACTGGCACATCTGATATCTTAAGAAATGAAAAACACAGACACACTCAGAGGCTTCTCTTGGCCAAATACTCAGCTTCTGGTATCACTTTAGTCAGAGAGAAAATGCTGTTAAACCTGAATAATTTTCCACACATGAGTAAACAGGATCCAAAATTATAATATACGAAAAATTTAAAGTAACACGACAAATAACGTAATCAGGGATACTTTGTGCAAAGTGTTTAAAGACAGTGTGCTAAAGAGTTGGTTTTTATAATGTGCATCTGTTTGTTTCCCATAGGGTTGGTCGATTGGACGAATATATCGACTATCGAGGATAGGTTGAGCCTATGGTCGATAGTTTTACAAGGGCGATTTATTTATTTATTTGCCCATGAGTAAGTTTGCTAATAATGATGGAGCTAATAGAAGCAGTCAACAGGAAAAAATAAATAAAAGCGCTGTTTTAACAGGACCCTCTTTCATGTGCGAGCAAATGCACCCTCCTCAGAGTGCGCCCGAATGCTTGTTGATGGAGCTGCAGAAGCTGGTGATAGCCTAGCATACTCAGCCGGATGGTGGACACGTACATGCTCATGCAAGTTAGCCGTGTTTGAGTACTTTGCTCGCACTACACATCTGCACAAGCGGCACACTGCTTTGGTTACATCCTTAGGTTTACCTTTTATCTGGTTTAAAGCCAAAGAAATCCCAAATTGGTGACTTTATATTCTTTTAGTGCTGTCAGCATTAACGCGCCGTCATCACAACTAACGCGATTAACAATTAACCCATCTGGAGCGCAGACTGAGTCAAAATCCCTGAAATGTCTCTGTCAATGCATTTCGGGCAGTGTGCCCAAAGTTTGTTCATTCTGCGCTCCAGATGGATTTAGCGCGTTAAAAATTTTAATCGTGTTAATCGTGATGACTGCATTTAAGCCGCGTTAACGCTGACAGCGTTTTTCAATTTTTGGAAATTAGTTAGTCTATATTTGGACTTTTTCTGTGTTGTAAACACGCAAATCAGTCGATGCATGATTACATTGCTCCGCCGATCAAAAAGTCTGCGCATGCGTGAATATATCGCCCATCGGCAATTGTTGGACTGACGATTGCCGGTTGGAAAATTTTTACATGTTGCCCAACCCTAGTTTCCCAGTCACAAAAGAGCAAATAGATTCAAAAGTGCACCTAGTCTGTCAGTTAGATTGGTGAAATCCACATGATGAAATACTCACCTATCAAATCTGTGGGATTCTTCTCATTGAAGTGTTCACAGAGCCTGATGAACATCTCAGTGGTCTCTTTTGAAGGACACTCCCCGTGGCTAAAAAGGTACAGGATGACATTAGTATTCAACACATTAACATCCACAGTTCTGCAAAATGATGAATTTGGACAGTTAGTTTGTGACAATGCTTTTTAATCGTACCCCTTACACTGAAGCTTCATATATTTTATCCCTTCTTTTTCAATTTCACTGCGGTCATAAAAGCGAGTCGTGTTCGTCAAGTCTACGAGCAAACCCATTTTCACCTGAGGAGGAGAGAAACGGGCACTGTGAGGGAAGGTTTTCTGTGCCACTTTAATACTTCTGTCCTTGCTGAGGGTACTTACCTTTAGACTTTTTAAATAGTTGGACAGCATGCTCGGATTAAACCTGTTCTCCTCTGCAACTTGGTCATCATATCTGGGACCTAACATCGTTTTCATTGGCAGGAATTTACCTAGGAAGGAGAAATGTAATGAATGAAACAAAAATCCTGCAGTATTCTAGTATTAAAACTATCTTGTATGAGCAGGGACAGCAGCTTGGTCCCTAATTTAATGACTAATTTTTAGGGTTACGGCTAAGAGTCTAACTTCATACCAAGTCAAATCTACAAATTCAGATAAATCAATAAAAAAAAATTTAAAAAAAAAAAAATCACTGACTAAGTATTTGTCAAGGTCACATTCAATTAAGCATTAGACAGCACAAGTGCATTTGTTTTGTAAAGAACTTGGTTAATAGCCAATAAAACTGTGGATCCATTTGTGTAAACTACACTGAATTTCTTAGAATAAAAGCCTGGATTAAAAAGTGCCACCAACTCCAGCTGTGCCTTCAAACAGAGCATCGGTATAAACTGTTGCACTGTTATAAAGTTGAGGCGGAGAGGAAACAAGCCTGCAATTGCAGGTTTTACAGAAATGTCTCAACATCACATAACTGTAATGATAACAATGATGAATGGGCAAAATAAAACAGTAACACCAATACTTTTGTATAAAGTGTTAACAAGACAGCCTTGCATCACTTAAGAATGGGAACTTAGATCAATCCACTTGCACTGTCTAACTTTGACCTTATAACTTCCTTCTACTTATGTTGGGCTGTTATTTTGACAGTTGTACATTGCAATAAGGAATACATATAGGAACAGATCTATATCCACAGTCCATACTGGTATTTGTATCAACACAGTTTTATCTACATCTATCCTTTCAAGCCTGTCACATCAGTCAGCTGGCAGCTGCACTATTAATACAGAACATAATGTAGTAAAAATTGCACACATTCCCAAAGTCTGTTACTGACCACTGAATTATTTAGGATATACTCAGGCTGTCTACCACTGACCAGTCCCAGGAAACACTGGTACACTTTTAGCTATGAAGCACAGTTGTCCACCTGTCTGTCTTTGCTCCAAGACACTACACTCCAAGAAGCAGCTCCTTTCCTTAACCTCAACGACATTTTCATCAATGTCAAGGAAAAGAAGCTGGGAGGTAGTTTTAAAGATACCCCAACTGTACAGCATTTCTCTCCCTCATGCTCTTGATCCACATTTTTTGACTGGCTTAGGTTTTACAAAGGCAACATTACAACTCAGACACTTTTCTAAAGTCTGGCTTTTAATGAAGGACTCGGAGGTTAAAGAAAGAACGTCATTGTCCATCTCTTGCAGCTTAACAAGTCTTTCACAGAAAACATCAAGTGACCACAGACTTACAAGCCATGCAGATTTTTGTGCAATGTGGTGAAAACAGTCACAACTAAAATTAAATCCAGCTACAGTCAGTTAAAACATCTAATAACTGTATGAAACTGGTGGAAGGTGAATTCTCCGATACTTTGGTTAATTTTTTTTCTCAGTTATTTTTGGATCTTAAAAGAAACCTGAAGCTCAAAAACAGATGTAGCAGCTGATGGGTGCATACCTAAGATAAAGATAAGATAAGATAAGATAAGATAAGATAAGATTTTATTGATCCCACGGCGGGGAAATTTGTGCGTTACCACAGCTCAGGTACAGATAGCAGAAGAATACAAAGACTATACCAGAATAACACCAAAATACCTACTGGAAATCATAGTATTATCAGACAACAACAGCAATTGCAATAACAGTTAAGAGTTTATAGATTATTAAAAAAAACAAAAGAGAAAGAAAGGTGACATTCAAATAACGCCTCTCAACATTAGTAACGTGTCATACACGTATGCTCGCCTTGAGCTCCTCAAGCCATAGCCCCGGTTTGTTTGGACACGTGATTTTTTGACGGTGAAGCATACCAACTTAGCAGCGCTTTTCTGAAGCTCTTTTTAAAACCTTTTCTTTTAAAACTAATGGACTCCCATACTTTGTGTTTGTTCAACATTAAAGTCACCCTAAAAGCTGAAAAGAAGCGAAAAACGTTGCTGAATAGTTACCGTTAGCGACCTAGCAAAAAGAGCGCGCACGAATACAGTGTCAGAGAAATTTCCATTAAAAAAAAAAAGCCAAAATTAAGTTAATTCCATATAAATACCAAAAGAACAAACCCTTTTAACTAAATCAAGCTTTAAAAATATGTTGACGTCATTCAACGATTTCTTTGATTTACACTTCATTTAAAAGATAACGCATTCATTTTTACAACAGAGAAACAGAGCTTAAATATGTGTACTTAAAGACCGAACATGAACCAACACAGCCCATTACTGCTACTTAAATCTGACAGTCTAAAATAATAAATAACTGATATAGGCAACAAGCATCACAGCAACACCATTGAACGAAGCTAACTAGTAGCAATAGCTTCATCTGGTAAATAAAACACTATTCTCTTAGTTAAATTCACACTAACCTGCCACAGGTTGCCCTCTTCTAGGACAATTGCGCCATCGAGGAGGAGGTCCGTTATTTGACATGTTGAGTTGAGGTTGGTAATATCTAAAAGCCTCTAATATCAATAACCCCGTTGCTTGATGCTGCCTCTCTCCCCCTACAGCAGATGCTGGGTAGATATTCACCCGAGCACTGCGGACTCAGGGCCCTTTAGCTCCTAATTCAGGAGAATCAGCCAGCAAGTTTAAGCCCGGTTAACCTTCTGACAGACCAGGAGGCATTTTACACGAAACACAGGCTGTTCCGATCCACTGCAGATCAGCCTTTTAAGAAATTCAGCTATCTTTTTCATTTGTCTACCATAAATCTAGGTTTTTAGCAATCAGCTAGCAACACCTCAGTGATCCTTCTTCTTCTTCTACTGGTGTTTTTATACGGCGGCAAATCGTATCCGTGCATTATCGCCACCCTTTGGACTGAAATGGTTGCTGCAGCAGCTTGAAAGCTAGTTCGTTTATTCATTTATTTACAAAGAAGAAAAAACCACACAAAAAACCCACAAACGTTCTTACCTTATTCTTAAATTTATTTGTCAACACTGGTTTAAATTTAAATTTATTTATTATTTATATTCTACAGTTCGATGGTGAGTAAATGCTCCAAAATTTAATTTTGATTCTAACTGGTTTATATTCTGAATGACAATAAAGTGGTTATTCTATTCTATTCTATTCTATTCTATTCTATTCTATTCTATTCTATTCTATGTGTTTAGCTCCTCTCCTCTTTATGTAGACCTATAGTTCTTTTTTATTTCCCCCACCTGTTGACAATACACAAAAATGTGTAATCATTTCTTTCTGTCTTTATATTTCATACCTTTCTTTTAGTATATTTTGACAGATTTACATGTCTTTGATTGGTTATCTGTTTTAGCTGTGGGGTAGATATTACTTGGCTTAAAAAATACATATAATATCCTGTATCTCTAGTATTTATTTTATTGCATGTTGTCTCATGTCTTTTGGCTCTGTTTTGAAAGGTTTTCAAAAGTTTATTGGCAACTTCAGCAGATCTCTTTACACCAACCAGATCAAGTGAGAAGTATGCAGTACAATAAACAGTGATAGAAATCCGTATGACGCAGTGGATTGGACTTTCTTTTTACATCCAGAGCTACCTTAATTATTTGTGGCATAGACTCAACAAAGTGCTGGAAACATTCCTCTGAGATTTTGGTTCATATTGACATGATGTCATCACGCAGCTGGTGCAAATTTGCCGACTGCATCAATGATGGAAATCCCCTGTAACACCACCTCCCAAAGCTGCTCTTTTGGATTAAGTTCTGATGATTGTTGAGGCCATTTGAATACAGGGAACTCACTGTCATGTTGAAGAAATGAGTTTGAGATGATCTGAGCTTTGTGATATCGTGCTGAAAATATTTCCCCCATAACCATTACGCCAACAGCAGCAGCCTGCACCACTGATACAAGACAGGATAGATCCAATCCTGTTGTTTATGCCAAATTCATGCAGGAGGTGAGTGTACACCACACAACACCATAGAACACTGGTGTATGTATGCATAATTTAGCTTGAAATATTAACACATTTTTTCCCCTTTCACCAGTCTAACAGTGCATTAGTGGAAAATATAAGTGAGCTGGCTCACTTCCTTATGAATGTGTACTGTGGTTTCTCCAATTACACTCAGTGCTACGCACATTACAAAGCCTTGCTCACACTAATATATGACTGCATGCAGAATACTTTAAACATTTTGTCATCAAATAACAAAAAAGGGTGTCAAGTGCAACATTTATTCACTTTATTTCATACTTTTTTGTTTTTGTCTGTTTACAAGACATATGAGAGTCCTTATGATGCTTCAGCGCGGTGAATATTTATCAACACAATAACAAAATTTACATTTTAATGACTCCTCCAGTTTACAAATGACACAAAGCGGTAAAGCAAAAAAAAATGCTGCGAGTCACACCTCAACAAACATCAAGCATATAATACATGGCAAAATATTTACAACAAAATATCACAATACTATAATACAGACTATACATAAAACCAGGATCAGTGTCATAGCAAAGCATGTCTAGAATGCTAAATCCTGGGAACACTATATCACATTTTCAGTGGTGATAACTCATATCCTTAAATCTTTTCATCTCTTCACATTAAATGAAACCTATTCTTGCTGCATGGCTGAATACATTAAGATGACCTAATAAAGCAGCAACACAAAAACAGTTAAATATGTTTGTATCCTGTTGTTCCACAGTGCTAGGCAACTTAATGACACACACACAGTCATATCAAACCATATCCATTTCTTTCACAGCTGACTGACTGCAAATCTATCTGCATCATTTACTTTCACTGCGCTCACCTGTTATGATCTTGTTCAATCATGTCTAATGTGACATATATGGTCTTAAGTAATGCCCTTTCTTGCTGTTTTACTGGCACATGCTTGCTCAGTTTAGCAGTCTCTGGGACAGGACTCTCCACAGAACTCTGGCTTCGATAGGGGTTGGCTGTGCTGCTCTCTGAGGAAATTAATGCAGTGGATTCTCCAGGAGAGGGAGGCGTCTTTGCAGGTTCAACTGGACTTTCATCCTCCGTATAAAGACCAAGAGTCATTCCTGAGTTTGCGTAGTCCACTATGTACTCACTGGCTGTGTTAGTATCATGGCCTGTAACTAGTGAAGGGGTAGATGTGCTCTGCGCTTTCTCTGGGTATACTGTATCACAGTGGCTTTCAGATGGATTTCTGAATGGCTGGAAGCAGATTCCCTATGGATAAAAACACACAGACAGAAGGGAGCCGTAAAACAAAAAGCTAGGATGAATTACAGCAGCTTTTATATATTATCAAGACTCGGGCATGGATTGTTTCTGTAGCCAGTGAAAGCTAAACCCTACATAGACATGATAACTCAGGATAGAGGACCTCTGGAAGAGGGAAGATGTTAAAGGAGTCGCAGTGCATGGACACATAAATGAGTTCACGACAGAAACTTCAAACTAGGACAAAAAACATCTGTAAAAACCAGTGTGCCGTTCCAGAAAGCAGGTTCAACAAACTCGGGAACAAAGCATAAACTCTGAGTTGCTATAAACTCAGAGAGTTGAAACAGCCCTGATTATGTTCACCCTGAGTTAAGAATGCATGCGTGAAGGAGGATAGCAATCATCGGTGAAGCTCTGATACCAGGATTCCCCATAGCAACAGGTAAATAAAGAGCAGCACATGAATGCTTATGAATCTGGACCGTGATAGCTATCATAAAAACACATGAGGGGAGAAAAGGGTCATTTAAAATCCTCCAACTTGAATTGTTTTAATTGCTGAAGCTCGAATTCCACCAAATTTTACATTTGATTTTTAGATCAGATTTTTCAGTTGTAATCCGACAAATTACAGAAAACAAAAACTGAAGACATGGAAAAAACACATACGACAGTTTATTCATTGACCTGCGATATCCGTCAACCCAGTAAGATTGATTTTGGAGATTATCAGTGGGAGTAGTTGAGGAATTTACAGACATCGCACCTTACTAAATGTTGCTCAATGTCATTTGACTGTATTTTAGTGCATGACTATACTCAAACCCGAAGTGCCATCAGAACATATTAGAGCTCTCTGCAGTTATGCAAACATAGCATATCGGCACAAATATTCATGTGGGCTAATTTTACAGTCACCTTGGAGTCACTGAGTAGAGTCAAATGTAAGGCCATCTGCCCCTCGAGATAAAGCCCAGCTCTAAAGTTACAGCGAGGCATACTATGCATCGCACCATCATTGCATTGTAAACGTGCATATATGGATTTGGTAATACAGATAATGTATGCATATTTTTATACTTGAGCCTAATCTGTCTTCACTGCTAGAACTGTGACTACAAAAATACAGAACACACCAAAAATACTTGTTCAGTCAAACTAATTTCATAATACTAATTTCTGACAAACTAAAGGGATTTTTGTGTCTCCGTGGGATACTAATTTGTAGACCGTGGGATACAAATTTTTATAGTTTTTAATAAAACCGATCAGAGTGCTGAGTGCTTATTTCCAACTGGGGTTTTATGTTTTGTCAAGCCAGCTAAGGCAAAGAAAGTCTGGTTGTGTTGAACTTCCTTTATAATATAGGCCTCAGGAAGTCTGGGGGGAAACTGTTTAAGATGATATTCAGAAAACCACTTTCAGGACAACTGAAAATACCAATTATTTTCATTTTTTATTAATCCGGCCGCCAGATTTTGGTAGTTAACTTTTTGATTAAATCACAGAATCTTTTATTCAGATCTCAGAAAATTGAGGTAAATGTGCAATGATCAAGAAAAAACATCTTAAACAGCTTTTTTCATTCAACACAACAAAGTCAGAGAAACTCAGTTTGCTGACACACGTGACGAGGTAAAACAGAAAACCCTCACACTGTAAAATGTGAAATTAAAGTAAATTACCGAGTAGTCACTTTAGCAGAAATATAGAATAACATTCAGCTTCTCTACAGTTCAAGAAAGCACAAGCTGATGTATTTCTACCTTTTTTTTCTCCTGACAATGAAAAACCTACAATTTAATCATGTGACTTCTTGAGCAACATTAATGCAGATATAATGTATCCCACTGGACAGCCTCAGATAATAACACACATAGCGAAGTTAAAAACAAGCAGAGACACATGAGCACAAAGAAAATCTAGAAAACCCATGTGAACAGACACAACGACTGGACTATTTATACACCAAGGAGTGATTTGTGATTAGAAACGGGGAGAAAAACAGGACAGATGTGCACATAATCAAAACAGATGGTGGGGACAAAAAAAATCTGAAAAACTAAAAGAAGACAAATGAGAAAGCAAACTAGCAAAGTAAAAATGAGAAAAGGAAACAATAACTCAAAAGCCTAAACTACATGAGAAAATATCACCGCCCCATCCCGCAAAATTCATCATTATAAATCAAGGGCCATGACATCCTTGTCACCTTTTGTTGACTTTGCGACGCCCAAACACCCACAGAGCTGAGGGCTGGATTTGGCACGGGCTTCTCCTGGAATTTCTTCCATCTAAACAAATAACACACATCATTAACACATCGTTAGGAAGAAATCTGCAGAAGTGTTTGGTGCCAAAAATTTAATCACAACATGACCACAGTGTCTTAACACATCAGAGCCTGTCTTCTACTATTGATGGCCTGGAAATGTTTTTGGTTCAGTGTTTGCATTCAAAAGGAGCTCATAACACATCATCAATAACAAAAAGAGACTGAAACTTACTGAACAGCGAAGCATAATCCGAGAAATAACACCAGAAAGATGATAATGCTTCCAGCGATACTGAGTGCAGTAACAAGCCCCGGATCTGTTAAAGATATTTCAATTGATCGTTGAGCACTTTGCAGAACAGACATTAAACACTCTTAAAAAAAATCCCTGACTGGATTTATACAGTTTTAAATAACTAGTACTACCACAGCAAAGAAAAAAAAAGTTCATAACATTCGGTTTAATTCAGATACTGGTCCAGTGAGTCATAACATTAGAGGTTAGGATCTTAGTTCTTAGCAAACAAATATTTTGACACTGATCAACCGTCGGCTGGCAGTCTTTCACAGTGTCTTCTCATGGTTGAAAAATAGTTCCAAAGGGAGGTGAATCAACGTCAAGACGGCTTCAGGTACTTCTTGACTGTTATCTGGGTGACGTTCTACCCAGACAGACAAGTGTTTACCGCAAGGGTGACTCAAACCTCTTCCTCTAGCCCTCCTTGCCCTAATGAGCCAATCAACTTCACACTCAAACACTTGCTTCTCACGGTTTAAATTACTGATATCAGCAGCAGACATAGATCATTTGTACCATTTTAAGTTCATCAAAGTTTGAAATTTAAGTGTACATAAAAATAAATGACTTTAAAGTGTTGTTTATAGTAACAAAATCAAGCTTCAGTAATACCAGTTTGTGTGAAGCCATGTAAAAAATAAAGGCAATTATAGGGTTTAGTATATCAGGACATAATAAAGCAAATATCTAATCCTTACAAGGTCTCGAAATTAGGTAAATACAACCCGAGATCAACAGCAACTCGTGACATATAACACTGTGAAATGGTCTAACAAAAGTGAAAATGAAGAAGCACTGTGTGAAAAACCAAGTATACCTCATGACTCAGTAGCTCGTAGAACACATTTAGCAACACAAATGTGAAGTCATTGTTTTCTGTATGAATTTATCAGTCTCTCATGTCCAGTGTTGGGCAAAAAGTAATTAATTATAGTTACCAGTTACTTCTTCAAAAAAGTAACTGAGTTACTAGCTGAGTTATAAGATTCTAAAAGTAATTAATTACTAGGAAAAGTAACTATTGCGTTACTTTAAAAAAATGTTTAACCTTCTGGGGTCCAGGGTATAATTGGCCGTTTTTGACTACTTTTAATTTTACTGCTACATTTCACCTTTAAAAACTATTTACTTTGCCTTGTTTGGTATCATTATTTTCAGCACAACCTCACATGTCTGAATCTACAGTTATGTTTTCATTTGGTCATACTGTAGTAACACAATAGATCTAAAATTAGACAAAAAACATAAAATCCGAGTAGAAAAAGTTATATTCTTTACTGTAAAAACCACAAACATGGTGTATCACTCCTCCTGTTTTCTATCTGGAGACACTGTTTACACTGTAATCTGCCTGTGGTGGCTTTTTGATGGCACCTGTAACATTCAGCAGTCGCCTCATTGTTCCCGTCAACCCGCTGCACCACGTACTTCTCTAAAAGAATGACTCAGGTTTAAAGCCCCAAAGGATACAGGATACAGCCTCGTTGTTTCTGCAGAGAGGTATATACTGTTTTTTCTTCATTAAATTATATACTGTAAATGCTTTACTGTTTTGTTCTAGAGAAATCTCTCTGCAGAAACAATGAGGCTAAAAGTCATGACGTCAGTAATCATCAAGCGTTTAGAGGAAAATGCATTAAAATCAGACGTGACTATGTCGTGGAAATCAGCACATTTCCTGTATCCTTTGGGGCAACAGACCTGAGTCACTTTCATTAGTAGTCTTAGTTATTCCGTTTTGAGTTTCTTATATTCCCCATTTAGTTCCTTGAATATTACATTTCCCCTTGTGTCTGTGTCCCTCTTTGTGTGTCTGTATTTATGTGGATTGTGTGTGTCTTTGTGTCTGGTTTCCTAACCTTGTGTTTCATTTCATGTCTCCCCGCCTTTCATGTTTATCCTTGTTCCCCAGCCTGTCATCATTGTCATCACCATCGTTTCCTGTTTTATTGCGAAAATCTTCCACTCCCTGTTCAGTGTGTTTAGTTTTGCTTTCTCTGTCTCATCATGTCTAATTTGTCTTAGCTGTGTTCCCCATGTGTTTCCTGTTCCCTTGTCATTCCTTGCATATTAAAGCCCTCTGATTGCCTCTGTCCAGTGTTCTCCCTCATTCCTCGCCGTGTGTTTTGCCTACCTGCGTGTTTAGTTTCATGTATATTCCAAATTTAGTTAGTTTTGTAGTACTGCCATCCAGCAATAAAACCGATAAAACTTTTTGAGTTCATTTTCACCTCCATGAGTCTGCATCTAGGGTCCATTCCTGCCTGCCTTACATGTTCATGACACCACTTTGGTTTCATCCAAAGGACAGGAAGTCTCGGTTTGTTCGGGTGCAACTTTGCATGCCTAAGCTAACTGCCATGTGCAACTCTTCTAAACAAGCCATACTTGTTCATTTTCCTAATTGCACTGTCTAATTGTACACTGCATTTTGGATTATTTTTTGTTAAATAAATAATGGCACAGCATAATATGTCATGTTTTGTAGTTGCTTTAATGTTGCATTTACCTAATTTTAAGACCTACTAACGACTGTGTTACTTGTATTATATCCTGATACAAAAAAACCTGAGCTGAAAGAGGGTGTACTTTCTTTTTACCATGCCTGCATGTGGAGATTCACAACCACTTAGTAACCAGAGTAGTTGTTGAGTTTTAGGTTTTTAGTTTTGTTTTTGCCGTTGTGCTGTGACCAATTTCGACCATGGCAATGCCCGTGGTCATAGACTTGTAGCTAATATTACAACAGCAAAGTAAATCCTGCCACGCCTTTTTGTCAGTAAAAACAATTAATATTTTATGGAAAATAAATGATCCGTCATTAATTATTAAACTTTTTCTGCAGTTGTCAAGTCTGCCGTCAGCAAATAAGTGCTGTTGTGGGTCTCAGAGCAGCAAAACTGCAGCATCCTGTTTCTGACTTTCAGGAATGTTTCTATTTGTTTGGGTCCTTAGATACATGCCAAGGTAACTGCTGGAAAACACAAAGACTTTGGATCGAGGCCATAAACAGATTTTCTCTGAGGCTCATCAAATTTTAATATTTGGCACTGATGTCGGGATTAGGCTGTTATTACTGCTATGAGTCAGTTGAGCTGTGTTTGGTTAAAGCTCGACTGTAGGAAAACACAGGTTCATGACTGGTAACAACAGCCATTGAGTTATTTAACTCACAAATGTTTTGAGTGGATTTATATATAAAGGTTGCTAAAAACCATAAAATAAATAAAAATACACCGACACTGAATGGACTGAACTAAGCAAAAAACATTTTTTGCTGTATTTTGTTCAATCCAGAAAACAAAACCAAAAAAATAAAACTGTGTCACTATCAACTGAAATAACCATCTTTACTGGCCTGACATGCCAAAGCATGATTATTGTGCTGATGCATCTGTTGATTATTCACCAACTTAGTATCAGAGTGGTATTGCGTGCACCAAACCAAAAATAATCTGCTCGCAGGCTCATTCTGAATCATTCCTCACCAAATTTTTTGGTTGTAAATTTCTCATCACTGCTTGTTGATATTCCGGTCAGAGCCCTGGCATCGACATTGACGGTGTACTGGGTGTCTGGACTCAGATCTTTCAAAGAGACGTTCCTCATTTTGCTATCCACAGTAACATCTGGAAGAAACCCATTAAAGAAATGCCATGAATGTTGTGTTAAATGAAAGTGTGCAAACTTCGCACAAGTGCGCTGCATACTCACTGAGATGCGGTCCATCCTGCGCCTTGTAGTAGTTGACTGTATAGCTTTGAACAGCACCGCTGCATTCCTTCTGCGATGTCGTATTCCAGCTCACAAAGGCATGTCGGTGGCCAGGTACAACTGTGATAGCAATGCTGTCTGGATCTGTAGGAGCGACATGGGCAACATCAGCGTGGCACAGCATTTAAAAAAGTACTGTTTCAGAATGAGTCAAAAGTTTGGACACACCTTCTAATTTAATGAGTTTTCTTTATATTTACTACTTTCTACATCAGGGGTGTCCAACTCCAGGCCTTGAGAGCTGGTGTCCTGCAGGTTTTGGATGTGTACTTGATCCAACACAGCTGATTTAAAAGCCTATATTACCTCCTCAACATGACTTGTAGTTCTCCAGAGGCCTGGTAATGAACTAATCATTTGATTCAGGTGTGTTGACCCAAGGTGAGATCTAAAACCTGCAGGACACCGGGCCTCGAGGCTTGGAGTTGCCTACCCTTATACATACTGAATACATCAAATATATGAAGTAAGCATATATGGAATTATGTAGCAAAGAAAAATTGATAAATAAATATGTCTTATATTTTAGATTCTTGAAAGTAGCCACCCTTTGCTTTGTTGACAGTGCTGCAAACCCTTGGCCTTCTCTCGATGAGCTGCATGATGTAGTCACCTCAAATGGTTTTCACTTCACAGGTGTGCCTTGTCAGGGTATATTTGTGGAATTTCTTGCTTTCTTAATGGGGTTGGGACCATCAGTTGGTTGGTTCCTGCAGTTGTGCAAGAACGAACCAGCTAAGTAAAGAGAAACAAAAAATAGACATGTCCCCCAAGTGCAGTCGCCTTAAACCATCAAGCGCTATGATGAAACTGGCCCAGGAAAGGAAGACCAAGAGTCAACTCTGCTGCTGAGGATAAATTCATCCGAGTCACCAGCCTCAGAAATCGCAAGTTCACAGCACCTCAGATTAGAACCCAGATAAATGCGACACAGAGTTCCAGTAGCAGACACATCTCTACATCAAGTGTTCAGAGGAGACTGTTCGAATCAGGCCTTTGTGGTCAAATAGCTGCTAAGAAACCACGACTAAGGAAAAGCAACATGCAAAAGAGATTTGTTTGGGCCAAAAAACACAAGGAATGGACATTAGACCAGTGGAAATCTGTGCTTTTATCTAATGAGTCCAAATTTGAGATATTTGGTTCTACCCGCCATGTCTTCGAGACAGATGGTCTCTACATACATGGTTTCCACCATGAAGCATGGAGGAGGAGGAGGTGTGATGGTGCGGGGGTGCTTTACTGGTGACACTGTTAGGAATTTATTTTAAATAGAAGGCACACTGAACCAGCATGGCTACCACAGCATCCTGCAGCGACTTGCCATCCCATCTAGTTCGCGTTTAGTTGGACCATCATTTATTTTTCAAAAGGACAGTGACACCAAAACACACCTCCAGGCTGTGTAAAGGCTATTTGACCAAGAAGGTGAGTGATGGAGTGCTCCGCCCAATGGCCTGCCTCCACAGTCACCTGACTTAAACCCAGTCGAGATGGTTTGGGATGAGATGGGCCGCACAGTGAAGGCAAAAGGGCCAACAAGTGCTCAGCATCTCTGGGAACTCCTTCAAGACTGTTGGAAAACCATTTCAGGAGACTACCTCAAGAAGCTCATCGAGAGAATGCCAAGAGTGTGCGAAGCAGTAATCAAAACAAAGGGTGGCTAAATTGAAGAATCTAAAATATAAAACATTTTTTGAATTATTTCACATTTTTTTGTTTTCTACTAGTGCTGTCAGCGTTAATCTCGTTAAAATGATGTTAACGGCATAACCGCATTAACGCAAATCTCTGTTAGTGAGTTAACGCGTCTCGCCCCGTGTAGCCCCTCGGTTATGGGTTGCGGTTATGGCGTTAACGTCATTTATAACGAGATTAATGCTGACAGCACTATTTTCTCCATAATTCCATATGTGTTTATTCATAGTTTTGTTGCCTTCAGTGAGAACAATGTAAATAGTCATAAAAATAAGGAAAAATCATTAAATGATAATGTGTGTCCAAACGTTTGGCTGGTAGTGTATATATCCAAACATCTGAATTACATACCTCCAAAACTGGAGCAAACATGAAGGACTTGTGTGCCCTGACCTGTCTTGTCACCAAAGAGGGGCGTTACTGTGATATTATATAGCTTTTTTTCCTGGAGGCCTGTAAGAGAGGGGGGAGACTAGTCTGAAAATTCTTGACAGAGAACTAGCAACTGACTGTTACAGCATACTTGTTTAGCTTTTTAGCCACACAGCTCAACAGTGATGACGTGCATCCCTTAGAGGAGTTTTGTGCTGTTAGTGCCAAATTTGAATTTGTTCCATGCTTTATATGATACAGCCTTTAGCTATGGTAATATTTTATATGTATCCATTTTAGCTGGAAGCCTATCAAGAGTATAACTAAAGTACCAAAAGCTGTGTAATCTAAACATACCAAAGCTCCAAGTGCACCAAGTTAAGTGGCTCGTATGATCTGTTTATATGATGAAATGCTTCCTGGGATTAGTATCTATTATAATCTAGTATACTTTTCAGATTTAATATGCGTGCAACAATGGATAAGAATGATTTATTTGTTTTAACAGTTATGTTTACAATTAAATAGTTTAGTTAATCTGTTTCCTTATCTGGGGTTTGAAGCCATCCAAAGAGTTATGAGAGAAGATTTGAGAAGGCCTGAGATGACTACTGAGTTAGGAATGTAGAAGAAATAAAAGTGGGGACACTATGAAAGGCACTTGGGTGAGAACTGTGAAAAACAAGAAAAAAATAAGAAAAAGCTTCACAACAAACAGCTTCCTAGCATAAGTAAACACAGATGCTATTGAAGCAGACCTACAAAAACTAAATGGAAATGAAGAATACAAATACAGGATCTATTTTGGTGATTGTCCCTGTTTGTTAACCTTTGAAAAATAGTGTATTTTCCTATACTTTTAAAAAAACAAAACAGATTTTACCCGGTCCGTGTAACCAAAGAAACACCGCAAACTGCAACACGTCTTAGGACACAGTTTTCAAGAACTAACTGTTTTTCTGTAGAATGTATAATGGATTACAGAGCAGCTTTTAACATCTATCTCACCCAGGCTATGCATAATTTGCTACACCCGTGAACCAATGATGCTGGAAGATAAGACACAAATGGATCATGTCTTTGCCGATAAATCGGCATGACTCAGATTCCAGCCACAAGGCTCCCTTGGAATTTATTAAACATCCATCTATCAGTCTGTCATCAATTTACCGTTATCACACTGCTCTCTACGTACCGCTGAGTGTTACATTCGTGTACTCGCTCTCTTTCCAGTGGTACTGACTTCCATCCTGGGTCCAGTCAATTTTATACCCACTGACTGGCTGCATAGGAGCCATCCAGCTGACCTTAATAACATTGTCATCAGATAAGGTCTGGATGTTGGTAACTTGAGGAAGGCCTGCTGATTAGATAAAGTGAAAGAAAAAAGAAGCAAATTGCTTGACAACACAGCAAAGCCTTTGTCCATTAAACTGAAGCAATCTGGTACATCAATAATAATTGCCCATTAAAAATGCTCAGTAAATAGCATTTAAACTTACTCTCTCCAACGGCCGGAACATAAACTGACTTCACCACAAGAACATCTTCATTCTGGAAGACTGTGAGATTTATTCTGTGTGCATCTTGGTTAACAACAACATCACAAGTTGTGTTGCCATGGAAGGTATAATTCCCTCCAGTCATGTGTTCACTGTCAGGAGCTTGTTTTATGGCGTAGGTAAATGTGCCTCCACAGTCTTTAGGAATACCCTGTGTGGATAATTTGAAGCTTGTCACATAAAAAATAGACAGAACATACAGAAATCTGCTGTTTAGAGACACCAATGAGATATTTCCTTACCTTCCACATGACACGGACTTTTCTAAGCCCATTTTCTTCCAGTTCAGACACTTTTCTCCACAGGCGCAGGTTGACATGATTCTCTGTAAAAGGTCAAAATAAGAAAAACTATTTTACGCAGGCAGGAATATTATTATGTTTGAAAACTGTCAACGGTTTTGGTCTGAAGCCAAGAAAGGAGAAAGCAGTGTGACTGTTCGCACGTTAAATAATATCCTGGAGCTCATGGTAACCGCTGCAAACAACTACGTGTTTACAGCGAATAATTCAATCATCCATCCACTTTGTGAACTGCCTCTCCAGTTCAGGGTCACGGAGGGAGCTGGAGCCTATCCAAGCTCTCTCGATGTGAGCTGCGGGGTACGTCAAGGACCGCAAGTCCATCGCAGTTCATTATTTTAAGTAATTCTGCTGCAGAAGTTGTAGACTGACCCTCACCTTCGTGTTACATGCCATCGGTTCTCTGGAGGTATTTTTTTTAAACATTACAGTCATATTACACAGCATAACAGACTAAACTTTTGACTTTGTATTAGGTGTATCTTCACATTCAAGTCCAAACCTGCAACTCAAAATGTTTCAGACTTCATTCCTTTAACATTCCTTGTTTATGTTCCCTCTCAGGGCCTCAAACGCAATCACTGTTGTATCACCGTATAAAACTACAACCATATGTTAAAGGTTAAATTTCATGAACACATGCACATTAAAATCTAAATTCAATACAAAACCTTTCAAGCAGGAAAACAAAGGATTTGTATTTTTACAAGTAAACTGACAAAAAAGCTGGCCAAAGCAAATGTTTCAGGTGTGATCCCGCCTGTAATTTAAACTAGTGTTACACTTGTAAGTAATCATTTTCAGTCACCATAACAGACGTTTTTTATTTATTTATCTATTTTTTAATAGAGGCATCTTTCTTTGTTTCAGTATAGATCCCTCAATCCTAAGCCAATCACACTTAAGCCACACAGAAAAGAGAAACCAGGGTTTGGACATAGGTTCTGAACTTAAGCTCTAACTAAACAAAATGTTTAATTTGGCCTGACTTTTCATTCATATCACAAATATAAAAGATGCATTAAAGAACTCAGCTGGTGGTCTTCGTTGGTTTACACTTGCAGCGTCATAGTTTTTGTTCTGTATCGCTAAGGTCAACTGTACGTTCAGTTGCACTCGTTTGACTACACTGACTCAGATCTGCGAAGCAGTTTTAAGTGAACGTTGCTCTTACTGTCAGGGGCGTAATTTCCAGGGGGGTTAGGGGAGTTATGACCCCCCCCCCAATAATCAGACCCAGCCAATATAACCCCCCCAAAAAATTTTGAATTATCTTGCATAAATAGGCTATAGATTTTCTTTACTCATTTCAGGTATTCCCAGCAAAATAGTTGCATGTTTAATCATCTGGGATTTTACCCAGATTTATTTATTTATTTAGACAGAGCTCTTGACACCCCCCCATGTTCAGCACAAAGTTACGCCCATGCTTACTGTTTAGTTTGGTCACATGTAGTACTTCCTTGCTCCAGTCACTCCAGATGGCCTTCCCCAAAACACAGCGCACTGAAAAGCTGTAGGTAGTGCAGGAATCCACATTGTTGATCGTGATGTACCCATTAGCTTCATCATTTAGTAGACAATATGGTCTTGTATTGTTTCCGGTCTCACTGTGGTCACACTAGGAGAAACATACATTTCTTCTTAGGAACATCACTTCACTTCTAAAAAATACTTAAAGCTTTTACCAACAGTCACTAAATTTATAGGGTGCATGTTTAAAAAGAATCGAGATTTATAAAGGTTTATTTTTTATTTTGTTGAATTGATTATCCAGGAAAAAAATCCATGCAACAAGGAACTTTTTGAAGTTGAGGAGTTTTAGATTTAAAAAAAAAAAAAAAAATTATTACATTAAGTGAAATACTTTTCTTGCCAAATGTCACCACTATTTGCCAAAAGTCATCCTTTAGCTGAATGTTTTTATTTGTTAAAAGTAATGTTTAATCTTATCTAAAGATAATTAATTGTAACTTAATTAAAAGGAAAATTATAATATTAGTATTAGAATATTTTTTAATTCTTAGAAACTTTTCGAATCAAATCGCTGTCAAAATTGAATGCTGAAAATATTTTATAATCAAGTTAAAAATGAATATACTGAGAAATTAATAGTGTCAGTTATGGATACAGCCTAAATATTCAGCTATAGAAATATCACATGCAGCTTATTTATTTTCTATTTGTTTCTTCCAACTAACACAGTATGTCCATTATGTCCCTCGTTTATCGCGGGATTTACGTTCAAAAAATAACCCGCGATAGGTGAAATCCGCAAAGTAGCCGACTTTGTTTTGTTTTTTTACAATTATTAAAGATGTTTTAAGGTTCTAAAACCCCTCACTACACACTTTATACACTTTTCTCAGACAGGCATGGACATTTTCACACTTTTATCTCTTGTTTAAACACTCTCAAAGTTCAAACCTTCGTAGAAAAATAAGCCCAGTGTTATAGAATGAAACCAAAGGCACTCATGGTTGCCTTTGACGGTGCAAAAACGTTCCGTCAACATTGTTGAGTTTGTTGGGGAGAAAACTTACAAACATACAGTACAGCTCTTCAGAGTCACACTGCTACTGATCGAAGATTTATGTAAATTTGACTACCTGAACGCATTCTGTACTGTAGAGGAGACACGGCACGAGATTGATTGATAATGGTCTACAGCCAATCAGGACGCAGAACACAATGCGCTGCAAAACAGCGAGGCTGCGAAAGGTGAACCGCATTATAGTGAGGGACCGCTGCATATGATTTTTAGGTGATTACAGGTTATCTAATTTGTGTTTTAGCTTCACTAACTGTGCAGCAAATGTGGTTTTATCTCTGCATTCCTCAAATACCACAGAGATTAGGGATTTGAGATAAGCCAGCGTTTCCTTACCTCGACAATTTCTCCTCCAGCTAAAACCTGGAAGTGAAAAAAGTCCCCAGTTAGCCATGAAGGGTTAAATATTGCAAGCATAATGGCAGAAACAAAAAGAGCTTATATAGTGTCTACACAAATTAATGTATTTTATTTCCCATTCCACAGCTTTATAGCAGTTTATACCATCTGCACTTTTGTGTCTGATGAAGCAAATACTGTTTATGACTAGATATATAACTTTTTTCTGGACAGAAATCTTTAGTCAAGGCACATATTGGGCACTATTTTAAAACATTAATGCTTAACCAACTAAATTAACTTTCACAAGACTCTAGGCAAAACTATTAACATGTGTATTAGAATTTCCTTTATTTATGTATTATTCACATTATTTATTTACAATGCCTCAGTGCCACTGGGTTTTAGCAGGTCTCAATGTCTCACACCTTATTCATGCCATTGAAGAACCATGATTTTATTTCAGGAAGTTTGGGGGGAAGCAGACAATTCTACAGGAAGAGTCTTTTGTTTTCAACCACTGTATGAAGTAGCAAGGGAGTGTAAACAGCTGTGCAATGCCTTTTGTTTCTGTAGAAGGTATTTAAACCCAGGGCTGTTCTGGGTTCAAGGGAGACTGCTGGTCATTTGCCCCGCGATGGGTGCTCCCACCAAGCTTGGGTTTTTTGTTCTTTTTGATTAAAGGATGTTAGCTACGCTCACCATTTGTCTGCAGGCTTTATTAAGTTAAACTTCCACAACACATGAGATGAAATAAGTACAGCCCAAGATTTAATAGCTTGTAGAACGAACTTTCACAGCAACAAGTCATTTTCTGTTTGACTTCATCAGTCTCTCACATGCTTCTCACATTGCTTCATTGAGGTTTGTGGGAATTTGTCTCGTAATGTCCCGCCGCAGCATTTCAGTCAGATGGACTGGACATTGAGTGGGTCATTGCAACAGCTTTATTAATTTCTTTTTCAGAGAAATTCAGCCATTCTTGTGTAGCTCTGCTGCTGTCCTTGGGATCACTGCCCTGTTGCACAAGCCCAGTTCCAGCAAAGCTTGAACTATCAGATATACTCGTCCCATCTGACTCTAGAATACTTGCAGAGGAGTTCATAGTTGACTCAATGACTACAAGGGGCCCAGGTCCTGTGACAGCTGCTATGAGCTGTTTGTGCTGATATGTTGTGTTTGGTGGTCCTGTGCATTATGGCCAAACATTTCTGTGCTGCTATGTTCCTTTTAGAGAGAAGAGGCTTTCTCTTGGCATCCCTTCCAAACAAGTCTTACTTGTTCAGTTGTTTTCCTAATTTTGCTGTCATTAAGTTTAAAATTTCACATGCTAACTGACTCCTGAAGAGTCCTTTCAAAGTTTGACCTGGAGGTGAATTTACTTGGAAATTAATTCCTAGAAAGACTGTCTGATTATGTTAGTGCTAGTTACACTTGCTCATCAGTTAATCTAGTGCATTTGCATAGCAGCATCAGGCTGCTGCTTACTCTCTTAATTCTAGTGGGAGAATATTTTTTTGACATGACTGTAGATCGAGATTACACATTTTTTCGGACTTCCTTTTTATTTTGTCTTCCTGGAAATCGGTTTATGTAACTTGCTGTTTAATGTATGAAAATGACGTAACTTGTGGTCATCGTCATTAAAACTGTTGTGTTTCATTCAGCATTTTTAGGGCAGTGTCGTAACTAATTCTTGTTATTGCTTCAAAGTGAGCAGCTGTGCGTGTAATGAAAGAGCAACGTACCTTCCTGCATTTGACTTCACAGTGACCCGGCTCTAAAGGAGAAAGTCGTCGCCATTTAACTGAGAGCGAACCTGCAGAGTCAGTCACCTCTAGGTCCTTTGGGGGAAGACTTTTACCTGAGTAGCAGACATTTCAACATCATCAAAAACATTCATAACTATAGTTATATACAATGTAATCCATGTCACTTACTTATGTCACGTAGCGCAAATGTACGAGGCTCAGAGGAAACATTCCAGTGATGAGTTGTGGCTTTCACGGTAACAGTGATGTTGTCATCTCGAAGTGTGAATAGTGGTGTGAGTGTGCATGTTGTTTTCTTTGAGTGGCATTGTACAATTTCCTTTTGTTTATAAAAAACACTGAAGGAAAGAAAAATCTATTAAATAATTTAAGAAGCATTAAAACAAAGAAAAAAAATCTACATTAGTTGTTATTCACAAGAGAAAGAAAATACAAAACTTACCTCTCTACGGTATAGTTGACTGGGGGATTCATGTGATGCTCCCATGTGCATGTGAGGCTGTCTAAGCCACCGCTTTCCTCTTGATTAAGCCTATACTGGACGCACGAAATATTTCTGGGTTTTGCTGCTGAAGAGAAATCAAGTTATTAATGTCCTACATTTCCCTTTAATGCAGGAATGCTCAACCATATTTATGTTGGTAATGGAAGAAAATGACTTCTTACAGTACGTTTCTATAATGGTGCCTCCAATGACTTGCTGAGTATCTGCAGTATAGCACTGCAATGTCGCACGAGGGTGAGTGAAATTTCTGAGTGACAAGACTGTGTGTGTGCGGTTCAACATGCTGGACAGGCTATCATCAATGCGATCGTTGTTCAGTTTCCAGTAGATTTTGCTCGCGCCAACACACGAGCTCTGACATGTTATCGTGATGTTCTCTCCCGCTTTGATGTATGGATCTTTAGGGTAAACACTGCAGGTGTTGCTGTTGGGGCCTGGAGGAAATGATCATTTTAATTAAGGTAATTGAAAAAACTCTTTTGTCTCTGTAGCAAAAACTGAAGCTGGCAGATGGATTGCTTAGGTTATCAGATGCGTAGAAACAGGGAAAACAGCTGGCTCACAGAAAGCACTAAAGCATAGGAAAAAAGCGCTTGCATGAATGGGTGTCTTGGTCTCGTCCGTGCCCACTCCGGGTCAGGGACCAGACCCTGCCCCAAGTGGAGGAGTTTAAGTATCTCAGGGTCTTGTTCACGAGTGATGGGAGAAGGGAGCGGGAGATCGACAGACAGATTGGTGCAGCAGCTGCAGTGATGTGGACGCTGTACCGGTCTGTTGTGATGAAGAGAGAGCTGAGTATAAAAGCGAAGCTCTCAATTTACCGGTTGATCTACGCCCCTACCCTCACCTATGGTCACGAGCTGTAGGTAGTGACCAAAAGAACGAGATCGCGAATACAAGCGGTGGAAATGGGTTTCCTCCGAAGGGTGGCTGGGTAAGAAGTTCGGCCATTCGGGAGGGGCTCAGAGTAGAGCCACTGCTCCTCCACATCGAAAGGAACCAGTTGAGGTGTTTCGGGCATCTGGCAAGGATGCCTCCTGGGCGCCTCCTGGGTGATGTGTTCCAGGCATGTCCCACCGGGAGGAGGCCCCTGGGGCAGACCCAGGACATGCTGGAGAGATTATATCTCTCGGCTGGCCTGGGAACGCCTTGGTGTTCCCCTGGGTAAGCTGGAGGAGGTGGCTGGGGAGAGGGAGGTCTGGGCTTCTCTGCTTGGGCTGCTGGCCCCACGACCCGGCCCCGGATAAGCAGAAGAAAATGGATGGATGGATGAACGGGTGACTGAGGCATGTCATAGAGTGCTCAGGTAGAGTAGAAAAACGCTCTATAAGGACCACTTCATTTTATTCTTTTTATTTCCTCCAGCAGTCAACTTCTAAGTTCTTCTTCTCTGATTATGTCTCATTGAGTCCATGTGTCTTGGTTTTATCTAACTCATCATCTTTTCTTACCCCTTTCCTCACCTGTGTCCCCGTGTCTGTCTGGTCTCAAAGTGTGCTCACCTTTCTGTCGTTGGGTCAAGCCTGTGCATTTGTGTTTTGTTTTTTCCTGTTTTATTTTGGTGTCTGTTCTTACTTGTATCTTGTGTGTAGTTCTATTTCCTTTGTCAGCTGTAATGAGCCCCAGCTGTGATCCCACCTGTTTCCCTTCCCTTCATTATTCTGTGTGTATATATTGTCTCAGTTCTTCCCCTTGGCTGTGTCCTTGCTTCTTGTTGTTTTTCCCTCTTTAAGGAGTGTATTTTTTATTTTTTTAACCTGCATTATTTTGTGGTTAGTTGAAGTTCAGCAATAAAGCTGCTTGTTAGTTTTAACCCTTGTTTCCGAGTGCTACATTTGGGTCTGACTCCTTACTGCCACAATACCAGCCTTGACTGTTTGTTCACTTTTTCACTTTTTTTTGTATTTAGCCCACACTTCCTCTTGTACAGAGGGTTTTTTTACACTTGGGTTGGGTCATAGTCTGCTTCTCTGAGAATACGAGGTTCTTCTTACCCAGCTTCCTTTCTTTTTCTTGAACCAATTCTCATTTCTTCATATTTTGCTTCCAGGAAATCAGATTTTCTTGTCATTTTTCTTTTTAAAAAAAGTGAATAGTTCTCTAGGTTTTTGGAAAGTCTTAAAAACACAGTCTGACAGGCATAAAATAGGATTTTGCATTAACCAGTTGATTCCCAAAGAGCGAATTAGTCGAAACCTCTGCATATGTCAGCATGGTGTGCAGTGTGTCCTTAAAAGTAACTGAGGAAACTGGACAAGTGGAGGAAAAAAGAAGAAGTGGCAAGCAGTAAAAAAGATACTCTGCAGCACATGATCACATGAACGCGTCCTCAAGAAAGAGGAAAAAAGTTAACAAAAACCTGAAAAATGACCTGAGATGTGAACCCAAACACAGAAAAGTACCACTAAATTTTGATCCACCATGAAGTATCATCTGGAAAGCACCTGACTGGAAATGGCTTCATTATTTAACCTGACAATAATCCCAAATACACCAATGCAGTGAAAGCATACCAGGATATAAAAACACACAATGTAGCACTATCATTCATGGTTCGGCCTCAACTTTATCGAGCAGTGTGGGATCATCTTGACAGAGAACAGAACTTAAAGGCAGCCGACATCCAAAGGAGAGCTTTGAATGTTCTTCAAGGAGCCTGGAGAATTATTCCTAAAAGTTTGGGCTGTGCTGAAAAATAAAGGTGGTCATACCAAATATTGACTTTTAAGCTTGTTATTTCCCCATTTTCTCAAGAAAATATAAATAAATGAGGAGTGGCTTGAGACTTTTGCTCACCTAACTGTAATCTAATCCCACTTCTTAGTCCAACACAATTTTAAATCAGCACAAAAATCTGTGCAAACTGGAGACTGACTGTGATACAAGAGAAAGTTTTGTTAATTAGGCTTCGCATCTTATGCAAAGATTTAAAAGTAATAAAGTTATGATCGCTAAAAATGTTAAAACATTAATCTATTGCATTCGAAATGCAAAAATAACCAGTGTAACATCCAGAATAATGCAAAGCTATTAAGAAAAATCTTGTTCTTATTCTTGCTGTTCTTGCACTGTTTGCTGCAACGTAGAATTTCACAACTGAGATGAATGAGTCAGTCAAGTATGTCAGCAGCCTAAAATGAATACGATATGATACACAAGACTTTCTTTGATGACTTGTTCTGTAATTTCATCAAAGCATACTACACCATAGCACCGTCCATGCCCAGGTTAGTTTTCTTACCTGGAAAAACTCATCATGCTTATTCCATCCTCTAATGCGATGACTTAGCTTGCTCACAACTTTACTTAATTTGGCATGCTTGTGCAAGTTGCTTTAGCTGTAACAGTTTCATTCCATGTGACATTTGAAGCTTATTTTTTAATGACCATAAGTTTCAATTTTAGACAGCCAGCATTGAATCAGGTGGTTTTTGTTATGTTTTTGTTTTTTAATGAGTCTTAACTGTGATCATCCTGAAAAGCTCAATCATCATAGTAGGATGGACATATCTTCAGTATTTTAAACAGTTTTTTACCTCCATGTCTGTGTTAACTGGAGGCATTCTGATGAGTTATAGCAGGAAAACCCCAGGTGTTCCTAGCTACAGTAAGACAAGCAGCATAGCAGGCCAGTAATGCCATAACCCTGGAAACAATAACACTTAACTGGAATGCAATTGCTTACGCTTTGAAAACCTACCCATGATCCACTTCTCAACAAACGTTTGTGAAAAATGAATTTTTGCTTGTTTTTGTGTAGACTAAGCCTTACATCCTTAGAGAAGCTTATAGTTATTTAAAAAAAAAAAGATTATTGTTTGGGCACTGAGAGTAGAGAATAGACAGAGTCTGGGGTGGTCCAGGGCCCAATCACAATCAGTGACCTGAATAATGTAAATCTAGAAGCCTGTGAACCTTTATTTAGATCAGAAAGCAGTTTAGTCAGATTCCCACAATGTCTCATTCCAAGTTCCTACGCCTGATCCTCATCCTTGCATCTGAAACACACTGCAGAATGCCTCAGGGGGAATCCATGGAAAGTATTCTATCAATTCACAATACTTTCTGTAAGTGCTCACTAACAGTTTCAGGTTTAAAGCTTATTATGTGAAGCAGCCACAGAAAGATTTCAGTTCACATTAACGGTACATGAGCTCTTTGAGATTCATTATTACAACAACAGCATCGTGACGATCTGACACGGCCCTGAGTCTGCTATGTAAACAAGAAGACATGCTCCAAACAGCAGCCACTCTTACACCATCATCAATTATAAAGAAAAATTTCTGAGAAATTTCTGTGAAAACTATGATCCCTGGCGCTCTGACTCACATTTAGTGACTGAACAATAACAAACTAAATCTTCAAAATTCCTCTGAACGCCTCAGGTGTGATGAAGGCTACAACAGCAACAGTGAATCCAGTCTGGCAATCGTTAATTTTTTTTACAAATCCATATGCCACCAGATTCAAGTTAAGTCTTTATGAGTATGAATTATCTGTTATTAGCCCTCCTGCTTGTTAAGCAAAACTATTTTGTCTGAAACATGCATTGCAGAGTTCTGCATCTGGTTTGAATCAAGCTGCTTTTCTCATGCGTAGCACCATATGTACCCTGTTCCCTGACTTCCAAGAGTTTTCCAATAGTTTCTGCAACACTCATAAAGAGATCAGGGCCCCCTGTGGTGGCATGACAGAAACACAACCTTAACATTACTTACTGTACAATATAAAGCGCCTTGAGGCAACTTTGTGATTTGGCGCTATATAAATAAAATTGAATAGAATTGAATTGAAAATTTAACAAATAATTTCATAGCAGTTTTATAAAACCGGTGAAGAATATTATGCCAGAGTTAATGCATATTTTTATCTTTGATTCATGGTGTTTGAGTCCCATGAATCAATGAGACTATCGGAGGTCTCCCTGGCCCATTGGAGGTACCTCACCCTCAAGTTGGGAAAACATGTATAAAGACTTGTTAATAATGTAGTTTGTAATGTAGTTTGGATAGTTTAGACTATTTAGCACATTTTTCCTGATAAAACTGTTACACTGAAGAAGAATGGTCTACTTTTACAATATGTAATTGTTGTGTTGTTACTTTAACTTATCTAAAAAGGACAATGCGACCATCTGTTATAAAGAAAAGCAATAGACTATTAGAGGAGTTCCCAGAATAGGTGTAACCTTGTACAAGTTAGAAAGAAAAAACACTGTAACTTTTCAATCTGATTAGATTTGTTATTGCATAATTTTATTATTTTTTTTCTCTTCTAGTCTTCATGGAAAATATTTAGACAAGCAGGGACACTTCCATGTAGAATATTTGTTGATTTACAGTAATCGGAGAAGGATTGTCAGACATTTCATCAGGTTCTGTTCACTTTGGTTAAAAAATGATGTGTTTTATTAAATAAATGGAGCCACATATGGTTACCACCTGCCTGAAGCTTTGCTTTTAGAAGAAAAATTAGTCATTCTTAGTAATGTATACTTAAACAGAAATAACACAATTCAAAGCAAAACACTGATACAGTTAACAAGTTTAGGATTTAGGTCCTGTTTCAGATAATAATTATTTAAAATGCTGCAGGTTATTATTCTATCAAAGTGAGAATATTTGTAGGTAAATTTGGGTTTTTATTTATTTCAAATAAAGTACACATGCAAGAGTAGTTACCCTTCTTAACTGAAAGTAGAACAAAAAATGGGCATTTCCCATAAAGCCCAGAACTGAGTTTTATCGCTCAGCATATCTGGAAATCCCTTTAATACTTTATTAATTTTTTCAACTATACGACACATAAAATGCTAAAATTGACTTACCAGCAATGTTTGAGATTCCAGCCAGGATAAACAGAAGTTGGAAAGTGTACATCTTTTATCCTGTAATCAGACCTCAGACAAATCCGCTGTTCAAATGCATTTAGAGCTGACAGTTATTCCGCTGAGCAACACAGAAGCACTCCAACGGCTTCAACCGAGGCTGTTATGATAGACGGCACCCGACCCTCCGCCACATTTTCCTAACTAACGCTTTATTTCAGCCATCATGTAACAGGAACTGAAGCAAACCCTGAACTGAACAGGAGGTATTACCCAACTGGAAAGACAGAGAGATAAAGAGGAAGTGAAGTAACTCCTCAACCGCCTTCAAACTTTGATTATTTCAGTCTGTTATTATCTCGGCGACGTGAAAGGGAGCTCATTTAAATACCTCCCCGCTCCGGAGACACGCGAACCACACGTGACTGCCGGTAAATCAGTCCGTAAATGTATAATCTGGCGCACAACCAATAGCAGCAGAGCATTTTATGACCTGGACATCAACAACATTCTCAAAAGCAGGAGTTAATTAGTTTTTTTTTTTCTCTCATTAGTTTTTATTGGGTTGTGTTTCAGTTTCCAGGGTTGTGTCTGTCTGTTTCAGTTTAATTGTTACTGTTTCAATGTGTTCAGTTTCTATTACAGTTGGACTCTTACAGCTTTTCTCCGTATTACAATATGGAGGGTGTGTGTCAGTAATTCAATCATTCAGAATGCATGTTACAACATCAAGTCTGGTTTTGATTTTGATTTAAGTGAACAGTAAATTAATTTTCCCATAGCCAACGCTGTCCATAGCCCTCTGCCTTTATTGTTTGTGCCATAGTGCTGGAAACCTTCCTCAGAGATTTTGCTTCACAGATTTTTTTGGCTGTTCATCGATGATGGGAACCTTCCACCGCATCCCCCCAAAAATCTCTATTGGTTCAGGAGTTCAGCGAACTCTTTGTTAGATGGCACATTATTCTGAAAGAAACCATTAGAAGATGGATATTTTGTGATAAAGGTATGATTATGGTCAGCAGCAACACTCAGGCAGACTGTGGTGTTTAAAGGACGCTCAGTTGGTACTAAGGGTTCCAAAATGCTCCAAGAAAATATCCCCCACACCATTACACGACCACCAGCAGCCTGAACCACTGATCGATCCAGGATTTCATGTCATGTTAAATCCTGAATGTTGTAGTAGAAATTGAGGCAGACAGAGGGCTCTCGTACTCTGGGGCCTCTGGATGTCTGGGGCCTGGATCTTCTCCGAGCATGCTTCATGCCCTGGGGGACAGGGCTATGGCTCCCTACACCCTCTAGCAGATCATTACATGGAGAAACCTTTTGAATACAAGCGCGCTCATCCACAAAGGTGTGCACACAGGTGTACACACGGGTGTTCACTGTTCATAGACACAAACCACACCTTTCTTGGCTGCTACCTTAAAGCACATTGTGCGCTGTTGGTCCTGCGTGCTGGACAACAACATTCATCATTTAGTATTTACTGTTATTTATACTTAGCTGGATTAATGCGATGGCGTTGTGTTTATTATGCTGCTCTCTTTTCTCTTTTTTTGGCTTGTTTTCTCTTATTTTTCTCTCAACAGGTGATCCGGGAGATTTTTTTTTTCTTTTTAAGTGTCCTCTGTCACTGTCCCTCTTCCCCTCTGTTTTTCTTTTCCTTCATCTTTCTTTCTCCCTTTCCTATCCCCCAGCCATGTCTGTCCCGTCTGTAACAACTGAAAATAAAAATAAATAAATAATAAAAATAATAATAACAAAAGTCGTGATGATCCACTTGGTAAAGTAAATCCGTTGGGTATCTTTGTCGGCCTTCAGACAACAATTCTGACGGCTAAAGAACCAAACATGACAGGCAAAAAAAGAAAGAAAGAAAGAAATTGAGGCAGGCCAAACGGGGCAGCATTTTCTCAACCCTGTTCATTTTTGATGAACCTTTGTGAACTGCAGCCTCAATTTCCTGTTCTTACGTGACAGGAGTGGCACCCTGCTCTTGTGCTGCTGTAGCACATCTGTGTAAAGGTATGGTATGTGTGTTCATATGTGCACATCTGTATCCGTTTGTAACAGTGAGTGGTTATTTGAGTCATAGTCATTAACTCTGATGTATATGGTACATTCACTCAAATAACGTTTTGTTTTTTTCTGTTTCATGATCGTTTTAATAGGTTCACAAGGTGAAGAGGGGGAGTACACCTTAGACAGAATGCAAGTCTATCACAGGCCTAATACAGGAAGTCACACACCCATTCACAGGTATTGCTAATTTAGAATCACAGTTTAAACTAACAGGCAGGTCTGGGTTCTTGCTAAGATGAGTTTATACTAACAACTACACCACCGTGTGCACCACTGCATGTGAAAATACCAAATCTGAAACATCAAAGAGCTTAAGTGTGGACAGACTGACATCGACATTCTGAAGAAAGGCCTTTTATAATCTGTAATGTCCCCAACATATCTTAAGCCTCAGTTAAACATGTTATTTGAAATGATAAAAGTACCTCAAATATTCAGGAGTGACATGTAGGCAATGTTTCCTGCTCCCTGAGTTATTTGGGTAACACACTGAAAAATGTTGTTTTTAGGCCTCACCGTGTCACTCTGTTCATCCTTACACTCCTGAAATATGCTGGTTAGATTACCATGAAGCATGTTGATAGTATTTGCGGTCCTGCCCTGCAAACAAATACATTTCTGATGCTGTTGCCACATCAAGTGACACCAAGTGGTGGGACTGTGACAACATTGCTCTGTGGCTGCAAAAACACCAGACTACACATAGACTTTTCTGCAGTCACACTATGTAATACGCATTTGTTTTTTAAACTAACATGTATCATATCAAAGTTGGGGTAATTTTCTTTCAATATAACTTTATCAACAACAATTCTGTGACAACATGAATGTAATTTATTCACAACATTGACAGAGGCAGCCACTTTTATGTTAATGTTAAATGACTTGAAACTTTAAGTAGACCCAAGAGACAATAGAGGATGTTGTCACTAAGTTCCTCAACTAAATTTTGTTTGTTGTGTCAGTCGATAAACTGAATTCATGAATTTTTCTAATGCCATCGCGACAAAATGTCAGTTTTTAGTGACTTTAGTATTCTGGAGATTCTCAGGGAGCATTAAGGGCTTTTTAGGACTTGAGTTTCAAATCGGATATTTCACAAGAAAATGTTCTTGTTCGAACCTTCCAGGCAGCTGAGACTTTTCTGTGTGTTGTTTGTTTTCCATGTACTTATGATTCTCTTCAGGTATTCTTGCTTCCTCCCAATGACATACATGTAAATTTGTGATTCTAGATTGGCCATAGGATGTAAATTTCTTGTCTTTCTCTCTGTGTCAGTGCTGTGAGAGACTGGCGACCTGTCCAGGGTGCGACAAGTGATCTGGGATCAGCTCCAGGTTCTTTGTGATCTCTACTTGGTCATTTTAAGAATGCTTTGATAAAAGTTAAACTTACATAACACTCTGGGGACATCAAAAAAACTGCTATCTATAATATTTTAAGTTAATGTGGTAAAGGAATATTATGAAATGTGTTTAGATTACTTTAAATGAGAGTTGTGAGATGAAAACAACAAACGGTGGAGGCCTGGAGGGAAAAGTTTAGTTTCTAAGCGAGCTAACAAACAAACAGCTAATTTATTTTGTCTAGGACTACTAATGCACACTGTGAGTCATGTCTTTTTCCAAAACAGCAAGGGCAACAATTAGTCGGTTATTACGAAACATTTATTTCAAAAGAAAAGGTGAACAGATCACTAATAACAGGTTAAGAATGGTTTAGCTGTGAGCAGTTGTTAAAAACACATTACAGAACTCAGCACTGTGAAACTCAGGGGCCTTTGTTTCAGACGCAGCCAGAAAGAGTGAAGCAATTGCCCCAAGTGTAATAGAAGAATAAAGAGAGGACAGATTTCTTGAGTTTAAACGATTCACTTTTTTTGGCCTTCAGCCGTTTGGACCATTACCCTGTAGGTCACGAAAGCTGAATCATTCTGTCTTTCTCCATAAACAAAAAATGTTTCTATTTAAATCTTGTTCCCTCGATACAAACTGCTCTCCTTATTATGGAGTACTAGAAACAGCGTAAGCATTTTCTTAACATGTTACTGCTAAAATTTCTATCCGCATATGTTACAGTATGCAGTAAGTCTACCAATCAGAAATTCTAAGTTACTCGGGCTATTACCGACAACCTCAACCGGTTACATGACAAATTCATTCCAAGAAGCAAACCTCTTACAAGAGAAAAATAACACACAAAATACCTATTAACAGGTACAGTTATCGCTCACTGTGCTATGAGATCATCTACAGAGAAAGTGAATAATCAACTGTGGTGTCATTTCCTCTATTACTGTAACTGCTATAAAGGAAGCTAGTCCTTTTGTATAACAGAATATGATCGATACATGGATGGATTATGAGTCAGCACCTCAACAAACAAATTAAAGCCCCAGGAGGATTATTTGTTATTGTCTGTTCCTGTTTGAGGTTATTTAGACTCTTCTTTTATGTCTTCAAACCAACAAGAAATATTAGAAGACATATTTTCCAACAAGAAATATGAAGCTCGAGCTCTCTTATCAGTCACTTTTTCTTGATTTGTGCTCATATAGTTCCATCTAATGGTCGAAACATATTTCGCTGAAAATTTAATCCATCCATTTTTTTATGCTTAACCGATTCAGGGTAGGGCGACCTAGCTATAGAGGAGCTCATTCCAACTGTCAAAGGGCAAGAAAATTTAATTATAACAAGTAAAACTGAGGGGAAAAAATAATTATGACATTGTTTACTGACAGGCTCAATGAAAAATACATTAACATTCCCAATAGCCATCACTTAAAAAATGTTAGTTCAGTAGTCAGTCATTTTCCACTCCACTGAATATTAATGATACATGCAATTTCTAGGCAAAACAGTATACTTTTATTTTCTGACCTTGCTGTCTGTCATTTGTGGAAAATGTGTGTGTTGACGTCAACTATGCAACACTTTGTTTTTCTGTAATTGTCCTTATAGAGCAGTTTGTCGGCACAGCAGCATTATAAACTGTGTTTAATGAGCCAGAGCAAAAATGTGGAGCTCCAAAAAGAAAAGAGAGTAGGAAGCATGATAAATGTACCAACCATGACTTTGGCTTTGAGCTGTGCAGGGCCCAAAAGATGAAGTTCTGGGTGAGTAGTGTGTGTTTTTGTAAAGGATTGAAACATTGTTACCACTTATGTACTGAAAATCTGCACTCATACTCTAATGTGTATTTGTGTTATATTAAGAAGCTGGTCAACTGGTAGAGTATGCTTGCTTGGTATGGTTTCAGTGAACGAAGTTATTTTGTAAGATTTTTAAATGGCTTCTGAGGCGTTATCTCTCTGTTTCTTGGACAGTTTCTGGAGGGATTACTGGCAGGCAGGCAAGATTCTGAAACAGCTGTTAGTGTAGCAGTGCAGGGACAGAGTTTGACGGGTCTCAGGTACGTTTTGCTGGCAGTATTCATGAATCTCCTCAGGAGAGTCTGGATCCAGGAAGAAAGGCTCGGAAAGTGGTTTTCAACCTGCAGACGGATAGACGGAGTTACTGTCCAGGAAAGGAGACTCTGACAAAGGAGGCCAGTAACAAACTCTGGCCCACAACCTTCTACCTGCGACTTAAAGATATAGGTTTCTCAAACAGAAAGAGCGAGAAAGTAAAGAATGAAGAAAAAACCTCCAGCCTGTCAGTATCATTATAGAAGTTTGTATTTGTACAAAATGGCCTGGGCACCCACACCAACAACAGGCCAACACAGAGCCAGTGCACAAAAAAGGGGGCTTTCCTAAGGAGGCTGAGATCCTTCCATGCGTGCAGCAAAATTATGGAGATGTTTTGTCACTCTGCTGTGGCAAGGACAGTGGTCTTCTTGGGGTGCAGCATTGGAGCTGGTGACACTAAGAAACTGAATAAACAGAGCAGGAGACCTGGCTCTTAAATTGTAATTGGCTGCAAACTGGACCCACCCATCGAAGCTGTGGTGGAGAGGAAGTAACATCAGTCATCAGTTATCCATCACGGACAATCCTGACCACCACTGCACCTCTTACTGAACAGGCCCAGGTGGAAAATGTTTCTTTCCACCTCCACTAAGACATAAGTTGAAAATCTTTTACACCACATATGATCACCTACTATAATGCAATATATATGTGAGGTGGAGAGTCATCTGCCAGATATGTTATTTTTTATTACTTGTTATTTCATAATCATTTCAACTGCTGGAACAAATACTACTACTACTACTACTACTACTACTACTACTAATAATAATAATAATAATGGGAATATAGGAAAAATAAAATAGGTCTCATCTCGTCTGTGTAGATTTTTTGGCTTTTCATATAGCTCCATCTAGTGGCTGATACAGATATCGCGGTAAATGACATTATGAAAAACAAAAAGGTAAAGTAATATTTCTGACCTCTATAAGCTCAATTAAAAAGCAGTAGCCGATAGAAAATATCTTTAGGAAAAACTTTATATTTGTTTCGGTGAAAACAAACTGGTGTACAGTTTAGTTTAGCATATCGTGATTATATTGTTCCGTTACGAAAATAACCCGGAAGATATTTTATGTGACCATTTGAAGTCGCTAATGTTGCTAACTTGGTTAGCGTGTGAACGGTTTCAGCCTACTCAATACGTTCAGTCGTGTGCTTGCTTTAAAAATACACATGCATATATATATATATATATATATATATATATATATATATATACATGTAGAACAAATATTTATATTATGTGTTGTTGGCTGACAGGCTGTGAAATCTTAAACTATAATCATTTCCGGGGTCAACTTTTATTGTCGATACATAACAGTTTCTCTCACCGACTTGTCACCCGTCACAGCTTTTATGTCCGCTCCTCTGCTAATTGCCGCTGTTGTTGGCGGTGGGGTCCTGCTTCTTATGCGGCGTTTATTCCCCCGTCAGAAAGCCGTTAAGTTGCTCCGTTATTCAGGAGAAAATATGCGAGGCAAGACAGTCATCGTGACCGGGGCAAACAGCGGGATAGGGAAGGCCCTGGCCGGGGAGCTTCTGAAGCTCCGCGCCCGGGTCATTATGGCTTGCCGGGACCTGCGGAGCGCCGAGGAGGCAGCCCAGGACATCAAGAAGCAAGCGGGACCAGAAAATGGGGAGGTGGTCATCAAACACCTGGACCTGGCTTCTCTTAGATCAGTCCGAAATTTCTGTGAGGAGGTGACTCAGGTAAATGAGAACCAAAACAAAGCAAGAGTGGAGCTGTTTGTAGTTTATTTACCAGCTGTGGTGCAGTTTGTTATTGAGCCCAACTCAGCAGAAAAAAACAGAGCATTGCTCCAAGGGGACTGTCCTTGGTGCTGAAATTAAGTATTGGACCCCAAACCCACATTTACTACTGATGCAAATAAACTATTGTCCAACAGGGGCCAGTCTAGAAATGTTGGTCTCCTGGCAGATGTTAAGATTTAATATCCTATTTTATTGTAAGCTTCAGCAAAGACGATACTGTTTAACTGTAGCAGTTATCTTTGAAAGGCTTCAACTATTTTGTTTATGTGGTCCGATATCACAGATTTTCCTCAGGTGGCTTTACATTTCATAAAACAAACAATATTCTGTGTGCTTAGACTACTGAGTCACAAATGAGAGTAAACACAGGAGGAGCCACAAAGGATGGTCAAACACAAAAAAGCTTCCTATACATTAAATACTGTGCCAAATTTTGAGCCACCACTCATTTTCTTATATTATGCTTCTAATGAGCCAGACATTTTTAAAGTGGTCTTGATAATTCTCCAGGCTTTCTGAAGGTCTTTGAAAGTCTTTCCTTAGAGATTTGCCTTTTCACTCATTTTCAGTTCACTTTTTGTATCTGATCATTTTCAGAGCAGTATTTTCTAGTCACTTAACACAGATCTATGACTCATTCTAGCATAAAAAAGCACCTAACTCAAGAGATGAACCAGTGTTATTTCTACACATAATGGCACATACTGTCAGTCTTTCATAACAAAATGTAACATTTCTTCCCATTTCTTAAGCTGAATATATAAAAATGCCAAAAATAACACAGTTTGACAGGCATAAAATAATATTATTGTACCAACAAGATGATTGCCAAAGAGCTGTTTGTTGAAAACTTGGCATATCTCAGCAGTGTGTCCTTAAGAAATTTGAGGGAACTGGACAAGTGGAGGGGAAAAGCGGTGGGCCCAAAAAACTGTCTACAGCAGATAAAATAATGTACTTAAGAAATAGGAGAAAAAAATCCAGGAAAGAACTGACACACTGCCAGTGCAGACTGGCCTCCCCAGAGTTCAGACCTCAACATTATTGCAAAGAACAGAATAAAAGGCAGCAAACATCCAAAGAAGAGCTTTGAATGTGCATCAAGAAGTTTGGAGAACTATTCCTGAAGACTACCTAAAGAAATGAGAAGAAAACTGGCCTAAGAGAGCTCAGGCTGTGTTTAAGAATAAAGGTGCTCATACCAAATATTGACTTTCAAGCTTTTTAGGATTGTGAAAACTCCGTTTTTGCTCTACAAACCGTGTTTTTCTATATGTTATACACATTTTTCAATGAATCTCCTCACCAGAGCAAACTTTTAAGAAATAAAGGGTGGCTTGACACTTTTGCACAGTACTGTAATAGACATTCAAGATGGTAAATTCACAATGCTGTATTAGTTTGATGAAGAAAAATTGTAACCACAGGCTATTATAGCATACCATTCCATAATTAATATAATTAAATGATAAAGACATACAATCTAATAGAATTCAGTATAGCCTCCGCTATTAGAATGTTTTATCGTTTCTAATTTTTTCTTTAATTTAAAAGTTCATATTAAACTATGTTTCTTACAGAAGTTATAATTAAAGTTACGGATTAACTGTATTGTTATATAACACATTGAGATGCTTTGGGGCTTTATTTTTGTCCTTCCTTTTAGCATTCGGGTATAATGTCTTTATAAGTACACATCATAGTTTAAGTCAAAGTGGTTTAGGTGTAAAACATTACTTATATATTCAGGAATTTGGCAGATACCTCGTATAACCACTGGGTGTCTCAGGGAGATCTCTGCAACCCAGAATGTGCTATACTTTAAGTTTTATTAAAATAGATATTATATTAATTAACTTAACCCTTTATTTACCACAGGCCCGCTGGTGGGCCCATTTTACAAGCATTGTTAACCATGACCATAACTCAGTTAACATTTGAGTTCGTGACATAATTCAAATGGTTTCTGAAAAATCTGAATTATTTTCATTTTCATTTTACAGCTGAAATGACAAATTAGGTCATTTAGCCTGTATAAATCGTAGTCAACAAAGGGATGAAAAGTTTTTGGCTTTTCCCCTAAGAAGAATCACTAAGATTGTAATAAAAATATTTTGTAATACTTTTTTCTTTTTTTTTTGAGTATGGGGTTATTTATTCAAGCATAAATTGCATTTGTGTTTCTCAAGTGTGTGAAAATTGACAGAAAAATGCATACTTTTTGTTAAATAAGATAATACAGACTGATTGCCTTCATTATACTCAGACCAGCCCTGCTCATGTGCATTGTCACACCATAACTGCCCATTCTAAGGGAAGACAAAACTTATTTAAGTTGTTTGGTTAAAATTTGATCTTTTGTTATGCATATGGACAATTAATGCCTCTGGATGCTGGAGAAGCTGTAATAAAACCTTAATTGGGGTCTTAAATGTTTCAAATGTATCTTTGTTGTCAGGAGGAATCCCAGGTTGATGTGCTCATCAACAACGCCGGTATCTACCAGTGTCCCTACACAAAGACAGACGAAGGTTTTGAGATGCAGCTCGGTGTGAATCACTTGGGTCACTTCCTCCTCACTCACCTGCTGCTGGACCTCCTGAAGGCTTCGGCCCCTAGCCGCATCGTGGTGGTTTCCTCTAAACTTTACAAATATGGCCACATCAACTTCAATGACTTGAACAGTGAAAATAACTACAATAAGGCCTTCTGCTACAGTCAGAGCAAACTGGCCAACCTTCTGTTCACGCTGGAGCTGGCCCGTCGCCTCGAGGGGACGGGGGTCACAGTCAATGCTCTCACTCCGGGGATCGTGAGGACCAGGCTAGGCAGACACATCCAAATCCCCCTCCTGGCAAAGCCGCTGTTCTACCTTGCCTCGTTGGTCTTTTTCAAGAGTCCATTGGAGGGGGCCCAGACTCCTCTCTATCTGGCCTGCTCCCCAGAGGTGGAAGGAGTGTCGGGGAAGTGCTTTGCTAACTGCGAGGAGGAGGAGCTGTTACCCAAAGCTACAGATGAGGAGGCAGCCAAGAAACTGTGGGACATAAGCAGGAGGATGGTTGGACTCGCTGACTGAGCAGAGTCCAGCTCTGTGGATGGAGTTTGGGGAGTGGACTTAAGTGTTCTTGGACTTGATAGCTAATCTCTTGCAGCCCCACAGACACCATTCTACAAGCGTCCACTTGCAATAAATAAAAGAACTATTTCCATCTTGAGGATAAGAACATTAATTGAACAGCATATTGTAGAGTGAAGTGCGATAGTGGTGTGTGTGCAAGAGTGCCACAATGCTTAGAGATTGTATAAAGATTTGAATTTTAAGGTGTGCCTATCAAAGTGATGTTTAAAAAACAATGAAGCAGTGTTATGTAAAATAATCTGCTTACATCTCAATAGCCCTCCAGGTTTGCTTCTCCCATAATTTTTAATAAGCTAAATAGCTTTCCAATTTCCACACCATTTAAGAAATCAGCTTGCAGACAGCCGTAGCAGGGTTATATAAGTGCATGTAAACAAACCCTCACTCCCTAGAAAGACTCAGTAGGGGTAGAAACATTTCCCTGTCTTTGACAAAAAAATTTCATAGAAACAGATGTGAAAATTAACTCTAAACTTGCTAATTTACTATATTCTGTAATGAATCTAATGCATAGATTACAGTTTTGTGTCTTGACCTAGAGTCAGACAGGCAGCCTCGGATCAAAAGCAGCAAACTCTCGGGTACATCGCCTCATAGAGTTCTTCAAAGCCACGCTGAGTTGTCACATTTTCCCGTCAGTGCTTGTGCTCTGCAGCTCCTGGAGTGAAACACGTATCTGTTTCAGGTTCAGCTGTGGTGTTGGAAAGCTAAATTTCTGCATGCTTTAGCATCTGCTTTGCTGTGCAGAGGAAGGAGAGGTGGTGGAGTGATAGCAGTTGATCCAGTTCCCTTCATCTTGATGTGTTTGAAGTGTAAATGCTTTCTGCTAGGACAGTAAGGTTAGCGATGCCGATCGGTGAGCTCCTGCTGCGCTGCAACTCCCTCCTGCTGATGGATTGAGAGTCCTCTTACCTCATTTTTATTATTTAAAGTTCAAAGGCATTTGAATAAATTCAAGAGCATTTCCAGACCATTTACTCAATTGCTAAGTGTGCTAAATGAACCACAGTTTTCAAATGATACCAAAGGGTATTTTAGAGAAGGACTGCAAGTAATCATTTTCCTACAAGAATAATCAATTTTTCCCAGTTAATCGATCAAATGAAAACTATCCTTCACGATATTAACATTTCTCAAACAGCATATACTCAATATTCAAATATTTTAAGGCTACAGTGATGTCACAGAAAAAACTCAAATCCTCAGATTTAAAAGAGGCTGATGCCATAATCTCAAGCTTCATCACTTATGAGGGAGCGTCAAACATATACTTTTGCACACATTATTGGCCTGCATCAGGCAAAGAATACAACTAAAGAGAGTGATTAAACTGCTAAAATCAGTGTATTATTAAAACCAGGAAGTAGAGGTGAGCCATCGTCTTCAAGGAAGAAATGTGGTCGAGGAAAAAACCCTGAATGATTGTGAAATCAAGATTGAAACACCAAAGTTGGACTTTGGAGATATGGAAAAAGGTGATGTGGTGTGATGAGTCTGGTGAGAGTGGTTATACTCTGGTGATTGACAAATCAGGACAAGAACAGACGTGGATGAAGCACTTACCATACAGGTCTGTGGGGGTAGTGTGTGGGGTTGCTTCAGTTGGTCAGGTTTAGGTTAGGCAATGCTATGTACCCAAAAGAAGGAGGTCAGCTGACTACCTGAATACACTGAATGAGCTGGTTTGGCCATCAGTACTTTTCTTCCATGACCACGCCGGTAAATTCCAAGGTGACAATGCCAAGGTTTAATAGGGATCAAATTGAAAAACAGTGGCTCAGAGAGCAGGAAACATAATTTTTACACATATATTGGTCAAAAAAGTCCACACTTTAACCCCACTGAGAATCTCTTGAAGACTCCCATCATCAGTACAGGACTCTGGCGAAAAATGAAATCACATCGCGTAAGTTGAATGAAAAAAAAACGCCACGGTGATTATGTGTTATCACCAAAGCCAAAGGTGGTCCAGCAAAATATTAGAACGTGACTTTTTTCTTCTGTTTGTCAGGCAATTGGTCAATATCTGCTGATTAATATATCAGTCAAACTCTCTATTTTGGGGTATTTTGTCCAATCCCTATTTATTTAGTGGTTGGCATGGCACTTTTAATACATCAAAGGGGAGTATACCATGATATATTTTTCCTTAGTAGCTCTAAATTAGTGCGTTAGATATCACAGACACAGACACACTCACAGAATATTATCCATTTCCTTTTCTGTAGTATTTTCTTGATGATGACTCCTGGGACAACACAAATAAACTTCCTCTCTGTTCTGAATTTGTTGGCAAAAATCCTTCTCTACTAACCTATTTTTTACAATTATTTTTTTTCCCAACAGTGAAAAAGCAGAGCTACTTAGTGACTCAGCAATCTGAGTCTGAATAATGAAAGGTCTTCCACTCGGTTCAGTCAGTCAGCTGAACACTGCGGATCAGCAGACATGTAATTATCTCGAAACAACAACTGATCGCTATGCAACTGCGTGAAAGCAGAGCGATATTAAAACATGATATCGCTTTTATTCAGCGGCATTTCAAATCCCTAAATGTGTACATTAAAGGCTGGGAGCTTGTATGTATAATTTGTGCTTTATTAGGCGAACAAAACAACCAAAATATATAAACATGCATCGTTGTGAAATAAACGGGGTTACAGTGGTTTGGTGGGGTGTGGGCATCCAAATCTGAGGTAGAAAGGGGACAGGAAACCTCTCTCTTGGGGGATATAGAAGAGCAAAAAAGAAAGCAATACTGACTGCTAAAACAGATCAAACGTTCCATCAATAACAATAAAACACACCCATCAATACTGTCAAATCCATTTAACAGAAGGAAAAACAAAACAAATGTTTCTCATGGTTCGTTTAAGGTACTAATTTGTCTTTGTTTTTTCGCTTCCTTTCAACACTTGTATGTAAATCATCACAAGGCCATCGCTGTTCCAGCAGATTAAAAATAACGGCTGAAACAAATCTCTGTGCACATCAAGGGGCAATTAAAATACCTCTCTCAGGGTTTTTAGAATAAAGCAGTGGAAGTTTTTTCTTTTATTTATTTACAAGTTCCAGAATTACCAATAGGATTTTGCACTGTTTTTTAAATGTATCTCTTGCTAACAGCTACATACAAAATATATCACTCAATTTTAAGTTAGTATATATTTGTACATTTGTAGTTTAACACATACACATTCTCAAAAGTTTTAAGGACTCTGTGAGCTCCTCTTTGTCTGTTTCCCCACATCTGACCCCTAACTTGACTTACTGCCTTGAGAAATTTATAATGTAAACAATTGCCATCCACTGCCACGCCATCAGTGCTTATAAATGATCAGCAATAGTTACATGTTCATGATACTAAATAACTCCTGGCTTCTATTCAAGCCATCAAAATGGCTGCACTACGAGAAGGTGTAGCTGAACAAACCAGGGCTCTGTGTCTACTATTGAAGATGCAACCTGATTGGAAAGTCCTTCAGTTCAGAAGTGTTCCATAAAGCTGCGCCTTAGTCAGACTGTCCTTCCTGGAAAGTCCCAGGGAGCCAAATTTTTGGTTGTACGGAGGAGGAGGGGGTGGGGCTGGTGGTGGCGACTGGCCCACCTGTGCAGGCACGCTGTGCATCTCCACTTGATAGTGTTGCAGTTCTGCGGCCATCTCCAGAGACCTCTGGTGGAGAGACTCGGTGGAGCTGTTGGGGCTGGGGTCTACATAATCAGTGCTCTGGCCTCCAGATGCGACATTTCCCTCCCTGTCTTTAGAGCTCCCTGAGTGGTACAAGCTGTGCTCTGACCCCTGACTGTCCTCAGCTCGGTACAGGTGAGCTTGGCTGTGAGCCTGGCGCAGCCCTGGGCTGCATTCGGGGCTGGGGCTGGCAGCTACCCACACTGGGTCCATGACATCCACTCCGTGGTGGTAGTAGTCAGCCCCTTCCTGGAAACTGCTGTAGAGCGGCCCAAGTCGAATCTTGGCGGGACGGACGGAGAAGTGCTGCTCCGAGAAGCTGTAAGGTGAGGCCCGTCCTGGGCTGCGGTAGGTGTGAGCACTTAAGTCTTCCACGCTAAGTTGTCTCCACCGACCAATCAGCTCCTCTTCCTCAGGGGCCAATGTGCTGCCTCTACGGCTGTCTCCATAGGCGACACTTGGGGAGGAGGACGGGGGGAGCGGCTCATAGGGCTCACTGAAACAGGAGGACATGGTACGGCTGTAGACAGGAGAGCTGCCATTCTGATGGTGGCTCAGCTCTGTCTGTTGGAAGGAATGAGCATTGGCAAAGCCCCGTGGACTGTCCCTCTCCCAAGATGAATCACTCTTTCTCTCATAGTCCCCTGCATCCCTCCATTCCATGTAGAGGGAGTGATGGTGGGGGGAAGAAGCTGCACTGCTGGGTGGTCCATTGCCTTTGTCCTCAGACCCCCCTCCACTAAAACTCGAGTAAGAACTGGAGGCTGCACCCAGTGGGGGAGGGAACTTAGCAAAGTGCTCCTGGGAGAAGCCAGCTCTCAACCCAACCGAACCTTCCTCTGGAGTACTGTCGGTGGAGTTCTGGGGCCCGTACAGCAGCTTCCTCTCGCCGTGAATATCCATGCTGGGCCTCCGCTCACGGTGACGGTCATCAGGGCAATACAGGGCTGTGTCACTGCTGTACAGGTCAGTTTTATAGGCTCCGCGTAGCCCCAAACGCTCTCCGGGACCCAAACTCTCCAAAATAAAGGCATGTTCCTGTGTTTGCGGGCTGGGGGAGCGGGAGGCCTGGCTGCTGCTGCAAGCCTCATCTGGCTTTTCAAGCACTTTGGCAATGAGAGAGGTCGGGACAGAGTCAGAGTAGGTGTGACAGAGGGGAGACTCCTCCAGGTGCATGGTCAGGCGTTCCTGGAAGTCAGCAGGCAGCTAAAAGTATCAGAGAAACAAGGGTAAGGCAGGGAAAATCGGTGAATGTTAGTTATAAATTATAGCAAAGACCTTATTCTATGCAGTGTAGGAACTGCTGTACACTCCACTGCACTGTCAAACTCTCTCTTGAGTAATTACTAGGTAAATCAGGGTGTTGACATTAAAGGCACCTTTAAACTGTGCAGCAGCAGCAATAATTTAAGTATATCACATGTCACACTGAGCATTGGGTTTTGAGGCATCTGTGTCAGACTGTAAAATTAATTTAGTTTTTTTTAATGCGTGGTAATTTGTTTGGTTCTATAGCTACTTTTTTCTATATGAAAACAGAACACAAGTGAATGTCTTTATTATTCGTCCATTATATTTTTATTGAGAGTAATATTTTGCAGGTGGATGCACACACAGACCAGCAAGCATGATTGACACCCTGATGCTGTCTCCAAAACTGAACCACAGATGGATGTTGACACTGCTTCCACAAACAACAGACATTAGATCAGATTATTGCAGTGAATCCATCTTTGTTTTGTATTGGGTGTTTTTAAAAACAGAATATTAATCTGCCCATATGGAAAAGATATATATAAATCTTATAAAGTTTGTATCTGTCTTATGTGAAACTTGTATGAAAAGCATACAAGAGTGAAAACAGATATAAGATCCCTTGAAAAATTATATAAATGAAACTTGTATGTTTTGGATACTTCCTAAAACAATATATGAAAGTAATGAGAAAGTGGCCACTTTCATGAGTAAATCATATAAGCCTTATACGATTCACTATATGAAGCAAGCCAAATCTGATTTTTTCTATTTCTTTTCCATAGGGTGGTTCCTAAATGGACTAAATGAAAAAGAAAAGAAATCAATAGTTTGAGTAATCATTTAGGGTTTTTTGTCCTCATTCTTTCTACTGAGAATGCTTTGTTTACTTAGTTTTATTCTAATTCATTAAGCGATAGTAAAACATCACTGCGCCCCCTCAAACACCAAACCAATTTCAGCCCAAATGGAGGGAATGCTAACGCATAAAGATAATCTTATTGGTGTATCCATCACCAGACTTTTCACATACAAAGAGATGATTTACTCAGAGGTTAAAGTGAGCCAAAACTGTATCTTTGGTGCATATCTACATTCGTTATGGTTGTGGTACTTTAGCATCTAGCTAGTGCTACAGAAGGGGAGCTAGCATTAAACAAGTAATGTGTCTCTTTGGGTAATTTCAAATGCAACACTTTTTATGAGCTAGGTTAGGTTACATCAGTGGTTCCCAAACTTTTTTTGCTGGCCCCCCCCTTTGTTTTACAAGTAAAATGTTCGCGCCCCCCTATGGCGTTATTTTTGTGCCACTATTCTGAGCGCACGTAAAAAAAATTTGCAGGTGCAAGTGTTGCATTTTGAGGAGAAATTTATTTTGAGCGAAGAAAAGCTAAATTTGAGTGAACAAAATTCATTGCTGCGTGCAAAAAATGTATTTCAGTGTTTGCTATTATCCATACACACACACAATAGCAGCCCCTCTCGCTCAGTGTTTGCATTTGCGCTTGCTCGCGATGTGTTGCTTGCGCTCTCAACATTTCTGCCCGTGCGCGCTCAACTCTTTCTGTACACCGTTATATTTGTGCCACAAAACCAGCCAATCACAGACTTGGATGCAAAAAAATCTGATTGGCTGTTTTGGTCTCCAATCAGCTCGAAATGATAAAATGCAATATCCCAGAATCCATTTCGTCCAAAACTCAAACGAGGCAGTGGCGGAGGAACACAGAGTGGTGGAGTTTGAAATATTAGTCTTTCTGTGTCACAAAATAAACTTTTAAGATATTTTCATGCGATAATGTAGCTGTGTAAACTTCAAATATCTGCTCGATTTATCAAGACATCACATATTTGCATAAGTGCTGCTGCATGGGCTGTGCTGTAGTTACATCGTAAGGTTTTAAAAACTGAGCTTAAATAAATGATTAGCGGTAATAAAAGCCGAGGGAGGTCAACAGTGATCACTGACTGTTTTTAGGAGCTTTTTGAGATTAAATAGAAGAAAATACAAAACATTAAACATGTTAACAACACAAAAGCCATATTAAACGCAACTACTTTAGGCCCGGAAGTAGGATTCGTCACATCATCACTTAACGACCGGATAGCTCAGGCGTTGAAATCCGCCAAGATAACTTGTGAAACATTTGCTATGATCTTGTTAAATTCAGCTGTGTTAATCTACAAAGAGCAGTAAACCTCAGAGCAGTAGCAGCAGTATAGGTTAGCTGATCACGGCATGGACACAAAGACAATTTACTGGAGCTCACGATAGAAATTGATGTGGTGCTTTTCTCCACGATGAGCCACCACAGCTAATCTTAGGGTCCCCCTACCTGCTGAATCTTACTTTAACCCCTGTCTATACTTATTTTTCTGTACTATCTGTATCTGTACTCCAACTTACATAATGAATGTCTGAATTGTTCCCACCTTTTTCCACCTTGGTAGGCACCAAGACCACCTCTTGTAGGTTTGGTGGCTACCAAGCTATCTAGTGTTAGCTGATAACTTAGCTCCCTCTCATCTAAACATAGTCATGGAACGGTTCCTAAAAAGCAAGGCTTTAAAAACAAGGCTAATGAAATGTCCTATCTTTAGTATAGTATTTCGTCAAATATTATTTCTTAGAATTTAAGCCCAAAGAGTCATGCTGATTGATTTCTTTCTGGTGACATGGCACTTCATTTCTTAAATAAGATGTCTCAGAGATTAAATGTGCAGTCGGGATGTATGTGGCCTCCGACATAAAAGGAGTTTGACATCCCTGGTGTAAAGTCTTGTTTTTGTGTCAAATTAAATTTACAGTTTAATTTAATATGATACATGATGCATTTATTTTTCCATTAATAAATGAAATCATAATTTAAACACTGCATTTTGTATTTTTACTTGTTTAATGATCTGAAACATTTAAATGTGACAAACATGTTTTTTACAAAAAAGAAAGAAGAATCAAACACTTTTCACAGCACTGTAGTGTTTTATCCAAGCTTCCCACAGGTTCTGTTATCCCTGCACAATGCAGTATGTGTGTCAGTATGTTAGGTTGTACTTTAGGTGGTTTCTGAATATGATACAGCAACCTACACGTTCACATTTACCTGCCTTCACTGCATAAATTGTGTTCACAGCTGCATGGAAAAAAGCATAATTTTCAGTGTCATGAACCTCAACCAAAGAGAACAATATACCTGATTTTGAAGTGAGAATGTCGCTTTCCTTAGAAAGAAAAAGCTGTTCTATTTCAAGCATTTCTTAATAAAAAAAAAGCCTCCATCCACTATCTGTACCTCTCCATAGCAACAAGCATTAAGCTAACTGCAGCACATCATCAACAGGAATCTAGTCAGTTGTTCCTAATTGGCAATGAGAAGGAAGCTAATTATAACTTTGTAGATAGAGAAAAGACAAACACTACAGAGAACATGAAAGAGACGGTTTATCATAGCACTTTTATTGCATCTCGGACAAAACTAAATGCCACTTAATTACTGTCCACACACTTTTTTCATTTGGGCTTGTTTTGAACAAGATCTCAATTAGCTTTTATGTGGCGTTCAGAAATCCAAGCGTGATCATTTTACACCCTCTCTGTGATTGTTTTGCAGCAGAACAAACGACTAAAGCGCTTCTGTAGGCGCTGAAGAGCCACTGCACCTCTCAAAATGCTGCAGCGCCATTCATCAATACACTTTCGATTAGCTCCCACCCACAGGACCAGCAGACGGGTGGACATACAGTGAGTGCATGTATAGCCTCTGACCCCTATTATGTTTGGCAATGTGCCTGCAGAACAGTTTTTCACTTTATGATAGACCCTATACTGTTAACGGTGCCTACGTGCGTGTGTTAATGTGTGTACCGTGCAAGTGTTGGGGGATATTTTATGAGTCTTATGCAACCAAATGCAGTTTGCATTGATATTTCCATTCAGCCATATGCGTAAAACACGTGGACAGGCGTTCTTTAACCTCGTGGACGCTTGCCAGTTTCAAATCTACCCTTGTCACATGGGCGAGGCACAAGGCCCACGGCTGATGCAGCGGAAAGTGGCGCCAAGCTGGGCTAGTGTTAAAACACTCATCAATACCCGCGTGCATTCTTTTCACAAGGAGCAGCAGGACACTATGATGAGGCTGCTCCGTGCTCTCCATTTACATTTTGCCACATACAGTAGTTTTACCTCCTCTGTTGAGTGTCCTTCAGAATTGCTCACAATGTGCCTTGAAGTAGTTCCCATGCTGCTTTGTGTTTTTACGTGATTAACAAAACCGGTGCAGTGTGACCGCACTCTGACTAAACTGCACACTGAGTGACCGGAGCAGAAAGACTCCAGTCTGTGTGCATGGACTAGAGGTGTGGGTGTTATTGTCACAGTTTCAAATTATGGAGGCAAACAGTCATCACCAAAACCTTAAAACATTGCATCCAACACAAACCACAACTATTAAAACTAAGAGAACAAAGACTGTTGCCCTCTCCTTTCTGGCTGCTTTCTGCATTTCCCCAGTCTATGTTTCCCTTTTTGTGTGGGTTGCTTTGTGTCCCCATTTCTGTTTACTTCCATCTTTCTGCCTTTTTCGACGCTTCTTGTTGACTTCAGCTGTGTCTTATTATCCCTCTATTATCCCTAACAAATTAACACAATTTTAAATAAGATGATAGCTTTTAACACTTTGGTGAAAATCCTTTCCGGACACTGGCTGCCTGAAGTCTAGAACCCATGGACATCACCAAGTACTCTGTGTCCTCTTTTGAGATGCTCTATTAAGCCTTTACTGCAGCCATCTTCAGTCACTGCTTGTTTGTACGTCTTTCTGCATTCAGTTTCATAATAAATAATTGAAAAGCATGTCCTGTTGGGTTGAGATCAGATAAGTGACTTGGCCACTGAAGAATATCTCTTTTATTTAATGTGACAAATGCTTTGGTTGCTTTTCCAGCATGCTTTGGGCCATTATCCATTTGCACTGTGAAGCACTGTCCAGTCAGTTTTGGAGCATTTGGCTGAATCTGAGCAGAGAGTACAACCCTGCACACTGCAGAATTTATCCTGCTGTTTCTATCAGCAGTCACGTCATCAGTACGCACTAGTGGCCCAGTTCCATAGACACAGGTTTGATTCTAGGTCTTTCTCATGATATGTCTACCACCTCAAAAGGGTTTTTGATCAGCTGTTGTAAAGGTTTTCTTTTTCCTAATCATGGAAATAATTCTGTCATCATGCACTTTAGTTGTCTTCAGTGGTCTTTTAGGCCTTTTAGGTCTTTTAGGCTGGAAAGAGCCTTCATTCTCTTAAGTTATTGCTGACTCTCCAATAGGTCAAGTTCAATTCTTCAGCCTAATGATGGCCTCTGTCACTTGAATTGACACATTTTTGGGGCTCATATTGAGTAAAAAGCAAGTTCAGATAAAATAACACCTGGAATCAACTCCAGACCTTTTATCTACTTAATTGTCATGAATGAACAAGAAAATAGGCTTCATCTAGACATAAAACTAGATGCAGTTAATTGTCAAAATACTTATGAGCATATAAAACTGGACCATTATCCATAAAATTAGTATAATTCCTAAAAAAGCTAATGCAATACTTTTGTTAAAGCCCTTGAATTAAAGCTGAAATTCTGCACTTTATTCACATCTTGCTTGTTTGATTTAGCTTCCACTGTGGTGCTGTACAGAGGCAAAATTACAAGAATTCATTGTCATTGTCCAAATACTTATGGATCTGATTGTATATGTTATTGCAACTTTTTATTGTCAGGCCTTCAAATGATCTGCCAAATGGACTCCATTTGAGAAAAAGTAGAAGTCAGTTATGTTTACTAAACTAAATATTTCTCGCATGATATATGGTAAATGCACATCATTGTCATTTGGATAGAAATAAGGTAAAAATCTGATTTGTTATAAAGGAAGATGTTAATGCTGATTTGCTATACTTAAAAGAAAAATTAGTAAATCAAGCTGTGGTTCATGTCCTTCAACACATAGGCACTGTGTATAGTATAGATAATTCTATAGTATATATCCAGATTGCATCTAGCTAAAAAAAGTCTTTTAAACTCAGAGCCATCAACTTTTTGAAAACTTGCCTCTTTTATCTCTCTCAGGTGAAGGTTATTTAAAGAAAAAAACCCATGAAGCTTTAATTCTTCACTTTCTGTCCTTTCTCCAGTGACCTACAGTACTCATCGCTTCAGGAAGACTTATCTTTTCTGGCTCACAAAGGGCAAGATGACCTTCATGTTACAGTCAAGACAGCAAATTTTTCTTCGCTCATCTCATGTCATCAGCTGAAAATTCAGCTTAGTGCTGCTCAAGATACACCTCATTCAGACCTCTCCTCCCCCTTAGCTTTTACCAAAGCTTTTTCTTTTACCTGGCTACCGCTGAACTGAAAAATTACAGATTTTTCTGTCTTTCTGGGTTCACATCAAATGTCAGCGCAAAAAAGCCTGCAGCTCATACAGTTCTTAAGCTTGGTTGTATGCGACTTTTTTGAAGAAAGAATTTAAATACATTCTATCCAAACTACCAGGGATTAGACTGAGGCCTCACTAAAACTGAGGAACATATGCAAAATGCGTTTTTACAAAGGATAAAGAGCACTGGAAAACTCGGGTTTCAAGCCTGTAAAAGTGAGTGCACTGCTCACCTCTGAGAGTTGGGCCCTGTAAAGAGACTTGTTGCACTGAAGAAGCTGAGCAGCCAGGTTACAGTCCTTTCTGTACATTTCCTGCAGAGGCACAAAATGGCCACAATCAAAGGAAAGAACAGAGAATGAATATTAAAACTTTCATTGCCAGCTAAATTTCTGGTCTCCTTTGGATTAATACTGCTTAAACTCTGTTCTCCCAAAACCTACCTACTCTCCTTCTTCAGAAACACAAAACTTCTTATTTAACTGCTTATTTGAAGTACTAAACATGCTCGGGGAAAAAACTACAATTTGCAAACACATTTGTACTGGTGTAAATGTACAAATTATATGGATCTTGCGTATGGGGGGTACAAAATGACTCCGGAGCCCCTCCCCCCTTTGAAATTACAACATTAAATTGTGCACACGCATAACAAGACGTAGAAAATTTTGGTTTTAAGTCCTCAGTGACAATCGCCTAAAGACTAGTTTGTGACCACCGGTTGCAAAGGTGAAATGTTCATTAACCACAGCTGGTGAGTAGTTTAATTGTGAAATCAGTTTCTAAAGTTCCAGTCACAAAGGCCTAAAGAATGGCCAACCGGTGACCAGAAAAAAAACTGTTTTGCTTGAAGTGACTAGCTGTTGCTGACCAGACCAGCAAACCAGAAAAGGCGAACCTTCATTTTTAAAGTCAAAGTTGTTCCATAGTGCTGCAGCCAAGATGTTTGAAAAGGTACAACTTTTACTTAAAAGGTGAATGTTCACCTTTTCTGGTTTGCAGTTCATTTTTCAAGTCTTACTACTGCCTGGTATGTAATGAGCAAGTGTTTGCAAACAAGTCAGCATCTTCCATGCAACTACAGGCAACCATAGCAAAATGCTAGCAATCAAAGCCCTTGGTAGCCAAAGTTCAGTCCAAAGATCTTGGTCATGCTAAATTACAAAGCTTTTGAGTTTACATTTAAGCATATGTGGAAAATTCTGATCATTCGCCACAGCACAAGAAATTCTCACAACTCTAATGTACACTGTACACCACCTTATGGCAATAGGAAATCAGCATTGTTTGAAAGCATTATCGGATGATCACGTTTTCATTGTGCATTCCACACATGTAATGTCAAATATTATTAGTGGATGTAATCTAACACCAACTAGAGGGCACAGGCTGTTGTAAGCAACTAGCTTGTCAAGGGATTAATACTGTCACGACTGCAAAAAAAGTGTCAACTGCAGCAATAGCAGCACATCTCCGTGTCCCCAAAGGTGTTAGGGCCCTATCATCACTCCTTGTAGCTTTAATTTTGCATGTTAGTTTTTGGTAGTTTATCTGCCATTTGTTCCTGGAGACAAAGAAATCTTCATTATATAACTTCACTGAACTTAGTCTTCAGCTCTTTATTGCTGTTTCTTTTATCCTTTAGCCAGTGCAAAGTTGCATCACTCACACTGCCATCTTATTTGCTGATATGCTAATATCTGTCGACAAGTTTATGTATTTACAGTAACACACCCAGTAACACACCAAACATTTTTCTTCTTTATTATTTGTCAGACACAACTTGTAGTTCTTGTCCCAGTTGAGCATAACTTATGTAGCCTAACAATGTCTCTGCTACAGAGAACAGGGTAAAAAGTGTTGAGTTTCCGCAATGGGATACCTGAATGAATGAATCACTTCCTCTACAAATGCCATAATTCAAGAGGTAACTACCCCTAGTGACCAAATGTATAATAATACAAACAAAATTTTAAAAAAAAACAACAACTTTTAACTTATCCATTTATGTTCCCGCTGCCTATAAATCAAAGTTAGATCCTACCGGTCATATTTTTTTTCATTTTATAACAACAACAGTGTAATGGAACAGTAAAATCATGAGTCCATTTTGAACTTTAATGCAACAAGGTCATCTTACTACTGAGCTTGCATGTCTTACTCACGAGTTCGTCCAATAATCTGAGAATTTGCAGCTCCTTTCTGGTGCTCCAGTTTGCATATCATAGTGTCACTGGGCAAGACTATGAAAACCCCAAACTGCCCCCCCCTCCCCCATAGCTTGTAATACTAAAATTAAAAAACAATGTAATGAATAGAATGTATGGAAGCACCTATTTTTTATTTGCCTCAAACAATAACTTCATACTCATCGTCTGGTTCTGCAGAGTTGAATGCTGGGCACTGCTTTACTCACATTGTCTTCTTGAAGCTTCTCGATGGTGAGCTTTGCCTCCATCAGGTGGTTGTTGAGGACGATGATCTCTCTGCTCAGAGCACGCTTTTCATCATCGTGGTGCTGTGACTGACAATGACAGAACAGGGATTTAAAGATTACTTTAAAGCAGCGGTCCCCAACCTTTTTTGCGCCACGGACCGGTTTATGCCCGACAATATTTTCACGGACCGGTCTTTAAGGTGTCGCGGATAAATACAACAAAATAAAACTAGTACCGGTACCGAAAAAAAGAAGATTTATTCATAACACACGTGAAAAGACCCAGGAAAACCGAGTTAACGATAAAAACGATAACAAAATAACGCTGAAAACCGATAAAAACCCTGAAAACCATACATTTCACACCTGAGCCTCAACTCTCGCGGCCCGGTACCAAACGACTCACGGACCGGTACCGGTCCGAGGCCCGGGGGTTGGGGACCGCTGCTTTAAAGTACTTTTCTCTGTGTAATTCTTTTTTGTGTGTTTTTTAGGAATTAAATGTATAGAATTTATAGAATAGATTGTTTATAAGAGACCTTTCAGACAAACTTTAAAAATTGATTCTTGCATGTTTTTAATTCAAATATGAACCCGGTAAACATAAATAGAAAATTTTTGATAGATCTTTCTAATTTTCTTTTGAGATCTAGGTCGTCAGTACTGTTTATATTGGCAATTGTATATATAGTTAGCCTTTCACTTAACTCTTTTGGATTTTGGTGCCCATTGTAAGTGTTTTCTGTTCTGAGTGTTGCTGTTTTAATTCCCTTTTGCTTGTCTGTTGCTCTACTTTATCTTGTTTAGTTTTACTTTTCATGGTTGCTGTCTTGATTGTCTTCAGCTGTCTTTTGTTCCCCTTCTATTTCCACCTCACATGTATATACTCCCAGAGTGTTCCTTTGTCTTTTGTTGTGTTGTCCATGTAACTCAGTAGCTTTTCTTTGGGTTTCCCAACCTAAGCATTTCTGGATACTTAGATTAAATGCTTGCTTTGGTTTCTACTTCTGTCTCCTGCATCCTATTTTTGGGCTGTCACACCTAATCCATATTTCTTACAGCTGAATATGACAGCAGCCTATTACATACTTATTTCTTAGCTACTGTTGATGAATGGGAAACTTTAATGTCAGTAAACTGAGCTTCCATATAGTTAAATCTTCATTTTTTTATTGCATTTTTTTAAAAGCAAAGTTTCCATTAGCTTCATCACCTGTCAGTAAAATGTATTTTGGCCAAGGGCTTTGGCTTTGTGGAAGCTGTAATTAAAATGCCTGAGCGTACAGTAGTTCCGCCTCTTTGAAAAGTTTAACAGACTCAAACTATATCACAGTGTTTATCAGTCTTGTAATTACGTTCTCTGTAGTTGTGCAGGGCCAAGGGGTCAGATGGGTTTGCGGCACCTCAGGAGTAAACAAGCTTTACTATTACAGAGAGACTTACTCAGCACCTCTCTCACCCTTGAGGAGGGTGTACGTGAAATGAATCAATAACAGCTGATGAGAACACTTCAAAAAAAAAAAAAAAAAAAAAGGCTGCCAGCCTTTATTTTAAAAATCACCAATTTTCTTTACACAAAAAGCTGGGTGACCTTCAGCTCTTTATTACCTGTACTTGGTATCTCACATTGTCATCAAAATGATGGCGACAGCAATGATTATTATCTTGTGCTGTAACAAACCCATTCGACGAGCATTTTCAGCTGTCTATTCAACAGCGAAGACACCTGATGGTCATACAGTGTTCTCCGGCAGACTAGTTAATTGTATCTTTCCACCAGCAAAAAAAAAGCAATGTCTGACAAATGAAGTGAGGTGCAGAGCACTGAGGAACAATGGGTTTGCTATCACTCTGCTGTTGGAAGGAGGACAGCCAATTGTAATAAGCCATAATTAACGTCAGTGGTACCAACAGAAGGGCATTCATATTCAAACTAGCTCACCAAGTGCTCTGTATCATCTCTAAATCTCATGGCTTGCCTACTTGCTTCTTTTCTGTCTACAAATACTGCAAATAGTTGACCGCAAACCTGAGAGCTTATTGTACAGCATGTACACAGGGTTTAAAACACACAGACACCTGTTAAGATACTCACATTTCTGTGGATCTTCTCCTCCAGATCCTGGTTGATCCTCTGCAGTGCTGAGTAGCTACTTTGTATTCTAAGTGACACAATAAACAACAGCGCTCACTTGCAGGTAATAGATTGAACATAAACAGTAGCAGCCGAAGACTTCTGCAAACTGGAAATAAGCAGATTGGCAGGCTCAGCAGTGCACTGCATAATTCAAAGCTGAATAACACGTCATATGTCTCGTAATAGAGGGATTTTTTTCCCCACAAGGCATGGTAACATATATGGAAAGATTTTGGGCACTTGCCGCAGCTCCACTATGACTGACAGAGGACCCCAGCCTGAGGATGTCAACGTAATTAAAATGAAGGGGAAAAGGTGACGTTTTGATTATATTTTATAATTACACCTCTCGGGGTTCTAAAAAGTACCTCAAATATAAAAATGCAACTCCCTGTTTCATTTTAATACTAGCATAAAAGCAAGGTTTATGTCATGAAACAAATTTTACAATCTTTGTTTTAAATCTGTCTAATCACCACCAAAGCAGATACTGTGATTAGTTTTGGGAATTGGTTTTGTGTCAGCGCCATAATTGCTTTTTGTTGTTTTTGTTTTTTATTGAGTGATATCAGCACCGTCACCAATCTGATGGTTCTTGGTGGAAATCTAACTGGACAAATGTACTGAGATGAGGTGCTCTAACCTGTACACTGCACAGAGTAGTGCTTTCTGTATCAGTAGTATATCCAGACACTTCTTTGGCCAGCATTTAGTCCCAGTATGGCTCCTGTTGAGGATGCCTGAGACACGCTGTGTTGACGTGATCATCAGAGGCAGCTACAGCCAATGGCCACTGCACAACAGCAGCCTTCACCCATCCAGGAATTGGACAACAATTCCTCAACAGCAGACTCAGACACTTGTGTGGCCTTTCACACTTACATCATGTCCAGAGGAAACCATGCACTCTATCTTGTATAAACACACACTAAAGTGTCGGACTATAAAATCTATGAAATCTATTTAAAACACAAACTGGCATTTGTTTTTGATTAGTAAAGATACCACACTCGTGTAAACAGCAGGTGAAGATAATAGAAAAAAATACCTTCCAGGAGGTAATTTAAAATGATAAACTATTGTGAGTTACCCAGATAAGAAACATTGCACTGCAGCACTGCATAATTTGCTGATCTCTCAAACACTTATGGTACAATTGACTTGTGCAATTAAATTCTTAGATCTTAATTGGAGGATGATCTCTAATATAATGACTTAAAGACCCCCTCAATACGTGCTTTACGATATTGAAAAGGGATTAATAACAGTTACAGCCTGCTTTGGTTCTCACATAAAATCTAGAACGCTCGTGGTAGACATATAATCTTTATTATTTCACTATGTTTGAGTCTCCAGGTATTTTCTGTTTACATCACATTGGTATACTTTCTGTAGTGGATCATAAGTGGTTTCAGAAAATCACCTCATATGTCTACTCCTTAAACAGTGATGCAGTATTAAATATTTTTCCTTAGGCACATGAATGAAGTGCTATATTTAGAGCAGTCAAGATGAGACGAATCCTACACATGTTTTAGGTAAAACAAAAGCAGAGTTCAGATTGTTTTTTAGTAGTTTTAGACAAGTGTAAAGAGGAATTTTGTCAATCTTTGTATTCAATCGTCTTGATGCATTCTCAATCATCCAGGAAAGTAAATCTCCAAAAAGTTGATTCTGTTCATCTGAACGTAGCGTTTTGTGGGAGAAACGTTTCGTCACTTATCCAAGTGACTTCTTCAGTCTCAGCTGACTGCAGGTTTCCCCAATCTTATAAACAGTACATTTGCATAATGACTGAAACGAGCCCACTGAAGGAACAAAACACACTGCACCAAAAACTGGTCCACCCCAAGGATCGGGTCCCCCGACACAAACAGAGTAACATAGTGTACGCTGTTAAGTGCCAGGAGGATTGTCAGGATTTATACATCGGGAAACCAAACAACCTCTGGCGAAGCGGATGGCACAACACAGAAGAGCTACCTCGTCAGGCCAGGACTCTGCAGTCTATTCACACCTACAGGCCAGTGGACACTCTTTCAAGGATGAGGATGTACACATCCTGGACAGGGAGGAACGCTGGTTTGAGCGCAGAGTCAAGGAGGCCATTTACGTGAAAAGGGAAAGACCATCTCTGAATCGAGGAGGGGGCCTAAGGGTACAGCTTTCGCCATCTTACAATGCTGTGATTGCAGCCATTCCCCAACTCTCTGTGAATGGTACTCATGGCCATTGATCAGTGGTCTTTAATCAGTGGGTTTTGGTCAGTGGTTGTTGATCAATGGTCATGAGAATATGCATAATTAAGATTAAGGAACTGACCTCCCAGCCCGTTGTTCCTTCAGTGGGCTGGTTTCAGTCATTATGCAAATGTACTGTTTATAAGATTTGGGGAAACCTGCAGTCAGCTGAGACTGAAGAAGTCACTTGGATGAGTGACGAAACGTTTCTCCCACAAAACGCTACATCCAGATGAACAGAATCAACTTTTTGGAGATTTGTATTCAATCATTTTCAGCTTTTTACATTAAAAGCCTTTTGTAGCTATTTCTGGAACTATCCTCACATTCTTAGATTTTTGAGAAATTTATAGTACCATCTATACAGGTCATCTTGCCTGGAAGTCTTTCTGTCTCGTAGCCTCGTATTAGTACCCTCCCACTTCTCTTTCTCGTGATCTGCACTGTGTGCAGTCACTGGTTTTGGCCAGGTCCACACCAAACAATCCGGACCCCGTCTGATCCAAACAAATTTATTTTGGTCTCTTCTGACCAAAGAATGTGCTGCCAATATTCATCAGGCTTCTTTTCATGTTCTTTGGCAACATATATTATTATCCTGGCGCCAAGTTGGAAACGACGAAGCGCAAGCGGCGCCATTTTCTGAGGGGGGCCACTGCACCTTCTGTTATTCATAGGGTGGCTCTTCCAATTACTCCTAACACCTGGTACAGCTGTGTTTCAGTTTAGAAGTCTGATGCTGAACATAGGCTCGTCCACCCATCCATATTTTTGTATAAGCAATCACCCTGAAGTGGAATTTTAAAGTGATATTGTAGACTTCTGACACGTAGTTTGATTGTTCATCATCATGTACAGTAAATGTCAAACATCCAAGCAAAACACATTTGAGCTGAGCAGTACTTAAAGGCACACTGCAGTGTGCCATTCTTGGGCCCTGACTATTTCAATATGACTAATCTTCAAAAGTAGCATTGTTTTGTGTAGCACTGTGTTACAGCACCAATGATGCGGCGTTAAATGCATCTGTCAAATGCTGACATAAGCTCAAAATGTTTAAGAACCCAAATGTCCAAGTATCACCATTTCCTCTTTCTCTTCTTGAAAGAGAAATGAAACTGAATTTGGAAAGGAAGCAGTGAGTTTGGTGACACTTTTCTGGAAAGAGTTTAATAATCTGCTGCCAACGTCTAATTTGATCTCTTTATTTTGTGTATTTCCCTTTAGGTGACAGAATAACCATGCTCTGCTTAAAACTGATATATTATTTGTTTAGCATTCAGTTTATCATTATGTCCTGTATTATGCTTTATCAGGGGTGTCAAACATAAGGCTCGGGGGCCAGAATCGACCCGCCAAAGACACCAATCCAGCTCACTACATGTCTTTGGAAAATGTGGATGAGGGCATAGATTTTGGACTTCTAACTGTATTTTCACATTTTACAAGTTGTCCTACTGATAAAGACCTCCCCCATAGCAATTCACATACAACAGTGTAATAAAGTAATAATTACACAATTAAACAACAGAAAAAAATCCCAGTTTTTTTACTACCTACTATTCAGTTTCAATTTCATTTTTTTACAATGTTTCCACAATAAAAAGAATAAATAAAAAATAGGGAATTTTCTGGGAATTAATAACAACTTTCCTCTTTATTACTACAGGACAGTCTAGACCATAGGTGCCAAATTTGGCCTGCAGCCTAATTACATTTGGCCCGCGAAGCCATATCAAATTACTATTAGAGCTGGCCTACTGGTATTATACAGCTAATATATATATTGTTTAGTATTAAGTTTTGCTTGTTCCATATTCAGTTTTTCAGCAAAACTTGTTTGAGTCCATAAGAAAAGATTCATTCTTATATCTGGAGGAAGATTTTTTTTTCAATAAATATTAATGTTAACCTGCGACTTTGTTCCAGTTTTGAATTTTGGCCCACTGTGTATTTGAGTTTGACACCCCTGGTCTAGACCATGAGCATCCAGAGCTTCTTCTGAAATTTAATATTTATCTTTCACAGTTTAAACCCAAAGAGTCATGCTGATAGATTTCTTTAATTAAATAGAGCAGCATTTATTATCATGTAGTAAAACTAAAATGTATTATAGAAATTCTGCTTCTTTTTCTTGTATTGAGATATTGCAGGGATTAAAGAGATTACAGTTTAACTTCCCTACACTGACAAAAAAGGGAGGCCAACTTAAGATCAAAGTGGGCCACCGATGTAAAATGAGTTTGACATCCTTGATTTATACAGACTTATAAACAGTATTTGATTGAAGAATACATTTGTATGTTATTATTATCGTTCCTATTATTGTTCTACAGAACAGAAACCTGTGCTAACCCTGTTTTAGTCAGGCCAGTTTAATGTCAACAGGCCTAACTTTTTCCTGCTCAATAAATAAAATAAAAAGTTTGATCTTACACGTCATAAAAAGTCCACTAAAACAACTGCTACGTACTTCTTGTGTTGTTTGGGCTATAATGGGCTTCTCCTACAGCTCCCTCAGTATATTTTATCTTTCCTCAGTTTTAAGCTTGTGTTCAGTGGACCAGAACTCCAGCCTGGCTAACTGCGGATACCCATGGGTAAGTTCTGAATGTGGAAAGTCCAGTGCAAGCACTATCCACCACAGAGCATTTGTGAAAAAGATGGGATATAAAACATTTGCTGTTGCTGTTTACATTCCTGTGACAGAGCTGTGTTGTTATTGTCTTTTACTCTAGCTGCTCATGTTTGCTCTCACAAGTGGAGAAAAAAAAGAGAATCTTAATTTTCTGAAAATGAGAAATGTTGACTGCAAATAGAGTCCACAAACAATTTGTGAAACCGTCTGTGCCACATTGCCACCATCTTTGCCCCCTGGGTGTTGTACAGTTTGTACTGAGGGGCCTACCTGCGCAGTTTATCAGTAAACTTGTCCAACTCCTCCTGTGCTCTGCGCAGCTCCGTCTCCAGGTACTGCCGTGTGGAGTCAAATTCGCTCTGCAGTAGCTCCAGCTTGTGTGTTGTGTAGTTAAGTCTTTTCCGTAAGTCCTCCTTCTGCTCCAGCAATGAGCTACACACACACACACACACACACACACACACACACACACACACACACACACACACACACACACACACACACACACACACACACACACGGGTTCAGAGCACATGATGGAGGAAACAGGCTCCTAACTTGAGTGCATGCTTATCTAAGTAGTCTACAGATCTTTTTAATGCACCCCTGAATGGCTGTGCAGTTATGATGGGAGCATCATGAGAGGGTGATAAAAGTAGAAAACTTGTTTGCAAAAGTGCGTGGTGCGAGGAAAACATGGGATCAAAACACAGATCTCTAATTAAGAATCCAGGCTGGGGTAAGTAAGGATACAGAGCTTTTTAAGACATTAGAGCATTAGTCAATCTTTTTCAGTATTAAAGCTCTGCAGCACATCACAGAAACCTCACCAGAAAGTAATACAGGCCCAATGGAGAAAAAAAGAGGTTTTAATCAGTGATGAAACATGAGACAATGAAATCTAATATGTCATGCGAATAGACCCCGAAGGCTCAGATTTACAAAACGACAATATTCCCCACATGTAATACAGGAAGACAGCACAATGATGAGTATTTTTAGAGTATGTGCATTACCTGAGCTACAATCTAATAAAAGGGCAAGTGTGAGTGGGAAAGGAGGAAATGTCTGTTGCCTTGATGGATCTGAATGTGCACGGTGGGGCTTAATGGACCTCATATTGACGGACAGATGGAGGAAGGAGGGTAATGACTCTATCTGAGACCGGATAACAGATAGCAGAGTGGATGGAGATGTGGTCACGACGTTCTTGTCACTTCCTCTCTTTGTCTCTTTTTCTCACTATTTAACGAAATCATAGATTCAGGGAGTCGAGGGCTGAGGGACATCAAAAAAAAAATGAACAGGAACAGGTTCCTTTGAGGGATTTTGTTTTTTCAGGACACTAAAAAGAGGTATCACCCAGTTTAATCTAATTAGCATGCATGATAATCTTTCTGCAATCGATAAGATGAAAAGTAGAACGGGTCAAACCAGACTTCATACAGAACCTCATTGGGTATAAATGAATATTTCCGCTCTATCATTTCTCAGTGGTTTTGTCCAAATGTCTCTTTTCATTTCCCCATTAAAGGCAAATTACAACACAGATGCACCAGATATGTGCAGGAGACATGGACGCAGAGGACGACTTTGGTTAAAGTAGCTATGTTTGGTATATCCACACTAAGCTTAGAAAAACAAAATTGAGCTGAACTAAAAAAGGTGACTCATGCGCACTATTATAGGCCACTATAGACCACTATTATTACACCTGTTATTATGGACCACTATTTGTGTACTGAAAAGTGTTTTTTATGGTTAAAGACCATTATTTGTGCATTAGTGGGGTTTTTTTTTTAGCAGCTACCTCATTTCAAAGGGTTGAATGACCATATTGTGTTCCTGTCCTCTGACCTAGATAGAAGTGTTACAACAGCTGTTCGGTTTAGGGGAATAAGGATAAGGATGCTAAATAAGAACCCAGACACACAGTACTATAGACCAGTTGGTAACCCCTGGCAACTACAGGTCGCTAGAAAAAAATGTGTAATTCTTAGTCAGCTGTACCAAAAACCTCCTTGCGTTTGCTTTCAAAAGCTGCTCAAAGTTGCACTTTTTGAAATGTGTTGGTTGGAGCAGTAAGGTGGTGGTTTTATTTTGATGGGGAATGGTGTCTTTTTCTGGTTTGTGTATAATTTTTTTAGCTTCACTACCACTTAGCGAGTATTCGGAGGGTGTTTGCAGACAAGTCAGCATGTTACATGTGGTCAACACAGCAATCACAGCAAGGTTTGTGGTGCAGCACTCTCTTTGGTGCAGCTTTCATCTGGTCAACAAGCACTCAGCAACTGGCTGGAGAATATTAACTTTGCCCTAGTAACCAGAGGTTGCCAGGAGCTCAAGGCCTGTGTCAGTGAAGTATTGGTGGATTAAAACTAAATACCAACACTGTCCAATGTTACAATAATAAAAGCTGAATACAGTTTACTGTCTTAAAGTCCAGTGTTTTGTCAACCCATCCATCCACCCTATATTCTCTGCATGTAGACTTTGTGGCTCTGTAAATATCACCTCACTTCTACCTTTTCTTGTCTTCTCTGCCACAAATAAATGCAGCTAGATCCTTGCACAAACTCGCAATGTTTTGTTTTTCTTAAAGAATAACAAAAAGATACATAATGCAGTGCTCATATTCTCTCAGACTGACTCTGTATCAGATATGGATTGCTTCTATTTTTAAACCAATTAAGTTTTATTTTATGAAAAACTGAGCATCTGAATTATTCATTTCCACTTTTTTTTAGCAAAGCAACATAATATCTTATCAAATTTAGAACTTATTTTTTCTCGTGTTAGGTAAGTTGTGCTTCTGTAAAAGTAGTTTACGTTCTCTTTTAAAGCCTTTTTTTATGCACTCAGATTGAGTATCCTGCCTCAAGATGTCTGTGAAGGTTCTCAGTCATCCAGGTCATCGTAGTCAAAGGAGTTTGCAAAGAAAAACGTCTGGACTTCTTTAAGTTGCTTGAAGACGTTTCACCTCTCATCCGAGAAGCTTCTTCAGTTCTAAGGTCAAATGGCCGAGAGTCCCAGATTTAAACCCAGTGGGAGTTTCCCCCCAAAGAGGGACAAAGGACCCCCTGGTGATCCTCTAATCACATGAGCCAAGGTGTGAAAGCGGGTGTGGGACCTAATCAGCCAGGGTTTCGGGTGAGCTCATTGTGAAACCTGGCCCCACCTTGTCATGTGAATTCCTGAGGTCAGATGGCCCAGGATGTGAGTGGGCATTAAGGCGTCTGGGGAGGGAACTCAAAACTGGATTATAGATGGCAGACAGTTGGTGTCGTAAACCACCGTCTCTGTTCAAAGATGGTTGCTCACAGTGGACATAGATGGCCTCTTTCACTCCTCTTTCAAACCATCTGTCCTCTCTGTCCAAAATGTGAACACTGGCATCCTCGAAAGAGTGTCCTTTATCCTTAACATGCAGGTGGACTGCTGAGTCTTGTCCTGTGGAGGTGGCTCTTCTATGTTGTGCCATGCGCTTGTGAAGTGGCTGTTTGGTCTCTCCAATGTAGAGGTCTGGGCATTCCTCGTTCCACTGTACAGCATACACCACGTTGTTAAGTCTGTGTTTTGGAGTTTTGACCCAGGGGGTCCTTTGTCCCTCTTTGGGGGGATACTCCCACTGGGTTTAAATCTGGGACTCTCGGCCATTTGACCTTAGAACTGAAGAAGCTTCTCGGATGAGAGGTGAAACGTCTTCAAGCAACTTAAAGAAATCCAGACGCTTTTCTTTGCAAACTCCTTTGACTATCCTGCCTCAAGCACAGCTCTAGTCTCCATTTACTCAACTGTAAATACAAAAATGCTAAATACTAAATAACTTCTAGCTTCAGTCTAACTTCAGACTGAATGTGGGATAGTGTTTATGTTTTATGGAACTGTGTCAGTGAGTAGAGAAAACCTGCCCACAGAGTGATTCAATGAATGTCTCAAATGACTGAGTGACATTTGAGTGCCGCATTATCCAAGCAGCCCCCACCTCCTCGCCTCATGCCTCCCTGTGATTGGTTGGAATCATCAGGGGAAAACAGGTGTTTGTTGTTTGGTAGAGGATGAGTTAATGTGAAGTAGCTCCAGGGATGTTAAATCCCCCATTAGTGACCTCCTCGGTGAACAGGAGCTGAGTCAGACATAATGAGTGTTTTCATTCCAGCAAGATGAGATGACGAGGCAGCGTGACTTCTGGGCTTGGAGAGGCGGGATGAGGCTGCTTTAGCACCTCTGGATGGCGAGAGGAGACACCTCGTGGGCGGATGAACGGACAAACAGATAAAAAACGAGGATGGATGGAAAGATGGCGTCTGAGACGTTCACTCTTACCTCTTTTTCGGATGTTTGCCGCCATTTCGGGGGACTTTTAAGGCAGTTTTGCCAATGTATATCTTTTTCATGGTTTGTCTGTGTTCCTTCCCTCTCATGTGTTTAAAGGGCTTGACCACAGGGAGACAGCATTTATGTTAGTTTTCCAAAGGAGACCAGCTAACTCTGGAATTAGTGAGTGATCTATCTGTGTTGACCCTGCCAAACAAAGCAAACAGACAGGATGGCAACTTTTAGTAAGGACAAGTCAAGCAGGACAAAACTGATGTTAAGATCCATGGACAGATTCTGTCGGTCATATTCATATGAAAGAACCCATATTCTTTTTTAAAGGGCCTGTAGTTGTATATAGGGGATCTGCTGCTAAAAATAACAAATAAAATAAATGCATTACTTTTCTCATAATTTTTCTCACATGCTGCACCTCCTCTTCTCACCTTCTGTCTGAAATGCTCTTTAGCTCCAGTCTATTTGAGGCCTCTCCCCCTGAAAAGCCGAATTTGCTATGATCCAACTTTCTCTCATTCTACATAAAACCCCTTTTGAGCACAGAGCACACATAGCAATGTTTGCAACTTTCCCCTCCGGATATTGCATCAAAATGAAAATAATTCACTGGGTCTTCAGATGCCGTGAAGATTCATGCGTTCACTCTTTGTACCCGACACCAGAACATTTGGTGTGCTTTGCTCATGGCTGAGATATTTTGGAGAATATGTGCCAAAACTAGCCACTCTTATACCACTGTTATGTAGATGAGTAACAGAAAGTCTGGAAAAGTCTGTACTACAAATGAGGCATAAGAAGGACTTCAATAGCTTTTCTTTGTGGGTGAGAATTACTCTATTTGGTGTTGACTTTTGTCTTTTTAACTGTGCAAACCCCTGTGTAGAAGACTAAATGACATGGAAATCCCATTAAGCATAATATGGACACTTTAATGGCAAATATCCCACGAGTTTTGTCCTGTTTCCTTAAATTCAAGGCACTAAATTCAGAGTAAAGACCATTTTTGTCTTACTTCTTCCACTGACGGTGCACAGTGTTTCCTGCAAAGAAACAGCGGAAGCGAAAATGAGAAGTAAAACTGTCTGAGACATCAGCCGTAAATGTCAAGCTTTGGACTCAGTCCTTCAGACATAAAGAGCAAGGGATTCCTTTCAGCTTTCCAGCAAAGTTCAGCTACCATATGAGGGGAATCCATTAAAGGAGAGGGAATATATACGCTCACCGGCCACTTTGTTAGTTGCATTGGTTTGAACACTCATTAACTCAAATATCTAATCAATCACATGGAAGCAGATCATTGTAGTTACGCATGTAGACACAGTCAAGATGACCTGCTGATGTTCAAATTGAGCATCGGAATGAGGAAGAAAGGTAATTTAAGGGACTATGAACATGAGACAGTTGTTGTCGTGGCAGGGTTTTCTGAGTCATCAACCCAATATCACAGCAAAGCATGTAATAGACCGGCTGGACCATCGTGTGGATGCCACACTTTGCCTCTCCTATGTGTGAAATGGAATTAAATTGTAGTACCAGCAGAGGGCGATAGTTTATTTAAAGCCAACAAGTTAAACTGACCAATGAAGGTATGAAGTACAATCCAGGCTCCTTCTATTCCACGTAATATTAAGCTACATGGCTGATATGTGTTTACATGTGAATGTGTTTCATTAAAAGTTTGTCCATGACTGTTTTATGTTGCCTTTAAATACATTATCGCACTCTGCTGGCACTGAAAAGTACTGCAACTTAAGCATGCCTGTCCATTTCATGCCTAGGAGAAGCAAAGCGTGACATTCATAGGATGGACTAGTGGGTCTATTACACGCTTTGCCGGGATACTGGGTTAAAGTACTTCAGAAACTGCTGATCTGCTGGGATTTTCCCACAAACCCATCTCGAGGGTTTAAAGAGAAAGCATTTGACAACATTTGTTGACTGTGAAACAAAAGCAACAATCACTCATGAAACAAAGGTATGCAGAAGAGCATCTCTAAACAAGCTACTGATCAAACCTTTAAACAGATGTGCTACAGTAGCAGAAGACCATACTGGGTGCCACTCCTGCCAACTAAGAACAGGAAACTGAGGCTCACAATTCATACATGCTCATTAAAACTGGACAACAGAAGCTTGGAAAAACATTCCATGGTCTATGAATCTCGATTACTAAAGTGACATTCAGATGGTAGGATCAGATTTTGGCGTACAGCATGGAACCATCCCGCCTTGCATGATTCAGGCTGGTGGTGTAATGGTGTAGACAATGTTTTCTTGGCACACTTTGGGCCCCTTAGAACCAGTGAAGGAATGTTTCCAGCACCTTGTTGAATCTGTGCCACAAAGATTTAAGAGCGTCCAACCAATTAATATTAAGATGTACCTAATAAAGCGTCTGGTGAGTACATTCTGTGTATATTTTTATTTCTTAAATTAAAGGCTCCCACAAACAGCTTGTCTGCATTTTCTTCTTAAATCTAGGTTCCCCCCACTCAGTTTAGGGAACATTTGGGGAACTGAAAACCTGATTTTGAATGAAAAGTATTCTTTTGTGACCACAAATGCTGTATATTAAAAGAAAAAATGTTAGCAGTTTGACATGGAAAAACACACAAAGAAGCACTAAGCTGCCTCATCACTCACATACTGTGTGAGTGTGGTTTGATGAAATTTTGAAAGCACTCTGGAACATAAGCAAACAACCCCCACAACTGCCTTCATACAAAAAATGAAATATTTGAAACATTTGTCTATATCTATTTAAAAAACATAAATATTCACAAACCTTTTCTACATTCCTAAATATTGTATTTAATGCTGAATCCCTTTGCTTGTGGTCAGGAGCCATTAGACAAAATCTACTGGAGGTTAAAAAAAACTGCTTCTGGGTCCTGGCAAGACATAGACTTGTTTCATGTCACTAGTTGTGGAGGAAAGTCTCCTGTGACAGGCGGATATCAGACTTATCAGTAAAAACAAACATCCCTTGCAGACTCAGTGTCTTCATCTCGTATATGTCCAAACACAAAGAAGAGGAGCTGACACATCCAGGCAGTGTGAATGAAGGAGTTTGACAAGCCTGAAAGACTGAAAGTCTTTTGTATAAATATTTCCTCCATCCCTCCAGTCCTCTGCGTCTTGGTGGCGTCCGCAGCACAGGTGCAGCCTTCAGCACACAGACAAATGGCGCATGTTATTGAATGAGACAGGCTGTCAAAGCTTGATCAAAGCTCCTCTGATCCGAGCAGTGGGCTGACCATCCGGGAAGGAAGCAATGACCGACTGTGGCTGGGACTGCAGCGGGTTACAGCTAATGTTTGGGGTGTTGTACCCACTGATACTGTGTACACACACGCACGTATTATGAAATAAAGAAACATGTTGATCTACTAATGCCCAGTTGTTGGGAGGTGACTTCTGCTACTGGCTGAGAAGGCAGGGAGACATGTACTCCTCCAGATGGTGACAGCTCACTACCGCCACTGGAGCCTTCACTCCAGCTGCTCCCCTCTGAGTCATACCAGCTTCGAATATGTGTGTGCGCGCGCGCGTGTGTGTTTAAGATTTGGCAGGTATTTTGGCATGTATTTGAGAGCATTAAAGTGGCAGAAATGTGTGAGTTTATCCATGCAGGTGTACGCTTGATTGTCCGTACGCATATGTACACATTTGTTTGCATCTATAAGTCTAGGTGTGTTCCTGCTTGTGCGTTCGTATGTGTGCGTGCCTGTGTTTACTCTGCGGCACAAGCTCTGCCTATTCAACCTCCTTCTCCCAGGCTTGAATTAAAGCAACACTGTCTGCCATAAAAGTGAAAAAGGACAGCTGTTAGCGACACGTCTCAGGCCCCATCAGGCGTCCGCTGTCAAAACGCCAACGCACAACACCCTCGCTCATTCACTCGCTTGCTTGCTTCTTCGTCTTCCTTGTGCCCATCCTCACACTGCAGCAAAACCTTACAAGGGGCTCGTTCGGATGGCGGTGCCTGCCACCCACTCGTGCCACGCTGACATTCGAGAGCATTGAAAAGAAGAGGAAGAGGGAGGTGGTAAAAGAGGAGGAGGGCATTAAAGTTGTGGAATGAGGGAGATGGAAAAGTAGAGGGGTGTGTGTGTGTGTGTGTGTGCTTGTAGGGGGGGGTTGCTAGCCAGAGTATTTACAATAAAGCCAAAGACATTAAAGAGGAAGTGAGCTTTGCCAAATTACAAAGGAAAAGCAAAGAGAGCGGGTGTGAAGTCTCTGCTGAAAAGTCATCATTTCTTTACCTCCTTCCTCTCCTTTTCCTTGCCTCTTCCGTCGATCTCTTTCTTCCTTCCTGGCTTCCTGATTGCGTCTACCTTTCAGCAAGATTGGCTCTCAGGAAAAACCCTTATCACAGGCCCAGACCTCAGCATTAGAGCGGGGGAACCCGAGTGGCTGACTCATCCAGCAGCAGGGAAAGAGATGATGCTCTTTCTGGCCCCTGTGCCTTCGGATTAACAACCTGCAGTAGTCACTCAGTCCAATGGCATGTACAGTATGACTCAACCACCTCACAGACAAAAATCAGCTTTCAAATTAGGGTGCTATTCTGTCAGTGTGTGTGTGGGTTTATGTCTTAGCTGTTTCTCGGTCCTGCATTGATTAACTCGGGAGCAGACACCTAAGTAGTTTCACAGCAACTACCAACATCATTAGCGGCAGCAGGGGATAATGACCCGCTGAACGGATTTCATGTGCTGCTGATGGCACCCGGCACAGGGGAGTGTGAAATCACGACAACATCCCGAGAGGATTTTAGAATGAGCGGAAGAGGTGATGGAGGCTCGCCGATCCCAAATACAAACAGTTCTGTTCTGCCAAAACTGAAGGAGTGAACACAGAGAACAGAGTCCAACATCAACCACAGAATAAGCTGCAGGCAGACATTTAGACGTAGAAAATGGCACCGCGTTAAAAAGAGGGTTTGATACAGGCACCGGTATAATGATGAAATGCAAAGCTAGAGAACTGGTTTGAATGTTATCTGTTTATTTATCTTCCAAGAGTTCCTCTACCACTTAATACATTAACACTTTCCCTACCAGAGTATTGTTTTCAGCATACCACTCATTTGTGATTCCCTAATTATTCAAGCCTCCCCACGGCATTTTTGTTCAGGGAATATATAAACACATAATACCCTCGGCTGTCACTTCATTATGTATACCTGTTCAGCTGTTTGTTAATGCAAGTATCTTGTCAGCCACTCATTTGGCAGAAACTCAATGCATGTATTCATGTAGACATGGCCATTAGAAGATTAGGAATTGTTGTATGATGGTAGGGTCAGAATTTGTTGTAAACACCATGAAAGCATGGATCCATCCTGCCTTGTATCAACAGGTTTAGGCTGCTGGTGGTGGAATGGTGATTGTGTTTCTCATTTTTGGACCATTCTCAGTAGATCCTAGTAGATCAGCAGCTTCTGATATACTATAAGTCTAGCTGATACGAACAACCATGTCACATTGACATGGGCGATCGTGGCTCAAGAGTTGGCAGTTCGTCTTGTAATCGGAAGGTTGCCGGCTCGAGCCCCGGCTCAGACAGTCTCAGTCGTTGTGTCCTCGGGCAAGACACTTCACCCATTGCCTACTAGTGGTGGTCAGAGGGCCTGGTGGCGCCGGCAGCCTCGCCTCTGTCAGTGCGCCCCAGGGCGGCTGTGGCTACAATGTAGCTTGCCATCACCAGTGTGTGAATGGATGAATGACTGGATGTGTAAAGCGCTTTGGGGTCCTTAGGGACTAGTAAAGCGCTATACAAATACAGGCCATTTACCCTCTGAACTTCAGCTTCACCCCATTCCTGCAAACGTAAAAATGCTTTGAGCTGCTGCCATGTGATTGGCTGTTAATGAGCAGTTGAATGGTGTACCTAATGAAGTGGTCAGGTAGGTATGTTGGGTTTATGGAGGCTTATTGTGCTTTTGACTGAGTGCATTTGGGCAGTCCCTGGAAGAAATTTGTTTTCCATGTCCGAATCAAAAATTTGATATTTGAATGTAAAATAAATTTTAAAAAAAAATCAGAAGCCACATCCTTGGCCACGGCCATTTTTCACTTGAGGAACTACAGAAATAGTTTTCAAATTTGCAAATAGAAATAAAAAAAAAAACAAAGATAAAATTCGAGCTAGGAGCCTCAGAGTGGCAAAAACAATGACCTGCACGTTCCTAAAAAACAAACCCACACACTGAGCGCATTAAAAACATAAAAACATGCTGCTCTACAAAAAAAAATGAGCTCATCCTTCAGACAAGATATTCATAGCGCCAGTGAATCCTACCGAGAGCTGTCCTAGCAAAGACGCTGAGATCACGTCTTTCTCGACCCAGAATACACCCTCTCACCAAAAAAACAACTTTTGAACTCTTTCACAAGTTGAAACCAAAGTTTTCCCGCTGATTACTTTGTTCCATCTCAGTGGTTCTGAATTACTTTCACAATTTAAATTTTCCCAGAAAGGATGAGAGCAGGAAATAAATAAATAAATAAAAGCATTTCTGTCCACAGTCTTTTCATTTTTATCCATTTATTTATTTATTTTGCTGGTTGGAAAGAGAAAAAAAATACAGCTGTGAAAATGCTGTTGTGGTGCAAAAAACAAGGCCAGTGTTTGCCACGTTTGCAACCACAACCAAAAGCAGACGGGATGGAAAAACACAAGCGGCTTTCAAACGGGTTCAGCTCATTAAAAATAGAACAGACACAAACACACATGGATGCACGTGCACACATGTGTATATACACACACACACTCGCACGCACAGCACGCCACCCACCATCGCAGCATGCTGTTTACGAGTGGAGCTCGAATGGACAGGTAGTGATTAGATGCAACAAAGGAACAACCTCTGCATATCTAGCCTGCAGTGTAGTGCTCTGTGTTTCTGTGCGTGTATGTGTGTGTGTGTGTGTGTGTGTTTCCTCAGCATTTACCTCGTGCACTTATACACATATAGAAAGTGGCTCAGATGTACTTACTGGTCCATCCATAACTCTCAAGAGGCTGCCTAAAAAGCCTCAACTCAGGGATGCATGAATGGATCTTTAAAAAAAACAGAGAGGCACTATATTGGGAAGACGCAATATAGCACTAATAACTTTCCAGCATAGCCCCATTAATGTAGTGGCTTGGAAAGAAAACAAGGGTAATCTGTGACCTCCGGCTTGACCGAGGCAAACAAGCTGCAGACATTTGCTTGAAAAGCTTTAATTTATCTGTTTAATTTTCTCCTAAACTCTCACAGGTTGATACTCTTTATTACAAAGGTCCCTGCAGTTTGGTTTTTAAGTGCTTTATGGCTTGGTGAACTGTTTTGGTTTCGAATAACAGTTCAACATTTTAAGAAATGCATTTATTTGATTTGAGAAGATGGGTTCTACAATTGTATCTGTCCAACAGCAATGTAACCTCTTGTGCAGGCATGAGTTTGTGTCAGACTTTTAACAGATTGGGATTTTACATGGCGTCTGCTATTTTCACAGGCATGCTAACTAGATATTTAGCCCACAGCCACTGAACTGAGCTGTGTATCTTAAAATCTTGCATGATTCCTACAATTAGTACAAAAACATATTTTTTATATGTTGCGTTCATTTTATATGCCAATCAGCAACATCATTTTAAGCACAGAGAGGTTAAGTGAACGATGACAGATAAGATACCCCATCAAGTTGCAAAAAACTGCTCTAGAAGGGACAGGAACAGATCCAGAACCTAATCCAATTTGATCACCCAACAAGCCAACAAGCCACCCTTTCAGCGCACAGGAATCAAAAGGTCTGGTCCAATATCCTGATGCCCGGCATGACAGAAAACCCCTACAGGTCTCAGAGTGGTGTCACGTATTCATGTAGTGTAAAGTACGCTTGCCCTATTTTTATGGAAAGGGTAAAAAACAAAAAAAAAAGGGATTTATAATTTGTTTTGCCTCAGCGTCTTGATGACTTGTGCTCACTGCCGGGTTTTACATCTTACATCTAGTTTAAAGAAAGGTAAGCTTGCACGTATCTCTGTGATGCCAGAAACATCTGACAGAACAAGCCATAGAGCCCAAAATCACAACCCAGAGGAACCAAAAGATCCAGTGCAATGTCCCGATGACTGGTGTCATTTTTAGCCTGGCAATTCATTTTACATGCACCTTTTTTAGAAATCCTTCAAATTAGCCTATTTGATATTAAGCTTCAGAGCTGCTTGTGTTGTTGAATTTTGTTATAGTAAGAGCAGAAACCTTGTACTTATCTATGTGACACCAGCAACTTCTAAAAACACATGTTTGAGAATTTTATCCAAAACTCCTCCCCTTGCAAATAAAAAGCATTACAAACCACTCTTATGCAGGGGTTATGCAAAGGTTAGCAACCATTTAGTGCAGCGGTCCCCAACTCCCGGGCGTGAGTCATTTGGTAACAGGCCACGAGAGTTGAGACTCGGGTGTGAAATGTATGGTTTTCAGGGTTTTTATCGGTTTTTAGCGTTATTTTGTTATCGTTTTTTTCGTGGGTCTTTTCACATGTGTTATGAATAAATCTTCTTTTTTTCGGTACCGGTACTAGTTTTATTTTGTTGTATTTATCCGCGACACCTTAAAGGCCAGTCCGTGAAAATATTGTCGGGCACAAACCGGTCTGTGGCGCTAAAAAGGTCGGTGACCGCTGATTTAGTGAATACTGCTGTATTTTTATAGACTGTATATAAAAGACAGATTTCTGGGTCTGAAAATTAACTTAAGGAAGCATTCTTTCTAATGGCCAGCAGGACACGACCCCTCTAGTTACAAAAAACATTTCCAGCTCTGTTGCTCTATAACCTCAGTAAACACTTCACTGATGGGTTTGTGCCCTTAATCTCCAGTTCCACACTTTACTGAATACAAGTAAGCTCAGAATAAGGGTTCAAGTTACCATAAAGTAGAGTATGCTTTACCACAGTGGCTATATCCATGTTTATATATATGCTTATAGATGCTTTACCTCACTTTTACTAATAATACACAAGTTTAGCATTATAGTTCTGTGCTAAACACTATTTTAGCTCACTTACCAGCTATATTTTAGCATTACCATTCTTTGTCATTGGCTTTCACAGTGGCTTCTGTTCAGAAAAAATCTAACTCTCACTTTAAAATTCATTAAAATGGTGTCACTTCCATTGACCACAAACTGACCTACAATGCAGATTACTATGTAAATGTCCAATTCAAGTCAAATTACAAAAAAATTGAGTTATAGCCGCTGTCATATTAGGCAGGCTTCATCACAATGAGGAATAAATCTGACCAGCACAACCTGACCGCTGGTGCTGAAGAAGGCAAAGGGGAGGAGAAATAATGGGGTTAAGATAATAAGATAGGCTTAATGGCCCCCCGGGGGAGCTCTCAGAGCTTCAGGATAGAGAGACCTACAGACAGTGTGGGAGAGAGAGGCTGACTGGTCAGACCACAGAGGACAGTGGAGAGCATCAGTCTGTCAGAGCAACACTGTCCACTTCAGCAGGTCAAAACTAAGTTCTCGCCTCTTCAGAGCAGCCTCTCTCCCACGCCGCTTTCAAACACGTCCTCTTTGTTGCTCTAACATCTCTCTATCTATAATGATCAGCCAAAACTCCCCTTTCGGAACAGCTCAGGGAATCTGAAGGTGCCCTAAGGTCTTCATAGTTTTCACCATTCTGACTTAAGGGACACTCCATAGAATTGCAACAAAAGCCTGTTAATTTTCCAGCTGTTTCAAGCCACAAATAGTCATTTCTCAGAAGGAGAAAAACAAAGTTATGTAAATATACTGCAAGTTTTATGTATCTGCAATCAATAAACAGCACCCACCACAGTGAGGTCCCAGCCAGAGCTTTATTTTGGCAGCATTTTACATGTGTTTATTGTGGAGAATTCCTCAGACTGCCAACAGGATGGAAGTGCACAAAAGTACAGACAGTTCTGTTTATTTTGGAGCTGGATGGGTCAATAATGTTGCTGTTTGGAGGGGGAGGAGGAACACTATATGGAAAAAAGTACACATACACATTATACCTAAAGGAGCTACCTAAGGAGTTTGATAATGATCGTGGTCTACTGGTTTGTGGTTCAACTTTGCATTAATACTACTGAGAGTTGATCATGGAATATGCCACAATGGTGGTGGCATCCTATTACAGAATTCAGTGAGCTCTTTCACAAATGAAACCCATTCATTCACAAATGGTGCATCCAAGTTAACAGCTGGCAGAACAAACGCCCCTATTTGTCCTCTAGGTAGGCGTTCCTATAGCGATGTAATACTGTGTGAAAATTATGAATACACATATGAATATGACCACAAGCAGCAGATCTTTTTGTCACTCCTCTGACTCCCACAACCTGCCACACTGTTCTGGAAATGTTTCAACGCAAACAATCGCGCCCTTGTCGGAGTCACTCTGGTGTTCACCTTTCCCCATTTCTGCACCATTTATCCACCATGTTGACTTTGAAAACTGTTCACTAACCTGCGACCACATCCCAGACGCTGACAGGTGCCTTTGCTATAACATAAACATGGCCGGTTGACTCATTTACAATAGAGCAGCTGCCCAGTATTCTATATGTATTATTAGCATCAAATAGAAACAATATTAACTGAAACACAGCACAAACAGCGACTACCACGTGAACGAGCAGAGAAAAACCTTCCAGTTGGCAAATTTAAGTTAAAATTAAACGGCAGTTCAAGACTTCGGGAGAGCCTTTTATTTGTGTTCTTGCCAAGAATTAGATGAGAAAACTGATATCACTCTCATACCACTGGCAGCCAGTTTGGATTAGGAAACAGGCAGCGTGGCTCTGTCGCAAGGAACAAAATCCACAAAGCAGCACGAATGAAGCTCAATAATTGACATGTATCGTGTTTGTTTGAGCTGTGGAATAACCAAGCTATAAAAACTACAAGCTGCTGTTTCACATTTGGCTTTTGTACATATTAAACGAACAAGACGGGACATTTTAATTAGTGAGCTTCAGAGGAGTAGGAAGATTTGGTTTACCTTCAGATCGAGGCCAAGACATTATAGCGGACTAACTGAGGCAGTGATTAAGGGTGCTTCCCCATAATGCCAAAATGCTCTTTTAAAAGAAAAAAAAAACAAAAGCAGAAACATAATGAATACAGATCCTTCCCTTTAAGGCATAAAGGGTCACTGAATGACTTAATGACTTAAAAAAAAAGATCTGTGGTCTTCAAAGTCACCAGAGCTCAAGCCAAGTGAACACCTGGCAGGTCACGTGTTGGATAACTCTCTCCACCACCATCATTAACACATCAAATGAGTGAGTGCCTATTTATAGCTCATATCCCAGTGAGCATTTACGCTCTTATCTGGCCTCTTCATGACACTTTGTTGTTCTTTCTTTAATCTGTATATATCTAAAACGATCTACTTAAAAACAGGCTTAAAAAGACCAAGATATAAAGTGTAGGATACATTCTGAAACTTAACAGTGTGAAGCACCTTTTAATCGCCTTCTCTTCCTGTATAATGAGGGTACTTAATGTGCATACATTATTCTGAAATTATATCCAGTCGCAGTGGGTTTGATGGAAGAAAAAAAATGTCATCAATCAGCGTCCTAAAAATCTAAAAACTAACCCAGACTTTTGTTTTACTGCCTCTCAAGGACGTCACTTCCATCACCACTCACCAAGACAGCGGCATAATAATTTTGCTCAATCTTTGGCTGTCAATCATGCTTTTTAAAAAGCGGTATCAATCTTATATTTAAAATAAAACCCTTCACACTGTTATTCATCCGCTAGAGTATTCTGACAACGATTTTTTTAAACTCCTTGAAACTTTAAATCTGTTTAATCCACCCGAGGTCTCCTCTGCGTTGGAGCTCCAATGTGTCGCTATGCAAAATTTACATCTCCATCTCCAGGGCCCCGACACATGAGCCCGGACAAGAGAGGGACAGGGATTGCGAAAGAGGAAGAGAGAGTGAGCGAGAGAGCAGGAGCAACGGAGTGTGAGAGATTTCAGGACATTTCATCATTTAGACTCGAAGGCATCTCGCAGATATGGTGGAGGGGGGGGAGGAGAGATGAAGAGGTAGGGTCAGACTCTCAGGTGGGTCCTGATTTCTCTTTAACCCCATCACAGCTTGCTTATAGGCTACAGGTGACCTGGTTTCCTATCCAAAAAGCGAGCAGAATAGACACGGGGCTATCCCCCTCTTATTACGGCACAGCTGCTATAATTCAATTAAAGCTGTGACACAGAGGTGAGGACAATTGATGCCTCCTATTAAAGAAACACCCCGTCAAGATTAATTACCCCTCGTCGCCTGGTTAAATGGCTTTTAAACTGTAATCTTCCTGAAATCGTAATAACACCATCGGTAATCTAACACAAAAGGGAAAGCTTGGGATCTGTTTTCATCTGAGCCGGATTAATAATGGTTCATTAGTACTGGTATTAATTAAAACATGTCTACTGTAGGCCAGTGAGGTGCAAAACAGAGAGTGGGAGGTGGGGGGGGGGGGGGGGGGGGGGGGGGGGGGGGGGGGGGGGGGGGGCTGCATCTCGTCATGTTTCCTCTGCTGCTCTAATTTCTCTGAAATACTTAAATCAGAAAAGTGGGCGAGCACCTGCAATTTTGTAATGAGCTCATTAAAATCTGTCTACACCAGCACACGCTCACGTTTGTGTTTTTTTGACTGTCATGTTTAAACACATACAGATCAGAGCTGCTCTTGCTTAAGTATTCGTGGTGGCAAAACAGCGTTATCATGCAGAGTAATTAATCAGTGTTACAGGTGCATTCCGACAGGTGACAGCCCAAAAATCACACAGAAACCAATGTGTAACAGTCGTGGATGGACATTTTGGGAACCTTAAAAGATTTGAGATTATTTCAAATTAAAAAAAAAACAAAACCTCCTGATTGATCTGTTGGGAAAAAAGCTTTTACAGTAACGCCATAGTCACTGCAGCGAATTTCCAGCCAAGAGGTTCCCCGCATGGAACCGTGTCAGCCTTCTTCTGCAAAATACACCCTTTTATCTTTGACAAAGTATCAGAGAAGAGACATCATTCCTAACAGCACTGCATCAGTAAACAGAGAGCACGAACTGACATGGCAAGTGCAGCCACATCATGTACAGATGAGCACATAAACACACATATTCACACGCAACCAAAAGCAGCTTTGTAATCCAAATCAAAGATGCAAACAGTGAAGCAGTACCTTCCACTCGCGCAGAGCTTCATCCTGAAGACCGAGAGATAAAAATCCTGCTGCCGGAGCCTCGCCGGGGATGGAGAAAACCCCCTCTCTATATGCTATCTGGATTGGTTTACCCAGCTTTCCCTTAAAGCTCGGAGAAAACCCCCAACACATGCACCCACCCCACCACCTCCTCCTCCACCACTAAAACTGTCGCCGCCACTAGCACCACGCCACTCCAGCAGCAGCAGCGGCAGCGGCAGCAGCTGAGCCAGGAGGAGAGACAAGAGGGAGTGAGGGAGAGACTGTGCAAGAGTAGAAAGACAGAGAGAGAGAGACAGGAAGAGTGGGAGGGAAGGAGCTTAAAGGAAGAAGACAGGGAGAACGTGGGGGCGTGATGATGGAGTGCTGAAAGATATGTGCAGAAAAGGAGGGAGAGTGAGAGAGGGAGAGGGTGAAGCTTACCTGATGGTGTCTATGTTGTTCATCACTTCGTCAGGCATCTAAAGGAAATGACAGCATGTTAGTGGAGCGGACCCATCAAACTGGCCCAGAAGCTTCCAAGTGGAGCACCGTTGCAGCACAAACACCCTCCACAAAAAAAAGAAAAGAAAAAGAAAGAACGAGAAAAGAAACATACATATTCAGCAAGCACACTCTGTGTTTCCCTATGTGTTTGTTTATGTCCCCACACTCCCCCCCCCCACTCACATCCGTGCTCCCTCATCTGCTCCTCTTCCCTTTTTCCCTTACTAGTGAGAAACCCCATGCAACGCTCATCAAACTGCGCCCGGATGTGTACATCTGCGCTCACTTGAGGTGAGAAGAGAACAATCGTACCATACCAGGAGTGCGAGGGGAGAGAGTGAGAAAGCGAGGCGAAGGAAAGGGGGAAGAAAGGGAGGGAGGGAGAGTGAAAACCTCCATTGCAGCCAGACTGCAGATACATGGCAAGCCCCCCCATGAGGGATACTGGCAGCGACTCAGTATCTCTGTCGAGGTGCTGAATCGGAGAGAAGGAGCACAGAGGGAAAGAGAGGGAGGAGGATGTGGAGAGAGACATAGAAAGAAGGGGAAACAAGGGGGAGGTGGGGGGGGGGTGGAGAGTGGGGGGAACAGGTGGTTCAATCTGTTGAATCTTACATCTCAAGTCCTTGGCTGTTAAGGAGAATAGGTTTTATATGAATCGGCTGCTTTTTTTTCATTTTTCTTTTTTTCCGAAAGCGATGAATTATGCATCGATTTGAGAATATTCCCCCATCTCCATTCAAATTTAGGCCCGATCGAGGGTGGTATCCACGCTGTTATGTTATCATGTTTCATAATTTGACGAATGCTAGAAAGCAGATTTTACCATCTGCACTTAGGGGAGACGTTCATCCATATTTATCTCCTGTAATTAATGAAGGAAGCAGTCGTTGCGAAGAGATTATTTGAGTCAGATTACCAACAAAACGCATCTTAAAGCGGGGGGTGGGGGGAATGCGTGTTCAGTGTGTGAGTGTGTGTGTGTGTGTGTGTGTGTGTGTGTGTGTGTGTGTGTGTGTGCACAGCAGAAGGTCAAGTGCAAAGAATGTTTCGTTACAAGTACAAGGACTTGTGTGAGGAGATGAAACTTTGCAGCGACACACAGACACTCACACTGAGATGAACGCCAACAGGCTCACATGCCTGCCTCTCAGCCCCCACACACCACCCACCTTTTTTCAAGCAGTTGCTAAGGTGACGGCAAAGGCTGAATTTTAATCAGACAATAAATTAAGGCAATGTGATCTTCTCCTTTATTATTAAATGGGAGCGACACAGAGTTTGAAGATCTGTCAAGTATGTTTTGTTTTTTGGGGGGTGAGAAATGCTAAAAAAAACAGACCCCAAACCCGGAGATGTAAAACAATAAGCTTGCACGCATCCTAGTCAGTAAAGCGGTGCACATTTAGCAACTAGGTAACCTTAGCCAAGTGCTTCATCATCCTCATCATCCACCACTGACATGGATGTCATGCTGAGACTGCAAAAATACCCTCGCTGGTTGTAGTAATTGCTGATTGAGCCCTCAGGCTTGTCCTCCCGTGTAATGCACTCTAGTGGTGTAAGCCAGTGGAAACACTGGTTGCTACTCGAGAAGGAAACAGTTGTGCAACAAGGTTCGCTGCTTTCACAGCCATTTTAGCAAGGTTATGTTTCAAACTGAGTAAATGATGGATGTCACAAAATAAATGCGAGTGGGCTGAGTCAGTAAATGACAGCATTGTTCAGTTCAAATTGTTTGTGTGGAGGAGTTGCTAATGGGTAGAATGCTAATGAGGAGTCCCATAAAAGTCTGCTTATTGGTCAGCATGAAGCAGCGCTCCTGTGCAAACTTACAGACACATCAGTATACCCAGTCTATTGAATCAGCTGAGGATGTCTATGTGGGTCAGCAGGAGAAATCGTACACCCACAGCTCATTCTTGCTCCAAATGATTTACTATTAATTGGAAGCTTTAGCTCAGCAGAACTGCATGGAACACTCATAATGTCATCACCAGGATGACATGGTTTGTCTGCTTTCTGACTACATATTCTAGGTTCAATAATCACCAGAGAGGTGACAACTTTAAAGAGCTTGACTTGGGCGAACCCAAGTCAATTGCAAGCCATATTTTTATAATTAGCAGTAAACTGAATGACTCTGTGTAAGACTCTGAGAGAATCATCGCCCAAAGCTCGAACTTCTTTTAGACCTAGAGGTGTTTCAGTGGTCATAACTTTAAATGTTTTGCTTTTATCCCAGTGTTCTTTTCAGCAAAATAATAAAAAGCCCGAAAAAAAAACTGCATATGAGTCAAATCATCACATTGAACAGATGGTGGAGAGCAAATCAGAGCTAAAATTAGCGCATAGGTTGGAGGTCAGAAACTCAACAACATTTAAGGTGTCTGTGTGGTGTTTGCAGTTCATTTCTACTGCCCTCAAGTGGGCAAAATGCTGGAATGACTATTATGTTTTGTATCTTTCGTTTTATCTTATATGTGTATGCAAGTAGGCCTCTATATAACATACAGACTGTAAAATGGCATAAAGGCAGGAATGTCAAGTATATGAATGTTTTTCTGGTTCAGATAGCGATAACAAAGATCTGTAGTGGGGCTACAAAAGTTTCTTTTTAAATTTTCTCCCCATAACTCTGGCTTTAATAATTTATTGTTTTATTTATTTTTCTAGCATTCATTTTATATGCAACTGCTTCTTGGATTATTCAAACAAAACCCCACAGACTGCACTAGACAAAGACATTGTAACTCTTTGACATGCCCGTGCTTACTTGAGCTCTTTACGCTCTTAATAATAGAGCAGAAAAATCAGGAATGGCTCACTCAAATCATACAAAGGCTTGATTTACTCAGACATCTCTTCAAAAACTGAGAGGAACAATTTCCGTTCCAATCACAACATATGTTCAGAGGCCTGGCTTTGATTAAAGACTGGGAAGACTTTCATCACTCACCATGTTGATGCCCCTGGGCAGAGAAATAGATCTGTAGGGGTATCTGGGGAAGTCATAGTGAAACTCAGGAAAGTGACTCTTCATCTTAAATCCTTGACGGAACTCTGGAGGAGGTGGAATCACATATTTCTCATCTATTTGTTCTGGTGTGTCTGCTTTTATCTCCAGGTCGTGCAGCTCATCGCCCTTCCTTACAGTGTCGATGTCCGTCTCCAGATACTTTTTTTCTACCAGGTCAGGAGAAGTCCGCTCTTCCGGAGTCTTCTGCTCGGCTAAAGGGCCTTGCTGCTGGGCCATTGAGCAGGGTAGCCTGGGGCTCACCACGTGGATCTCTGCTTGAGGCTGATCAGCATTTGTATTGGTGAAGCCAGAGGGAGATGCTGGTTTTCCAAATGCCTGCAGGCTGTTTGGGTCAAGCACATTAGAGGTCACCTCATCCAGGAACTGTGAAAACTTCAGTTTGGCTTCAATCTTTTCCTCCAGTACACACTGTGGTTTTCCGCTCTTAGAGCTGGTGTGTGAAAGTACAGAGCCCCTCCCTTGATGCAGATTTCTGCTGTGGCTGTCTCCTCCCTGCTCTGCCTGTGGATGTCCTCTGCCATGAGGCCTGCTAGAAGGAACTGCTGCAAGCTTCTCCCAATCTCTGTCTCCTCTGAGCCGAGTCTGAAAAGCTTCCTGGCTCTGCTTCTTGATAGACTTGTGCAGGATGCAGGTCACCCCAGAGTTCCAGCTGTGCAGGCTGTCAGTGCCGTCACTGCTACTCCTACTGCCTCCTGGACTGCTGCTTGGATCGCTGGGGCTAGATGGCTGACTGGGAGAGGACTGGTTAGAAGCAGGGTCTATCAGCTCCTCCAGCCAGACTTGATCACCATTGAACATGGGGGTAGCCGGACTCAAGGGGGCCCATGACTTTGAGAAATGCTGGCCCTTCTTTGCTGTGCCTCTCTGAGAGAGGGAGCAGGTTTTGCTGCCTGTCCCATCCATCGGCTTAAGTCCAGTCTACACAGATGTATCCTCTCTCTAATTGTTTTAAATGGCAGATGATCCATGGTCCAATGGATAGCTCCAATTTTAAAGAGTTCTAACCCAATCCTGTCTCACTATTGTGCAAGCAACCTCACAGCGATCCAATACATTTCACTCTAGGCTGAACAGATGGCCTCCTTCAGTGCCAAGCTAACTCCCTCCTATCACAGGCAAGGGCAACCATAGTCTGAGGCCACAGTCAAATACAGTGAGAGTCACAGTTAATCTGCAGAAGCTCCAGGTTTAGGTTTACTGACAGGGAATTTTCATACAATCCTAGCCAGTGTCTTTACTATTTGAGCAGACAGTGCTGGTCTTAATTAGACTGTCTATTGATAGCAGAGCAGGCAAAGCTTTTTCAGCTTTTTCCAGGTCAGTGGTTGTAGAACAGAATTGATCCAACAGAGCACATGGCAGCTGACACATACACAAAGAGACTAGACGGGCTTGTTGAGTAATTGATTGCTGGGATCTCATTAATATCTCATTAAAAGAATAGTCGTAATCATTAAGAAATTCTAAGAGAAATAATAACAAGTTGGAATTTGAGTTGTCTGTTACGGAATAATGCCAAAAGTAAGCAAGTGAACTTTAGAAATTGTTTTACAGTGTGCAATTATACTGTTTTATTCAATCTATAGCTCTCAAATGTCTCTGTGTTATGTGTATATCCCATAGTGTATGTTAGAAGAAGGACCTGCATTCCAAAGTCCTGATTTTAGCTTTATGGCTTTTACCATCAACTAACATTAGCAAAGCATCCATATAACATAGATTCAAATGCCTGCTAGTTACTGGTAACTAACAGGAAATAACATGCAAGAATTTCCATCGTCAAAACTGCAGCAGGCTTTTACTAAAGATAAATGAAGAGGAATCTAACTATATTAAAAATGCACCAAAAAACACACGAGGATCGGTTTAGTTAGCTACCACACAGCTGTTGGCTACAGCTTGACTGCATCTGCCTGTGGTTCCTGATAATAATAATAATAATGCAAATTTTAAGTCTTAATAAAAGTTGCAAGCAGAGTGGAGTGGAGTATAAAGTCTTACAAAGGGATGAAGTAGCTACAAAGACAGAAACCAAAACTAAGGAATTAGCCTAACTTACCTTATTAGCGTAACAAGCTTTAGTTTCATAAATATACTAATTTGTTGTTTTACAGGGGTTTCTTGTCTTTTCTACTTCTCAGTGGCCAGATGTAGCCTGTTAATTATCCAATTGAGCCAAGCCAAATGCTCTGAGATATTCATAGTGTTAAACTATAAACAGAGCTAGATGGTGTCTTTATGCTAAGCTAACCTAAACTCCAGTTTACCAGCTGTCATAGTGAGAAAGGCAGGGTATATAAAAATGTAGTTACAGGCACAGTGGTAGACAGTATCCAAGTCTTTCCTCAACTGTAGAGGGGAAAAAAAGTTTTATTTCTAAAAAAGAAATTTAAATTTCAATAATTTTAATGTCAGTTTTAAATGAGAAATTCTGATCTATGATCCCTAAATACTTAACTATTTCAGTTTTAAGTCCTTAAACAATTTTAATCTTAGGAGCTTTTTGACAACAACTTTTTGTTATTTAAGAAAATCATTAACTTGGATTTCCCTGTATTTAATATCAACTCAAGTCGTGTTAAATGTGACTCTACTACATCAAAAGCAGACTGCAGAAATCTGAGGGTTTGTACTCTGGTGTAAAACTCTGCAGAATCAAATATGTGACAAAGGAGCAGCTGAAAGTCCATTCTATTACAAAGATTATTTGGAGTGGGGGAAATAGTTATTTGATACACTGTTGAATTTTTATGTTTGCTCGCATCGAAAGAAATAAACAGTGTCTAATATTTATGGTAATTTTCATTTAATGGAGAGAGACAGAAGATCAACCAAAGTACATCAAATAAAAGTTACTCAAATCAAAATTATATCCAATATTCTGTGGTACCTGGGCCCGATCATTGACCCCCTCAGTGCAGTGGAGTTGTCTTGTACCCTCAGCATAAAACAGGCCCCCTGATATGCTCATTTCCCATCCTGTCTAAATCTTAGCATCTTCAACTCTTTCACCTCAAGTTCCACCTCCTATGTTTTTGCTAGTGCCCCCATCTCTAAACTATTCCTCACAGCAGGTCTCACTACCCTCTTGTAAACCCTCCTTTACACTCTTTCTTGTATCTTGAGTCACAAATCTCCCCTAACACTCATCTCAACCCTGCCTCCACCCTCTTCCTCACTTGTACTTGGACTGAATAAATCCAAAAAAGGAGTTTCTTTTTTTTTTATTACCAAATGCGATTTTAAAATTGTCCGCACATGTATATAGAGTAAAATATGCACATTCGTGTGCTGTCACACTGCTGCTGTCAGAATTCCTCTTTAAATTCACTTCTTCACATTTTGTTGTTGCACTTCATTGTCTTCTAACTCTCAGGTTAATCATTTTCTGATATGCATGCAATCTGTGTCATGAGGACAGCTTTCCAATATTGGAGCATGTATTCTTATGGGTATACTGTAGCTGTAATGTTCATCAATATTCAGGTGGTTATATAACTACATCAATAACACCTCTGTTAGTCTGTGCATGGGTGGAGTGTAAAGACTGGCAAGTGAGTGTTTGACAGATATAAAACACTGCAATAAAGTGTACAAAGTTGTTCTGAAAATTAGTCTTACAATACATGTTCAAAGCTAGGACCCAGGGCAGGACACGGCATTTTTAACATGCGGTTGTCTTCTTGGCTGGAATGATCATAAGTGTTTTAATAGTCAAAGGCATTATGGTGTAAATTAATGTCTGAGCTTATAACAACAGCAGACCTTCAGCTTGTCCAGCTTGCAAAGTCTTTCTCCAAGATTTCAACTTGGATCAGACAGAAATAATACACTGTGCTGTAGCCAGATTGTTATGGAGCATCTTGTTGTGCTGTAGCCAGACTGTTACGGTCTCAAGGGGTATCATTAGTGCTGCATCCGATATGTAGGGTTTTAGCCATGACTGGGTGGCCTGCTGTTCGCATGTGTTCCCTCAGACTTGGGCCCCACACCCCGTCTACTGCTGCATCCCATCGGATTTACCCATGGGACCACCCTGTCTCCTAGGAGCACCAAGCCTTCAGCAAAGACATATCTCCTCATCATTTTCTTCCTGCTCCATCCCTCTTTTCCCCTCTTTCTTCAGGCCTTCTCCATTGTGCTGCCATTTCTCACCATTTTCAGACTTTCCAGACAGGCTCAGGCTTCTTCTATGATGAATGTCTTTAATAATCTCTTTTCAATCTCTGGAGGAGGAGAGGGGTGGGAGCCAATTTAGAACTATCGCCCTGACGGGAGAGACTGTCAGCCCATGGCTGCCCAGAGGTAATGGTGCTGAAATGGATTCCTGCTACAAGCGCAGAGGTGGAGATAATTGGTGATGCTTCCTTGCTCACTAGTTGCACTCTGCTTTCCCTTGCCGGCTAGTTGTGTTGCTACCTGGCTGGGTTGAGCCCCTGCCAGGACCACACTCTGTGTCCTCTACTAAGCCCGGAGAGCAGTCTACTTCATGGTCAGCTGATCAGCACTGACCATGAAGTACTATGACTGTATGGCATTCATCTGTTACTACGTCTGATCTAATACTGCTCTCCCTTCTGCCCACGCAACCTCACGCTAAACACTGGTTGCACGAGAAGCAAGTGTGATGCTTCTCAAGATGACAAAAGCCAGTTTAACTCGTAACTCAATTACATGAAAAAGAAATGCAGGGTACATGCATCAAAGACGTCAGTGACAAAGAGCGGGCCATTCACTCGGGCCAGATAAATCTAAAATGCTAGAAGAAAAACAAATCTTTTATTTCCACTCTGCACTATTTAATGTTTTTACCCTACAAAATGATATAATGTGCCAGTGAATTAATAGCTCCTGAGAAAAGGACCAGCAACATGCTATCACCAAGCTCACTCCCTCTCTGTCCCCCTTGGATTTTCAGAGCAACAGTGATGAGTGATTGATTTCAAATCATTCAAACCATTTTCAGAGAATCGTTTAAACTCTTCCCATCATTAGATATGTGTATTAGATGCTCAGGCCTAGAGCTTCCTAACTGTGTTTTGTATCTTAGGTGAGCCTGTCGATAATATCTAACAGGTGCACTCATGAAAGGCCAAAAGGAGGAAACAGTGTGCCGATGTGGCTTCAGTTATCCATCTCATGCAGAGACACTTGTCAATTCCTCCGGACCTGTGGGGTCGCTTTTAGAGAACCACACTGTGCAATCAAATGAGAATAGGCTAAATTGAATAAGAGCCAGCTCATTCTGGAGGTGTAGAAATAGGTTTCCTGGGATCCCCGCAGAACACACAGTTAGGTCTGCAATAACACTAGTCAGGCAGCAATTACAGAAACACCTAATGCATATCACAAGGGTGATGAGCACCTGTTTCAAACAGGCAGTGTGTTAGCATAGACAACAGCAATCTTTAAAAGGTATCTACCAAAAGTTCTGCACCTGAACAAAGTTTGTTCAGCAAAGCTACATTCCTCATGTGAATACTGTAGATTAACAACACCTCTGTCTATAGCTTTGTGTGAGAGTGTATGCACCCTGCATTATGTTTCCATAAGAAGCTGAGGAGGGGGACCAGATGACCTCAATACATGGGATTATTATACGACAGTCCTCTTTCAACAAATAATGCCACAAAACTTAATGTGTTCCACAAACTCAGTCACACAGCAAATGGTGAGCGTGGCATCGTGCAGCAGATTCACTGAGCTGTTATCGCAAGTGCTGACCATCTTCACGGGTGAACAGACGAAGAAGTGAGCGCCACCTGCAGAAATCCAAACTTCATCACCACAAACTCACACTATAATTATATTTACAGAAAAAGTGGTGAAAGTACATTCACAGTACTCCACTTGAGTACCATTTTTAACTACTTTAGTTTCATGGCACAATACTTTTGCCTAAGTACATTTTAGCAGATAACACTATATGTTTTGGCCTATTACAATGATATGACAGCTTTGAAAAGTAAATGAAAACAAAAAGGCACTGCTTTGCCAGTAGTTACCTAACAATGAGCGTGAGTAAAGCCGAAAGGAGTGCGCACAATTGTTGAGTCATTTTTCATGTAAAAATGTCAAACATTCCACAATTGCAGTTCTCAAATGTGAAGATAAGCTGCTTTTTCCTTTTAACAATTTTACTATTTTTCAGATTCACAGAATATTAAGGAATTACTGTGATCACATTTCTCACCGTTTTTGCAACTTTTGCTGGTTGAATGGTTGAAAGAATCACTGAAAAAATCACTAAAATAATATATCCGCTAATAGCTACTTTTGTTGCAGATTTTTTTTTACACTTTCTGAATGCTTATATCACTGAAAAGAACCTACTTAACACCTCCTATGATGCACCTGATGTGGAAGTTTACTGACCCCCTATGTGCACCCTTTGCTCTTTAAAGGCCTTTGACATTTTTATTGATATGGTGTGGGATTTCCTGCCTTTGCCATATTTCTGGTTAGAAGAAGCTCTAAAATTATCCAAACTCTTATGTGTAGCACATCCTACGACCATATCTGCTTTTCTTTTAAATGGCTTATCTATGCATGGCATCTTCAAACACCAAGGGGATTTTTTTTTTAGCTTTCTTGTAATGGCTGTTAAAAAATTGATTCCTGCAGTTTGAAAGTGTCCTCACTCTAGTACTAAAATATACAAGATTTGTTTGGACATAATATATTTGTAGCTCATTATTGCACAAGGAAATTATATCACCCAGTGTTTTATAACAAATCACTTCAGTGCTTGCTATATAAGTCTCTCTTGTTTAGACTAGATTAGTCTTTTTTCTTCAATTAAAATAGTAGGGACAACTCACTGCTGTCATTTCTGTTTATTCATCTGCTTATTCGGTTGAAGATTGTAGAAATAAGTCACAGGAAAGACCAAAAGCCTCAAAAAACAGTAATAGGAAAGGTCAAAAAGGGAATATATAATATATGGCTAAAATCGCCAGCTAAAGGTATAGCTAATAGTAAAAAAAACAAAACAAAAACTATTAGCTAATAGTATAAATAAGCAAACGGAATTGATAACTAAACTTGATAAATCATACACTGCATACAATCATTGGGGTAAACACTTAAAGAAGCTACAGAAGATATATAAAATATGGCTAGGAGTTAAACTGCTTTCTAAAACTGCAAGATAACAGCATAGGTAAATCACTGAAATTGTTATAATTAATACATTTGTGAAATTGTGGAGTGTTGGCTAATATATTAACTGCAAGAAAAAAGGGTCAAACGGTTTTACGTATAAGCTAAACATAACAAATAAATTAAGTAAACTGCTCAATAATGTAAAATGGAAAAGTAGCTAGGATGGGTAAGCCAGTGGTTTCGTGGCGACTTTTACTGAAATGCTGGAGACAACTGAAGACTTTGAAATTTCACTGAAAAATCAAAGTGTTGTATTAGCAAAACAGTTGGTTGAACTTATGACATTCGGTTAACCAAGTGATTTCTCATAGTTTTTGAACGTGATGTGCAACCTGCACCTGTTTTATTAAAACTAAAGTATGAAATGTGTTGAATCTCAAGAAACACTAGTCCAGTGGTATATATGATAGGGAAAATCATGGCCACTCCAAGCCGTAACTTTAGACACACTCCTGTGGTCTGTAAGGCTTATTTAATATAAAAGATTATCTAAAAAGAAAAGACATGATTAGGATATTAGGATGACTGTAGTTTCTGAAAAATGCAATTAAAAACGCTGCAGCCAACACAACAGAAAAATTACAGATTAACAAATCCTTTCTTTCTTTGCACATCCAGTATCCATTGATTCATATTGTTATAAAGCCTTTTGCCTTCATTAAGTCTGTACATTACTCCTTGTAAACATGTTCCATATTTAAGATTCTGCACATCGACGTGAAAGCCACGGTATCATAAAAACATATCAATTATCTAATCTAATAAATGTTCCCAAGATCTCCAGGATATGCATCAATGAACCAATCACGGTAATGCAGGTACAAATAAATTACTTTCCAAAAAACATTCTGAAACTCAAACCAAGGGAACATATTTAGAGCAAATTGCTTGTCAAGAAGATAAATGCGACAGCAGAGAATGAGGGTGCTACTGTTTTGTTTTTTTGTTTTTTTTCGAGAACTTTTGTTGCGGTGTCCACACAAATACACGGACAGACACACACACACGGAAAGGGTGCCAATTATAGTAACTGTGTGATGAGGTTTCTCATACTGAGCCCCATGCTACCTTTGCCTCTAATCCTTTGTTATTAATTATATCTTCAACAAACCTACACAGTTCTTGTGGTGTCAGCACCAAGTATCCATGGCAACAGCCAGTTGGTCCCAGCTCTCAGGGATGCACACACTTCTCCTGCCTGACAAAACCTTGCTTCATTGCAAAGCTACTCCCCTGACAAGATGAATAACTCAACTATATGATCAAATTAAAAAAATATCTTCCGCTGAATGAGCATTCCCCCCCAAAAAAACTCAAATTGGCAGCGATGCTGACAGTAATTCAAGCTCTACAAAATACAGAAAGAGGGACACAAAAAATCTGTAAAAATCTGCTAAGTGTACATTTATTTTACCCATATAAGTCACTTTATATTTAATCTTCACTATCTTTTATAGCCACATTTTTCACTTTTCCTGTTATAGTAACTCTAAAAAATCCTTTACTCCACCTTAGCCTTGACTTAAAACAACATGACATGCTATTTACATTTTGTTCCATAAATGTAAATAGTTTTCTGTTTCTTTATTTTTTTTTAACATCTTTACTGGTTTCAAGGTCTCAGTGAGTGAGAGTGCACAGGTGGAAAAAACTGTGTAAAGACTCATTTGGGTGATGAAGGCCTCAAATGATGCACTAGTTGAGGTTGAAGTTTAGAGTTACAAAGAATCATGTTCAGACATCTGTAACCATTTTCTTAAATCTACTTCTGATAAACAACCTGAGATTGCATTAAGTGATATTTGCATTATACACCATAATCTTCGAGCCACCTGTTGCCATTCTGGGTGATATAAGAACCAGGTTTTGATAAAAGCACCAGATTTTGATATAAGCACTAGGTTTTGAGAAGAAGAAAAAGAAGAAGAAAAATCGTATGGAATCAGCTACACTGTAAAATGTAATATTGTGTTTAATTAAAAATATTAAATAGGCTGAACTCAATTTTTATCAATTTGTTATTAGAACTCAATTTAAATAAGTTACCAGTACTTTTTATGCAAAAATGCTGATAAACGCGATTAATTTGAGTTGTCCTAATTTAGAAAAACTAAGTAAGCTGGAAGTTTTGCTTCTCAGGGCGGAAGGATGAAAGATGTGTTTTGAAAATGCCACGTGACTGCCGTTCTCCTCCCTCCCGGATCAGTCCGCATGTTCATGGCGCCAGCATTTGTTATGGAATATATTGAGCAAACCTGGAGATATTATTGTTGTCATTGCTGTGGATCTTTACTGACTTGGTGAGTAAATGTTTACTCTTATTCAAACTGATTTTGTGGCTTCTCTTAGTTTAGCACCAGGTTTATAATCTTGCTAGCTAGTTAGTGTTAGCCTAGCGTTGCTGCTGCCGCTGGGCTCATGTTACTTAAAAATTAACACCACAGCTTTAAAAACCTTACATAAAACTACGTCGGTGAATTTTTTTGTTGATTGTTTGAAATAAATAAGTGAGATAAGAGCCCAGACAAAATTCTTTGGGAGGTGCAGCCGTTAGGGGTGGGGTGGGTGTGGGTGTGGGGGGTGGATAACAGAGCTCTCCGAAAACGTGGAAGCACTTTTGCAAATATGTGATATTTTGATAAATTAAGTAGATATTTGAGCATTACACAGCTACATTCTCGCCTGAAAATATCTTAAAAGGTTATTTTGTGACCCAGAAAGGGTCTGGTGAAAAAGAGGATCGCATTTGTCGGCCACGGTTGTCGGAGCCTGTGCGTACTTGTAAGCGCGGCAATGGCGGAGGAGCACTGCTGAAAAACGTATTACTTTTTCTGGGTCACAAAATAAACTTTTAAGATATTTTCAGGCAAGAATGTAGCTGTGTGAATTTCAAATGTCTGCTCGATTTATCAAGACATCACATATTTGCAAAAATGCTCCGACGTTTTCGGAGACGTCTATTTTTTCATGCTTTGTGGCAGCTTTAGAACATCTGTGGCATCTATTAATGTCAAATCTAGCCTTTATTTAACAACATAAGCGAACTCTATGTTACAATGATTGCACAGCCATTAAGGATCAAATCAGTTTCTGAAAAATGTTCTGTTTTTTCTCCCTCTGCTTGCTTCTTACTGTCTTTGAGGCTCGGGACCAGCACTCCTGTTGTTGGACAGAAAGACATCAACTCAGTGGTAAGTATTTTGGTTTTCCAATATATTAGCAACTGTCAGTGACATTTATATTAATCAGGCTGAACTTTAATCATACTTTAGATCAGCCTGTCTTACTTATTGTTTTATTTGTGCTTTGGTTTGGGGAAGTTGTTTCTTTACTGATCTTTTCCTGTCTTCTGTTATTAGACTTGAGATATGACTGCACTATGCTGTTGCTGTGACTCCAGTTAATTCTACAAGACATGCTGTGTAAGTAAACAAACAACAACAGTTTGGTCTGCACTTCTTGAAAGATCACATCCCCCAAACTTAGTTTAGAGGGTCTACACTGTATATAGTGAAGTCTGCAAGTTTTCTAACAGCAAAATTTGTTTTGTGCCCAAAATCATTTTGCACATCATTAGAATGAAAGTTATTGCCCATGTTTGCATAGCCCTTTTTAAAATTATTCTTTCATGACAATATTGTGTGTTGCGTGGTGGTCAGGGCTATCCAGACTGACAATTTGGGACATTGAATGTCACCTCTCCGGCGGGGAGGGAGCCTGAGATTGTCTAAATTGGAGTCTGTTTTATACCAAATGCAGAAAAAATGTTTTAAGAAAGCAATTAAGTTCATGTTCCAAAAAATATGATTGTTTGCTTGCAGGACACCAGGAGAGATGAGTCCTCCGTCACAGATGGTGTGGTCAGTGAAGATGGTCGCCTGCAGGTTCAAGCTCATTGCATCTCCAACCCACATCCACTGCGACTGTACTTAAGGGAAGTTAAAGACTTTCTTCTGCACTTACATTTGGATCACCTCGATCCATGATAGTCATTCAGGCAGTAATACCTGGACTGGAAACAAGCCATCCTTAAAATATTACAACATTCCAGCTCCTGTGTTGGAATGAAAAACGAATGTGTTGTTTAAATTAGAGACTGCACTTGTGACAGAACAATAAATATTTTATGTTGATTATATAAATAGTGTAAGTACAAAACAAACTTGTGGTAGGCCTAAACTTATTTTCAGAATAATTACATCTAAGACTTTGTTTCATTGTAAGATTATAACAGTGATGGCAATATCATTTTTATTCAGCAGAACAGTGTCCAGTATGTTGGCTGTTGTACTTTGTTGTGTTTGAAAATAAAAGTTGTGCTCATTTTAACATCATTACAAAAGTGTTGTTAATTATTTTTAATGATATTCATGGTACCACAAATTGTTTTTTCATTTAGTTGAACTTGAAATGTTTGTCAGTAGGTAAACAATTAGTATTGTCAGAAAGTCAGAAATATCAAGTTATTCTTAATACTGCAGACTTGCAATGTATAAGTTGTCCTAACAGTCATCCTAAGTAAGCTTTACTTAGTTTTTTTGAGGCAACGAGTTTCCATAATTTTTTTGAGTTCTGGGAACTAACACGGCTGTGTACATTTTGAGTAGGGTGTACTCAAAATGAGTAAGTTGCCCTAACTTGGTCATCTTACGTAAACTTGATCCAATTTTTTTGAGTTCTGGGAACAAATGAGCTTGTACAGAGTACTCAAAATAAATACGTTGTCCTAACTTAGTCATTTTTAGCTAAGCTTTACTCAATTTTTTTGAGGCAACGAGTTTCCATAATTTTTTTGAGTTCTGGGAACTAATTAGATTTTACAGTGTATAACGTATATATCATATATGTTTGCATGTACCTCCAAATCTAGTTATATCAGTCCATACACGGTATAGATTAAATTTATGTCTGCTCTTCTGTCTTCATTCATCCTCATTATCATCATCATCATCATCATCAACTCACATCATCTAGCGGACTTAAACCTTGAAAATCATCTTTCCTTTTCCCTGTCGTCATTTTTCGCTGCAACCAATTTCAGAATTAATTACACCTTCCCACCACAGACGACCTTTTTTTAATGGCCTGACTGGCTTTTCGGCAGCGAGAGGGTTCACTGTCAGTGTGTATAAAATGTGTTCTTATTTCATATACCACATATTATCTCTGCAATCTCAGTCCAAGAATGGTAAACCTCAGATATTCTAATATATCTGAAGCTGCAGGATATAGTTCATTAACTTCTAATTAGATTTAATGTTCAGTGAGAACACAGTGATTTGCATTTCGCTGTTCTTTCTGCGCTTGGCAGTGATATTTTGGTACCTGGAAATGTGCTGAAAGGGAACTTGGTATTCTAAAAAGAGGACTTATTGTAGGTTTGTAAGGTTCAGCATTTTTATGATGGCATTGGTAGGATGATTTTAAGGCTTTTAATGGGCTTCTCTAAACTATGCGTGTGTTACTATATTTTTTTTTCTCTATACAGCTGAGTCTATATGCAGGAAATGTAACGGCTAACCTAATCTAGTTAAGCTGGAGCGCCCCCTTGTGGCTCCCTCCATCATGCACATCTAAGACGATTGAACATGGAGGGCAGAAATATTCTGTAGCGGCCCTTAAAAGATTTATTTTTGCAAGAAAGTGACTCCTTATGAAAAATTTTAAGGCTGTAAGTCAAACAGGTAACTGGAGATGTGCATTCAAGTGCTGTCGTAATAATCATGGATCAAGGATCAAGTCAGGGAAGAAAATGCCATAGCTTGACTTACACTGGTTTAAAAATGATTTATTAGCAGTAACCAAGACAGTAAAACAAAACAGTCATTTCCGTAAAATACATGTCATCATTTTTTTTGTTTTTCCCATATTCCATCTTGAAACCACAAGAAAGTGGAAGGAAAAACTTTCCAACCTGGAAAACAAGACTATCCCAGAGGCCCTGAATGCAAAGAGGAGCACTTACAGGTAAATAGCACCACCTAGCGGTGGACAAAAATACCTTTAAATGTAAAAGCTCTGCAACCAAAATCCTATTAAACTATAAATACCGAGGTATTATATAGATAATGTGTCATTTTTAAAGCAAATAACCTGTGTGCCAAAAATATGAAATATTAGTATAAACTGCAGTATTACACTAAGTGCCATTAATCTGTTTGTGTGTGAGTCAGTCAGGCCTTCTCAAAAGGCCTCGAGATAAATCAGAAGCATCCTGGCATAAGGAAAGAAAAGAAAAAAGCAGCTCTGTAGCTCTTTTATAGAAAGATGTTGCTCTCACTAGGCAAACTCTGCCTAAACACAACAATCTGAGAGAATCTTTAGTATATTTTTATGTCAAATGAAGAATAAAGCAGGATAAAGCGCCTCCAAATAATTACAGTACATGCAGTTAGGTACTACCCAACACTGTCAAAACACAACAACTGGGGTTTCATCACATCCCTTTATTTATCCAACTACTCGCTGGTAGAAAAGTCAAATGGTGTAGACAAGCTATCATTGTGTTACCACAATGTGAGTACAAAAATGAAAAAGATTGAATATACCAGCATATAAAAACATGTGAGTGTATCTGTGCAACGTCTTCCTGACATTTAGTTATGCAGGCCATTAAGGTAAATATTTATGCAATATAAATTTCATAAATATCTGCAAACATATACAGATGCATACGTAGATGTAGTCAGTCCATCCTAGAAAGTCTAGTTACAGCTTGTTGGCTGACACACAGACACAGCATAAACGGCCTACAGAACAAGATCAAGTTTTGTGGCACTTCAAAAATTAAATGAGTACAGTAACACACAGAAACAGCATCAGCGCTCCTTGTAAGCTGAAGTTATTCTACCTCCTAAAATCCCTTTTAAAATATGAAATGGGTGAGGATTTTGCCAAACACCAAAAATAATGGAATTGGTGATCTGTACCAGTACTTATATATGTATATATCTATTTGTCAAAAACCTCACAGATAAAAGGGATAAACTTTTTTTTTTATAAACGTAATTAAAAAACAGTATAAAACTTATTCTGCAGATCTTTCAAGTGGTAAGCACATATGTTAAAACCAACCAAAAGGTTGCTTTTCCTCGACAGCAGTAAGTGAAAGTAAAGCACCTAGTGTAACTCTGGTGTGAAAATACATTCTCCTGCTCAGCAGTTATACCCTCTCATGAGGAAAATACTTATTGCCAATTCATGAGCAAAATCCTTTAAAAATTAGGATTCCTTTAATGGACATTTTTTTATGAATATAAATATTTAATTGGGAGCAAAAGTAGTGCGAGTGTAATATTATTTTTTTAACCTTTCTTAGGTTATTCCTTTTTTTCAGGCTGCTCGATGAGTTTGCCCTTGTGGTACTTTTGTCCGATTCCATAGGGGACGTGTGCGGATATGGTTCCCAGTTCCGTGGCCCCTTCAATGTGGAACATCTGGTCGTCAAAGAAGATGTGCGGCTTGATCTTCTGAAGCAGGGGCCCTTTAGGAGCCCCCGCCAGGAAGAGAGCCTCGTCGATCTCCAGGCCCCAGCTGCGGAGGGTCTTCAAGACGCGAGCTCCGGAGCTGGCAGCGCTGCGGGCCGTGACCAGGAAGGTTCGGATGGGGCAGTTCAAACGCTCGTTCTTGGCATAGAATTTTCTCTGGAGCTTTCCCAGGGCCTCCAGGAAACACTTTAATGGTCCCTGAAAGAGTCAAAGAATAAAAGTGAATTGAATTTAAAATGAGGACTGTGAAGTTAAAAAGCTGTGTGTGATAGGTTAGGTTTGAAGAGGAAAATCCACTGCAATGTGTTAGCTTTTATTTACATAGAGCCCTCTCTCTTTTAAATCATCTTTCTATTTGATGGATGGTTGCACTCGGTGGAGAACATCACAGTAACTGAAAAACTGCTGCTACTTGTAATCTGGATTGATAATAAAGATAGTATATACACAAGCACAAGCACACACAAGGAAAATAAATGCTTCAGATGATGTGAAACATATTTACAAACTCACAAGGGGGTCCGTAAACCCCACAGATAATTCTCAGAGCGTAATATGCTCATATCAGCAGCTTGCACTGTAATTAATGAGGAGTCTAGTAGGGTGCATTAGTATGCGGTGACAGCCAGTACTGTCTACTGATACTGAGTCAGCTTCTGAAACAACAGTTCACCATGACTGCACAGTGAAACTATCTACAAAAACAAAGAGCAAAACACTTGTTAAAAAGTGTGAATGGCTACACTTATAGTATTTGACTAGTCGCTCAGTTATGCAACAGTAAATACAGGACGACATCCTAATAACATAAGGATCATCAGCTGTTGCCTGGTAATGGCATTGAATTTTTGGGGGGATATGGCGTTCAATTACAAGTAGCATGGAACACCCTCAGCCTTTGGGTGACCACTTTTTATTGCAAGGTAATTGCACAGGTTGCCTGCTGGGAAGCAACCTGTCTCCAACATCTTGCAATGGATCTAAGTCAGTCTGCACCGATGGACAGAATATATATATCTGCAATAGAGGAGGTAGCCATATGCCAACTGGTTGTATTTTGATTATGTTGCCACATCCTGCAGCAACTATGTCAGTATTTGTGGAGGGATTTTTGTTCTGTGAGGTTCTATCTAGATTCTAAATGTAAGGAGTTAATGTAAATTTCTGTGTATGTTGTTACACACCTCTGTAACCACTATTGTCTTTGCAGTGGCAGTGCAAAGTCTTCAGGTGTCGCCTGGGCTGAATTGATCCCACATGGTGAGGTGTGGGTAAACGCATGCCTGAGACAGGTTTGGAGGGGCATGGGCAAAGCCCATCTTCTATTTTATGTAAGCTATAATTATGCACTCTCTCTGTGTCTTTAAACTTTTTGAAAATGCTCACTTCTTGTTTCCTGAAGAACAAAATAAAAAGGAAGAAAAAAGCATCAGTGATGTAGGAGAAGATGGAAACAACCATATGTTACCTGAGCGAGAGGTTTGTTCTCAAAATGTTTCTCGTGCTCAAAGAAAGTGTCCAGGCCATGCTGTTTCACGATGATCTCTGACTCGTCGGAGAAGAGGACAGCGTCACCATCAAACGCCACTCTCAACTGAGTGTCGCTTAGCTCCAGCTCTGTGTCCGGCGTGAACATTGTGGCAGCAGCAATTCCTGATGAAAGGCAAGCGAAGCAAGGATTAAAATCTCTAAACAGTATATAGTATGTACACAACAAATTGAGCCTATCAAGAGCCCTTAATTCACTTTGTTTTAAATAAATGTCATGGTTAACACACAAGCTTATTCTGTGTTCATTTGAATGGTGGGCGGGCTGTAAATCTCATGCTGCCTTCAACCAGCTATTTCTTGCAGTTTAGTATGAAGTCGAGATTTCCCTCTGAAGCGTGAATGAGTCACAAAGTCAACATTGAGGCTTGTAAATATTAGAAGTACTTAAACATCTAGAAGGTGGTGAAGGAAGTCCAAGACTCTGCAAAGTACTGATTAAAATATTAGACCAACATCACTCACCTTCATCTATGGCCTGTATGACTTTGTCTGCACTTTTGGAGAGGTAAAGATTTGTCAGGTAGGCCTTCAGGTAACCAATAGGACTCTTCCCTCCTGTCATGCAGAATCTTTCTATGGTCAAATCTGAAGCAAGGAGAAAAAGCAAGTAAGATGTGCAGAAAAAGAAAGACTTCCTCATTTTAGATGCGCAATTGCTAGACTGATCCAACATCACACTCAACACTCAGACCTCGACGCAGCATACCATAGTGATTAATGCTGTTAATGAGGCGCACTCCCACTTGGGCATGGTTGTTGGTCATTAAGACGATATCAAACAGCTCCTCGTTGTCTGGGTAGAGCTCCCTCAGTCGAGTGTTGACGTTCATCAGCGCCTTAAGAAAGCACAAGAAAACAAACCATGTTATACACCCAAAGCAAGGATATTGCATGTGAGTCCTCAACAGAAGTAACCACTATTCTTTTGGTTAAATCACACTTTTAAAGCAATGCAGAACCAAGTCAGTGCAGCTGGGAGTTGGGAGGATTTTGTGCACCTATCCACGAGGAAGCAGAATGGTTCAAGGGTTAAAGACAATTAACCTTTAGCACTTCATTTGCACTACTTCTCAAAGTCACAGCTTGGTCAGATCTGCACACAGAAAGGTTACGCACATATTTTTAGATTCTGTGGGACACTTTCCCGAGACGTTACTCTGATGTCTGCCATAAAATGTCCATAAATCTTCTGAGGGCTCACAGCGAGACAGGTCATCACGATTTCACATTTTCTCCAGTATCAAAGCAACTGAATGATAGTTGACTGTATATCATTTGGTATATTTTTAATGGAGCTAATTAGCTAAAAATGGGAATAAATATAATCTTTATAGAGCGATGATTGGTTGGTGATACATAGCAAATGGGTGCACCGGCAGTGCTGCCAGCAATGACTTAATAGATTAATTCCTAGCTGGCTTGACCTTTACTATAGATCATTCACCACATTCTTGTCTGTCTTTACTTTTAACTACCTAGTGAAAAAAGAAAAGAACTTCCTACAACATTATAATTCTTGATGCCATGAATAGGTTTTTCCCCCCTTGATCTTCATCCTTCAGCTGCTCCCTTTAGGTGTTGGCAAAGTGGATCATTCACCTTCATCTCACCCTATCCCTAGCCACCTCCTCTTTCACGCCAGCTCTTTCACACTGCATCCAGGAACCTTCTCCGAGGTCCTCCTCCTACCATTTTATTAGTGCCATCATCTGAAAATCATAGCAGGTATTACTACCATCTTGTAAACCCTCCCTTTCACTCTCGCTGCCATCCTTCTGTCTCAAATCACCCCTGACACTCGTCTCCACTCACTCCACCCTGCCTGCACTCTTTTGCACCTCTCTTGTGAACTGTCTGTTGATTTGGATGGTTCAGACTCGTCTACCTTCACTACCTCTCCTCCTTACAGCTTCACTCTCACACTTATTCACACACATGTATTCTGTCTTGCTTCTGCATACTTTCATTCCTCTTCTCTCCAGTGCATAACTCCACCTCTCCAGACTCTCTTTGACCTGTTCCCTACTCCCACTACATCACAATGCTGTCTGCAAACATCATAGTCCATGGAGACTCCTGGCTGACCTCTTCTGTCAACTTATCCATCAACAGCAGATCTCTGATGTAGTCCCACCCTCACCTTGAACCCATCTGACACCTACATCTAAAATACCCTCTAGGTAGAGTAGACTTTCTGGGCAGCATGCATATGAGAAATTACTATTACAAAAGTCACATTTTTTTATTTCATGCTGTGGGCACTACCAGTATATTTTCATCCGTATGTTATTAACCGACAGTCAACTGTTGGAATAGAAAGTATATATGTATTAATGATGATAGGGCCCTTTGTATATTATTGCACAAAAACACACTGTGCTGATAATTTGTTATGTAAAATGACTTCAACCTAATACATTAACCTTGCATTTAGTACCATATTCATTAATGTTGTAATGCTCTGTGTTTGGACAGTTTGGCCGTTATGAATAGCAGGAGTGGCTGTGGTACCAGCTGTGCCAGCAAAGTTGAAGCACTCATTATGAACCACAGGGACAGTGACAGTCAAACGAGAAAACCAGAACTGTTTTAAAATAACTCTCTGTGAGACAATGAACCTGATAAACCTGTGCAAACATCAGCTCTCAGCACCTGTCATGCTTTACAGGAGGTAAGAGCACAACTTCTCGGTTTTCTTTGTTGAAAAATATTTGATTTCCTAGCTTGTACCATGTCATTGTAACAAGTAGTGAAACCGGTTTTAAAGCAATGAAGAAGTTAAATATTAAGCAATTGGTGCGGTGTTAGGTATTTCTCTTATTTTAGCCATGTTTGCTCTGGCAGTGACAACAGCCAAACACTTGCATTTACACCACCTCCTCTTAGGTGTAGGGGTAGATATGCAGCCCCTTGTTAGCTATTACTGTTTATCAATAAGTATTCCCTGCTTTAACTATGTGATCACAGACAGTTGTAAAAGTGAATGAACACTTCTGAGGGGACACGCCCTGCACAGACTTGCAGCAGGTTTGCCAGTACAGGAGCCCAGGCCTACCTTGACGAAGGGAAAAGCAGGTCCTGGTTTTAGGGGCTCGTTTTCATGTTCCTGCTGGAAAGCGACATACTTCTCTAAGCCCTCTTCCTCAAAGATCTTCCTCTCGGCCTTCATGTTGAAGAGAGTGCGAGAGGAGACGGCGATGGTGACTGCATTCTTGGGTTTGGGCTGGGGGTGCATGAACAAGGAGAAAAAAGAAATGCAAGACATGTTCAGGGGTTTGTTACCCAAACATCTCTTCGTGAAAGTATATAACACAGCAAACATGCTAACGAAAAGGAAAATAACACTCACAGGTCTGGGTTTGTTAGATTTGAGGTTGTCGTAAGCAGCCTTAGCCGCTGCCCAGTCTTGTTCCTCGGCGCTCTCTTCACTCGACCCTTTATCATTGGGCTTAATTTCACTCATCTTTTCTTTTAGCTTATAAATGTCTATAAACAAAACTTTAATAAACCTGATTAAGGGAAGCCTGCCGCAACTCCAAAACTTTGCGGAAATGTAAAGTAAGGGGAAGCCTAATGGGCGTAACTTCCCGTAGTGACGTCAGCAGTGTGGGGTAACACTTGATTGAACGACGAGGAGAAATCTGACCTGGCGTTGTTTAATGCGAACTGTTTAGTTGGAGTTAATTGAAATGGCGACCCTACATATGACATTTACTACATTTAAGATATTTGTATTCCGTTTTAGTTTGCTTTACTGAACTGGAGCTATCTAAGCCACTTTAATAGACTATATTATATTCAGATACCATTTTATCATTAAAATTATTAAAATCTGCTTTTGAGCGCCCTTATTTTTATTTTTTTTATTTTTATGTTCTATTTTGTGGTTTTCATTTCTTTTGTGTGTTTCTTTTTACTTCTGCAATATTTTATTTTATTGAGCTCACAGGCAATATTAGATCCACTTGCTTTTATTGCTTTCGTAACTGTCTTAATCCTTCATGTCAGAGATTCAACACAGTGCTAGAAACATTCTTTAGACATGTTCATACTGGCATGAAAGCCTTATGCGGTTGCTGCAATTTGTCAGCTGCACATTCATGATGTGAATCTATGGGTCCAAAACACCCCGAAGGTGCACTGTTGGATTGAGATGTGGTGCGTGTGAAGGCCATTTGAGTGTAGTGAGACAGCATGCTGTCCTGCTGGAAGCAGCCATGAGAAGATGGGTACACTGTAGTCGTAAAGGGAAGGACAAAAAAAAAAAAAAGTAAAGGGAAGGACATAGTCAGCAACAATACTTGGACAGGCTGTGGTGTTTAAACAAGGCTCAGTTGGTACTAAGGTGCCCAAATGTTCCAAGAAAACACCCCCACATAATTAGACTACCAGCAGCCTGAATCATTGATACAATATGATAGATCCATGCGTTCATATTATTTTAAGCCAAATTCTGACCCTACCACCTGAATGTCGCAGCAGAAATCAAGACTCATCAGACCAGGCAATGTTTTTCCAAACTTTTTGTTATCTAATATCTAATCAGTCTCTGTGAATTGTACACTCAGAAAAATAAAGGTGCCAACTGGAACCAAAAGTGGTTCTTTAGACTGATGTCATAGAAGAACCTTTCAAACAATGGTTCTTTGAAGAACCATTTCTTTCAGTGGTTCATTGAAGAACCTTTAAAAGTGCCCCAAAGAACCATCAAGAAATGGTTCTTTGGGGCACCTTTAATGGTTTTTCAAAGAACCTTTTTTAAAATGGTTCTTTAAAGAACCATTTTAAAAAAGGTCCTTCAAAGGTCCTTCAAATGGTTTCAAAATAAAACGTATCATAAATTGAATTTGAGTAGGAAAAAATAAATACAAGCACAGCATAGACATATATTAATGGTTTATTGTCATTTCTTAGTATACCAAAAGACAAAAAGGCATTTTAACCCTCAGCACAACATCACTAATACATGTCACATATTAGTCATTTAAACAGTAATAATTAAATATATTTGCTATACTATAAATAAATATACATAAATACTATATCTACAGATAACACAACAATTAATACATGTATTGTTTAATTAATAAAACATCAGAAAGTGATAAAACACATTAGAAATAGCAATAGCTTCATAACAGACCAATAAATCAACACATTTTCATCAGCAGATGTTTGCATGTTCAGTAAAAATATTTCAACAACAAGTTTATGATTAAAATGATCAATGAAGTTCAGCCTTACGTTATGTAAGGTAAGTTTCATGTTGGACTCATGGTCCTTTGTTAGTCCAGTTTAGGACAATGTCTCTGACATATGTATCATATCAAATATATGTCATATCAAAACAACCCCACACCTGCAGTTGTTTCAGTTTTTCACAGGTGTTTCCTGTCAGCTGGTCAACCTCACTCAGGTGGACATCCATACCTTACTTCCGGTTGAGTGAACGCTGGCGCGACTTGCTGCCGCTACTCACCGCCATCTCTGTCGCTCGGATTCCTGTCCTGTTCCTGTTTCTGCGGCCCACCGGTGTCTCTGTCTCTGTCCGGCTGTTCCTGTCCGTGATGTGGCCTCTCAGGATCTATGCACTGTCTGTGTGGGTCTGGATTAGGGCTGGGTATCGTCACTGATTTCTAGAATCGATTCAATTCCGATTCACAAGGTCCCGAATCGATTCGATCCCCGATTCGATTCGATTCGATTCAATATAATTCAATTTGAATCTGGGAAATTTTGACAGTCAGAAATATTATAATTCAGATCAGTACATTTACATATTTTTGGATCTATAAAAAGGAAGCTGACACACGCAAGACTTTATCAAAGGTGTGAGCGTCACAGCAGATGCTTTTGTGTCAAAGTAGCTGAAGATAAAACACAGAAAAACATGAAGGTGGTTTTCCTGGCCTGGGATTTTATAAAAAATATTCTGCAGTACATCAAAAACGAAAGAAAACCATTAATCAACATATGAACGTTACCTCTGGCGTTACAGCGGTTTTAATAGAGGCACGGCTAAGCGTTTTGCATTTTGCATAATTTTAAAAAGTTTAAATTTGTTCAGTATTGAACGGCAGAAATTAGGTTTTGTTTTCGGAAGTATGTAAAACGAAAAAAAAAACAGCGGCCGACAGCGCTGTAAACAACGGTAGACCTGTGCCTAACAAGCAAGCGAATAATGCAGAAAACAGATTTTTAGACGGGAAACTGTTCATGAAGTACAGAGAGAGAGAGAGAGAGAGAGAGAGAGAGAGAGAGAGCTGTGCATGAAGTGTGATTTTATCATGGTGGAAGCAAAACAGTAAAAGTCAGAGTGAATTCATGACGATGTTTATGTGAAGCGTAGTTTGGATCTTCTTTTGCTGCTGGTTCGGTCAATATTGTTTGGAGAGAGATAAAACTAACAGCTTTAGAATCGGCGCAAAAAGGGCGTAAACACAAAGCGCAGACCTGCCGACAGATCAGAATCAGGGAGCTGTCAGCTTTCAGCTCCGACTGTGTCCGTGCCGTCAGGTGAGAAAGGCGACATCCCACTGATTCTGATCCGCGGGTCCGCACTGTGTGTTTACGTCTTTGTGCAGAATTCGTGTCTCATTTACTGTCTTAGCTGTTTGGTGGTTGTTGAAATTTTGTGAGGTTTCACCTGAGATTCTGGCATTTCAGGCAAAATAAATTTATATTAAAAAATCGATTCAGGATTTTAATGAATCGATTTCACGTTATCCAAGCCAGAATCGATTTTAATCGATAAATCGATTATAAAAACCCACCCCTAGTCTGGATCTTTATGTCATCGATCTACCAACTGGGCACTGGGCTCCATCAGTATACAGCTGATGAGCTCCTCCGGCTCCGCTTCTCCCTGGCTGCATTTCATCTTTACACGGACATTGCCTTCCTCCCTCGCCAAAAGTACGTCCATCGGGGCTCCCATCGGGATTTCCATCAGGATAATTCCAAGCCAATTCAGTCCTTCTGGTCCACCTCTGGTCGCTCTCAACGGAACCCCGGCAGGTCCGTTGACCACAATGTTTTGGCTAACCTGCCTAGGTCGGCCAACACTCTCATCCAGTCTGACAGTACTTCCGTCAACTTCGGTCTACTTAATATCCGTTCGCTTACGAACAAAGGACATCTCATCCAGGATCTCCTAACAGACCGTAAGTTTGACTTTTTCTGCTTGACTGAGACATGGCAACAGCCCAATGACTTTATCCTGCTTTGATAGCTTCAGCCTTAAACAATACATAAACTTCCCTACCCACACTAAGGGCCATAATTTGGACCTAGTCTGTTGTTCTGGACTTACCCCCTCCAACTGCACAGCTGACGAGCTGCTAATTTCGGATCATCTACTTCTCTCCTTTAATGTTCACATGACTTTCTCTATAATTAACAATCCTCGTATTATTTCTTTCCGGAATATCAAGAATATAAATCTTGATATCCTTTCTTCTGCTCTCTCTAGCTGCTTGTCTCCTAACAATTTAGCTATCCAAGACGATCTAGTATTTTATTATAATCATAGCCTCAGTAGTATTCTGAATTCTCTTGCTCTTGTACACACCCGAACTCCGACTATTGAAAGCTAAAGGTCGACGGCTTGAACGTCTTTATAATAAAACTGGCCTTACTATTCATAAGGATATGTTTAATAACCATGTTCTGTTTTATCAGGAATGTATCAGTCAAACCAAATCTGCCTATTATTCTACCATTGTCTGTTCAAGTGAGAACTCCACCAAGACCCTATTCCCATTATTCAACTCCTTTAACAGGCCACCTGATTCTCTGCCCGCTCATCTCTATTCATCTAACTTCTGCGACTCTCTATTGCTATTCTTCACTGAAAAAATTCATAAAATACACCTAGATTTGGTCCCTAATGCCCAATGTAGCTCCTCTGTCTTAATTCCACCCCCTTCTCACTTCCTCTGTTTTTCAACTTCCGTCTTTAACTGATATTGCTGATCTCATCCACAAATCAAAGCATTCTACCTGTCAGCTTGATCCTATCCTCACTGTCCTTGTCAAACCCTGTTTACCCCCTCTCCTTCCCCTCATATCTGCTATTATTCACTCTTCACTCACCACTGGAACTGTTCCTGCTTCTTTCAAAGTTGCCGCCATCACCCCAATCCTGAAAAAAACAGGTCTAGATCCCAACAACTTTAACAATTTTCGCCCTATCTCCAATCTACCATTCCTTTCAAAAATTCTTGAAAAAATTGTTGCTTCACAAGTTCATCTACACCTAACTGATAATAACCTTTACGAACAGTTCCAGTCTGGTTTCCGTCCTCTGCATAGCACCGAAACTGCTCTTATAAAAATAACAAACGATCTTCTTATGGCAGCTGATTCTGGTCTCCTCTCCATACTTATTCTCTTTGATCTAATCAAATCAAATCAAATCAAATCACTTTTATTGTCACATCACATGTGCAGGTACACTGGTACAGTACATGTGAGTGAAATTCTTGTGTGCGAGCTTCACAAGCAACAGAGTTGTGCAAAATACAATAATGTAAAACAAGCAAAATATAAAAATGGCTAATCTAAAAAGTAATAAATATATGTACAATATGTAAAGGTATATACATTACTGAATGTGTATACTAAATATGTTTTTCTACGTGTGTGTGTTTGAGTGTGTATATAGTATGTATATACATGTTTTACAAATGAAATAAAGTAAACAATAAAATAAGATATATAAAATATACAGAGGTTGGTATGTGCAAAACAGTGGTATTTATATACAGTATGGAGTGCATAATGTTGAAGTTCCAGTAGTGAGGGTGAGGTGTCTATGAAGTGTTCAGCAGTCTGATGGCCTGATGGAAAAAGCTGTCTCTCAGTCTGCTGGTACGGGACCGGATGCTGCAGAACCTCTTTCCTGATGGTAGTAGTCTGAACAGTTTATGGCTGGGGTGACTGGAGTCCTTGATGATCCTCCCCGCTTTCCTCAGGCACCGCTTCCTGTAGATGTCTTGGAGGGAGGGAAGCTCACCTCCAATTATCCGTTCAGCACACCGCAGTACTCTCTGGAGAGCTTTGCGGTTGTAAGCGGTGCTGTTGCCGTACCAGGTGGTGATGCATCCAGTGAGGATGCTCTCAATGGCACAGCGATAGAAGGTCCTGAGGATGCGGGGGCTCATGCCGAATCTTTTCAGTCTCCTGAGAAAGAAGAGGCGCTGCTGCGCCTTCTTCACTGTTTTGTTTATGTGTACTGACCACGTAAGATCCTCAGCCAGATGTACACCAAGGAAGCGGAAGCTGCTCACTCTCTCCACAGCGGCGCCGTTGATGGTGATGGGGGTGTGTACTCCTCTGCACCTCCGGAAGTCCACTATCAACTCCTTTGTCTTTGCGACGTTGAGGGTGAGATGGTTGTCTTGACACCAGTGGGTCAGGGCGCTGACCTCCTCCCTGTAGGCCGTCTCATCACCGTTGGTAATAAGACCCACCACTGTAGTGTCGTCCGCAAACTTCACAATGATGTTGGAGTTTCTAGTGGCCGTGCAGTCGTAGGTGTAGAGTGAGTACAGGAGAGGGCTCAGTACACACCCCTGTGGAGCACCAGTGTTCAGTGTGATGGGGGATGAGGTGGTGCTGCCCAGTCTGACCACTTGGCGTCTGTCAGACAGGAAGTTAAGGATCCAGCTGCCGAGGGAGCTGCTCAGTCCTAGATTCTGCAGTTTCCTGTCCAGCTTCGAGGGAACGATGGTGTTGAATGCTGAGCTGTAATCTACAAACAGCATTCTCACATACGTGTCTCTCTTCTCCAGGTGTGACAGGGCAGCATGGAGTGTCAGGGCTATGGCATCATCAGTGGACCTGTTGTGGCGGTATGCGAACTGTAGAGGGTCCAGTGAGTCGGGTAGTGCAGAGCAGATGAAGTCCCTGACCAGCTTCTCGAAGCATTTGCTCACGATGGGGGTCAGGGCTACGGGTCGCCAGTCGTTAAATGAGGAGATGGTGGAGGATTTGGGTACAGGGACGATGGTGGCCATTTTTAAGCAGGCTGGGACTACAGACAGAGAGAGGGAAAGGTTGAAGATGTGTGTAAACACTCCAGCCAGCTGAGCCGCGCATGACTTGAGGACGCGGCCGGGAATCCCATCCGGACCAGTAGCTTTGCGTGCGTTCACCCTCCTGAAGCACTTCCGCACATCCTCCTCAGACACAGTGTGCGCACTGACGTCATCCGCGGTGCGCACACTGTCCGGTCTCGTGGTGTTCGCTGTGTCGAATCTAGCGTAGAATACGTTTAGATCCTCACACAGAGAGGCCGTGGTCTGCGGTGTGCTGGTTTTCCCTCTAAAGTCTGTGATCGTGTTTAGTCCCTGCCACATACTCCGAGGGTTGTCAAAATGTTGCTCCACCTTGTCCCTGTACTCACGTTTGGCTGCTTTGATCGTCTTCCGGAGTTGGTAATGTGCGTGTTTGTAGTCCGATGTGTTCGCGGAGGCAAAAGCGGTGCTCCGTGCCGCCAGTGCTGTGCGAACATCTCCGTTAATCCAGGGTTTTTGATTTGGGAAGGATTTAACTGTTCTGGATGGGACGACATCTTCCACGCATTTTCTGATAAATCCGCAGACTGAGTCTGTGTACTCATCAATGTCTTTAGCAGTCACGTGAAACATTTCCCAGTCCGCGTGATCAAAACAGTCCCGCAGCGTAGACTCCGATTGGTCCGACCAACGGTGCACCGCCCTCAGGGTTGGAGCTTCCTGTTTCAGCTTCTGCCTGTAGGCGGGCAGGAGCAGGATGGAGCGGTGATCTGATTGGCCGAATGGGGCGCGGGGGAGGGCTTTGTATGCATCCCGGAAAGAGGTGTAGCAGTGGTCAAGAAGCCGGTCTCCACGAGTGCTGAAATGGATGTGTTGGTGGAGTTTTTGTGAGACTTTCTTCAGGTTACCCTTATTAAAGTCCCCGGTCGTGATAAACGCCGCCTCTGGGTGTGCGGTTTCCTCACTGCTGATCGCGCTGTACAGTTCCCTGAGTGCTCGGTCAGTGTCGGCTTGTGGGGGAATGTAAACCGCCGTAATAATCACTGCTGTGGATTCCCTCGGTAGCCAGAATGGCCGGCACTTAATCATCAGGTACTCCAGGTCCGGTGAGCAGAAAGATTTGACCGGGTGCACGTTCGCATAATCACACCAGCTGTTGTTGATCATGAAACATACACCACCGCCTCTGCTTTTCCCAGTAAGCTCCTGTGACCTGTCCGCGCGGTGCACAGAGAACCCCGGTAGTTGTATTGCGGAGTCCGGTACCTTGTCCGATAGCCAGGTTTCTGTGAGGCAGATCACGCAGCAGTCCCGCATCTCTCGCTGGAATGAGATCCGTGCCCGAAGCTCGCACAGCTTGTTCTCCAGAGACTGCACATTAGCCAGTAATAAACTGGGTAACGGTGGTCTGTTAGTGCGCCGTCTCAGTCGAACCAGAACGCCAGATCTTCTCCCTCTGCGTCGGCGTTTGCGGCCTCCACGGGTCCAGAACAAAGACGTCTCAGGTGAGATGAATGGGGGGTCTGGAAACGGAGAGTCCGTGTTGCAAAACTTGAACTCCGGAAAGTGATGAGAAAGTCCATCTTTTATGTCCAGTAAGGTTTGTCGGTCGTACACAAGGAGACATGTGCTACTCGTGAAAAAATAAAGAAAAAGTAAAATTAAACACAAAAAACAGCTGTTGCTTGGGGGAGCTCGCGACGTGGCTGCCATACTCGGCGCCATCTTAAACAAGTGCAGCCTTTGACACCGTCTCTCATCCCATTCTTCTTAGCAGATTAGCTTCTATTGGTCTCTCTCATACTCCATTAGCCTGGTTTAAATCATACCTGTCTGACCGCACTCAGTTCATTCAGTTAAAATCCTTCACTTCTCAGCCTTCTCCTCTATCTACTGGGTTGCCCCAGGGATCTGTTCTCGGGCCCCTCCTTTTCATCATTTACCTTCTTCCACTCGGACACATTTTTCGTAAATATAACATTCAGTTCCACTGCTATGCCGATGACACCCAGCTTTACCTCTCTACCAAACCCGATTCTACTCTTCCTCCACCCTCCCTCACCCTCTGCTTAGCTGAACTCAATTCCTGGTTCTCCTCCAACTTCCTTAAACTCAGCAGCAATAAATCAGAACTTCTCCAGGTCGGCACTAAACGATTGCTATCCAGAATTAACGATTTCTCTCTCACTATCAATAATTCGTTGGTCCCTATCTCTCCCTCTGTGAAAAGCTTGGGTGTCATTCTCGATAGCACCCTGATTGCTGAAACTAAGAGCTAGTTTGATCTGTTTAGATCTAAAGTATCCAAAGTTGAGCTCTAATGTTTCTTCACCCCTGTGTGTGTGATATCTGATTTCCTGCATGCTGACAGAGCGCCAGTTTGTGCTCACAGATGTTGACGGTGTGGAGAGATGGTGGTGTTTCCTCTGAAGAACTAGCAGAGTCACAAAGGGCACCAGTCCATCTCACCACCTTGACTTGCTGACTGATGCTTGTCTGCACTGCACAGAGGAAATCAACGACCAAGGTTTGTCCAGTGCAGTGTTATGAAATGTATATTTGTTTTATGCTTACAGATATGTTTTTCTTGACAGAGGGGCTCTGCAGAGGTTAGACAAAGCAGAGAAAATATGTGCTTTACATTTTACTGTGATTTACTGGGATATTTGTAGCCTGATATTTAGCAGGAATGGAGAAATGGAATCAAATGGATATGTTTTTGATGTTTTTGTAATGATGTAAGTAAATCTTCAATATTATTTATTTGCTTGGTTATATTAGGAGTGTTTCTGAGTGAGGGAGAGAGGAGTCATCATCCAGGTAAAGTGACATGGGTCAGTGGATATACTTGTCTCCCCTTTGAATAAAGGTTTCTTGAGCCAGGACACGCGAGGGTGTGATATCCCATACTTATGTGTTGTACCTCGTTCCTCTCCTTCAGGGAACAGAAGTTATAGACATAACTATTCGTTTTATATCTTCTCTTTGAACAAGATAGAAATTTAGGAGTAACATGGCCTTACAAACCCAACAGTGAGATCTTAAGAGATCCAGCCTATGGCTCTTCAATGGGGTGTCACAGGGTCCCCGGGGGAAAAAAATTGTATATGTAAAATAATAAAATAAATATTCTTCTGTAGCAATAACAAAGTATAACATAAATTATTCTGTAGCAATTACACAAGAATATCCAGTAATGTCCCTGCCTACAATTAAACACATTCACTTACCGAAAATCGGGGGCATTTGCTGTGGCAAATGGGTGCAAGCCTTTTACCACAAACTTAGTCACTGCTCGGTGACATTCGTCTATGCTGGCCTGAAAGGAGACGCTAACGGTAGACTGCAGCGAGAACTGCCAGCGAGCGCCAGCCAGACTCTGTCTGTCGCTCTCATCATGGTCACCTAAATGCACAGTAATGGCAGGTTTTGTAATAAGGCAGATCGCGCTAACATAATATGCACTGTTAGTTGAATATTTACCTGCCGCATTAACGGGAGAGGACATGCGAACATTACCGCAGTTCGGAGCGGAATTAAAAACACGACATTCATTTAAGGTTATCGCATGTTTTGTGAGCAAATGCTTTTGCATATTCGTAGTGTTTCCTCCCTTAAATGAAATATCTACTTTGCAAGTATTGCAAGTTGCCCTGTTGTCTTCTGTTCTCGTAAAGTATAACCAAACTTTTTAGCGTTTGAGCCGCCTTGTTTCCTGCCAGGTAAATGACGCTCCGCAACGTGGTGACGTCATTCGGGGCGGCTGGAATCGATAAGGGAATCGTTTGTAAAAATGGCAAACAATTCCAAGGAATTGAAACAGTGGGAACCGGTTCTCAACAAGAACTGGTTTTCGATACCCATCCCTAATCAACACTGTGACTTCTTAGACTGTAAGCTTTACTTCAGCACAACCAGTTGTAGAAGCCGTCACTCTAAATGTCTTTTGATAAAAAGAAAAAAAATACCTTTTCAGTACACGGCCTGAAGTTCTTCTCCAAACATCTTCTGCCATCGGCTTTGTCTGCTGGTTTGAAGACAATAAACCACAAAAAAGATGATTTAGTCACTTTGTCTGCATCATGCAGCTCGAATGTGTCGTGCAACGATGTTGAATAGCCGTCGTTATCCGTCGTGTCAGTAGGATTGTACTGTACAGCATCTCATTGATATGTGAAGAATGCTAATGTAACACGATAACAGACGTTTGGTCTTACATCATTAAAATATAAAGGGCAGGAGATATTAAGATATTTTTATATTTACATTACATTTTTTTTGCTGACAGATATTACTAAATAGATGGAATTTACTAAATGGTTGATGAACATGAAAAATATGTCCATAATCACAAATGACCATGAGAGCCAGTAGAATTAATTCAACTAGACACTCAAAAGATGTCCTTAAATGTCCTTTAAGTGGCAGAACAAATGACCAAACAGTTAATCGCTTACTTGAGATGAAATCTGCTCAGCTGCGTTGAAAACAGCTTCTAACTGGTTCCTCCTTTAACAGGATGACTTCTCAGGGGTAAGGCCATCATGCAGTCCAGCAACCTTTATGGTTCTGCTTTGATTCACCAGGAACTACTAGGGAAACCTTTCAGCGCATCCTGTGAAAGACACAGGGATAAACACAAACATTTATTAACATGTTCCACAGTCTTCCAGTTTGATTTTCTCATCCTGTGGACAACAACGTACAGAGATGCAGGTTTATTGTTAACTTTTGTAAGGTTTCTTTACTGAACATATCCAGTTGCAGCTCCACTGTGATCCTGAACTGGATAAGCACTTGAGAAAATGTGTGAATAAATGCACATACATCAGCTTACTATATTTATCCAAACAGACTGGACCAATAATGCTTCACTGAGTTAGAGACTTTAACAGTCTCTTCTATGTAAGAATGTCTCGTGCTGATGGACCTGCAAACTTGACAACAAAGGTTTTTCAGACTACATGTAGCTGTCCTCTATGTCAGCTAACACATTTACATTCATGTCACACTTATTTCTGCTTTCCCATTTTTACCATTAATGCTTACATTTTGATTAGATTCCTTGAGTTTGTAAATGATGAGATTACATAATTGGAATACAATGTATCCAATTCAAGGTAGTGGGAGGATGAAGCCTATCCCAGCTGATACAGGACAAAGACAGGCTGTCAGTTTATCGCAGGGCTAACACAATACGTGTGACAGAAAATCCACTTAGATGTTTGATATTGCTAATAATAATCATAATTATGATTATTATTTAAAATATTATTTTAAGGTTTCTTTATAAATACATTTTGAATTTTTTATAACCCCTATAATATAAACCTGAGCTGTTTCAGATTCTGACCTCTGACCTCAGTGACCAGGCTGTGTCCTCACTGCAGCTCCCTCTTGGATGTACGTCTGCTTCTTGTCTTCCCCCAGTGATGACCGCCTGCCCTTAATATCCCGTACTGTACCTGAGGAACAAAAAAGGACAAACACTTGCCTTCATTTAAGAAGTACATTCATACAGAGATAATCTATGGAAACACACTAGTTCACCCTTTGGGAGGAATCAGTTCCTGTGAAACATTTCTGTAAATGAACATCGTGGAGAATGAATGAGTTCTTCAGGTGACTCAGCAGTCCCACACTGACAAATGAAACTTCTGTGGAAGAAGAATCAGGATTTTTTTTATTTCCAATCCAGTTAAACTATTAAGGATGATGCAACAGTGCTCATCTTTGCTCTTCTGAAATCTGTGTTAAACACCAACAAACACAAATTAGTAACAAAAATACAGCTGAGTAGAGGCTTTACACACCACCAGCAGCCATAACGCTAAATTTTAATCTTCAAATGTTTCTGAGCCGTCTTCAACCTGTTTTTAACAGAGAGAAGTCCCACAGTCAATGCAGCCTGAATGAAATCCTGATTCTAGATGTTCAGCACACACAGAGACACAGAGGTACTGTTTAAAGTTTAGTGTTAACCTGAGTCACTGATCATTTGCAGTATTACAGAGTCTGTCAGTCTTTGCATGATGTCCACGTCACTGTAAATTTCTAGCTGACTCTCAGGTGTGACAGGTGTGCCAGCAGGAAAGAGTAATAATAACCTGCATCCTGAGGTTTGTCATGCAGGATTAAAGGAGCCAGGCTTTGTTCACACAGCTAGGATTGTATTTTACACTGACCCTGGGTCAGTATAAGTATCATACAGTTTAAACGAAGCACTGAAACTTGCACATATTTATTACAGATGCATTGAAGCTAATCGTGATATTTACTGTCAATCTGTGGCTGCGATTAATCACTTTACTGGAAACTTTATTAACTAGTAACTTCATCAGTCATGACAGAAGCTAATATTTCTGTCCTAACAGCGTTTAAACAGTAACAGCTTTACTACAATATAAGCTAACGTTTACACCCTAACTTTAAGCTAGCACCATAAAGACGGTAAAACACGTAATAATATCTACAAATGCATCTTAAAGCTGTTATATTAGCATTCGTTGTATTACTAACATAACCAGATTAACATTATTGACACTCGCTGACTTTTAATAGTCATTCTATAAATGCTGTCCGGTTAAATGGCTTACCTGTAAACACTGCTGTATCCACCGGATTCCAGCCAGAGTGGATACTGGAGTCTTCCCACGCTCCTGTTAGTGATCCTCCATCTGGATGATAACAACCTTCTGAACAATCTAGCAGGTGGAGATGGCAATATGAACTTATTTAGAAGTTACCAGAATGAAAATGTCTGTAGCACAGCAACAGATATCTGTGGATGGTAGAGAACTGGATATCAGCTCGTCTCACAGCTGCTATCCAGGCTAGATGCCTTCTTTTGGTAACATCCAATACATAAGCTCCCTCACGTTGCTTCCAGGTGGGGAAAGAATAAAAAGTGAGCCAATTTTCAAGCTTATTCCCTTCCCGATCGTGCGATCTGACATTACAACCCACAACACAGCAAGGCGAACCATTGCTGATGCTTTTGCTCCTTAAGCCCTTTGTTTGGCCTGCTAAAATGGTGCCCCGGCGGCCACGCCCCCTGCCGTGACATCACGTTCCAAAGCAATATAGACAATAACACCAAATTTTAAAAAAAAAGAATGTTACTGTTACGTTATGTTATGACATCATCATGGTGATAAAAGGCATTTCATATGCCTTTGATATCTGAATCCTTAAATAGGGGTAAGAATCCCATACTTTCATGCAGTTTACTTGCAACTCAAGTTTGCAGCATTCAAAGGTACGCCTGAGAAACATTTTAAAACAGTTGAATCTTTAACACAACACTCCAACATGTGTCAGAGTAAACACGCTGGCTTTACTACAATGGACCACCAAAATCCAGAGCCAAATTCGGAAGAAACTCATTTCCAGCTTCCACTCAAGAGGAAGCGAGGCCCGGATTATACTGCACAGAATTGCAGAAGTGCCGACAGCTGCTCTCCACCATGGAAAAAAAGACGAATCTGTGAAGAAAAAACTGTGTTGAAAAGACGATACAGTCAGATTTCAAAAGGCAGCAAAAACAACTCTGAGAGCTACACTCCAGAGAGAAAGAGGATGAAAATAGACACTGAGAAAAAAGAAACAGCAGTGACTCCAAGCATCCAAAAAAGTTCTTCGCCAAGGTCTGTCCAACACCAAGTTGAGGAAATGGACGTTACGACCTCAGGTGATACCAAAACCTCTGGAAGCACACTGAAATACAGCAAGAGTCCAGAGCAAGCAGCAGTGACACAGAGCATCCAAAAAAGCTCTTCGCCAAGGTCCGTCCAACACCAAGTTGAGGAAATGGACGTTACGACCTCAGGTGATACCAAAACCTCTGGAAACACACTGAAATACAACAAGAGGCCAGAGCAAGCAGCAGTGACACAGAGCATCCAAAAAAGTTCTTCGCCAAGGTCTGTCCAACACCAAGTTGAGGAAATGGACGTTACGACCTCAGGTGATACCAAAACCTCTGGAAGCACACTGAAATACAACAAGAGGCCAGAGCAAGCAGCAGTGACACAGAGCATCCAAAAAAGTTCTTCGCCAAGGTCTGTCCAACACCAAGTTGAGGAAATGGACGTTACGACCTCAGGTGATACCAAAACCTCTGGAAACACACTGAAATACAACAAGAGGCCAGAGCAAGCAGCAGTGACACAGAGCATCCAAAAAAGTTCTTCGCCAAGGTCTGTCCAACACCAAGTTGAGGAAATGGACGTTACGACCTCGGGTGATACCAAAACCTCTGGAAGCACACTGAAATACAGCAAGAGGCCAGAGCAAGCAGCAGTGACACAGAGCATCCAAAAAAGTTCTTCGCCAAGGTCTGTCCAACACCAAGTTGAGGAAATGGATGTTACGGCCTCGGGTGATACCAAAACCTCTGGAAACACACTGAAATACAACAAGAGGCCAGAGCAAGCAGCAGTGACACAGAGCATCCAAAAAAGTTCTTTGCCAAGGTCTGTCCAACACCAAGTTGAGGAAATGGACGTTACGACCTCGGGTGATACCAAAACCTCTGGAAACACACTGAAATACAGCAAGAGTCCAGAGCAAGCAGCAGTGACACAGAGCATCCAAAAAAGTTCTTCGCCAAGGTCTGTCCAACACCAAGTTGAGGAAATGGATGTTACGGCCTCGGGTGATACCAAAACCTCTGGAAACACACTGAAATACAACAAGAGGCCAGAGCAAGCAGCAGTGACACAGAGCATCCAAAAAAGTTCTTTGCCAAGGTCTGTCCAACACCAAGTTGAGGAAATGGACGTTACGAGCTCGGGTGATACCAAAACCTCTGGAAACACACTGAAATACAACAAGAGGCCAGAGCAAGCAGCAGTGACACAGATCATCCAAAAAAGTTCTTCGCCAAGGACTATCCATCTCCTTGTTCAGAAAATGAACGATATGACCTTGAGTGATACCAAAACCTCTGGAAACACACCAAAAGACAACAAGAGGCCAGAGCAAGCAGCAGTGACACAGAGCATCCAAAAAAGTTCTTCGCCAAGGAATATCCAACTCCTAGTTCAGAAAATGAACGATATGACCTTGAGTGATACCAAAACCTCTGAAAAGGCAATGTGAACAACATATAGCTAACATGTGCTCTCTTTTTTCTTTTCCTCTGCCTCTCACCCCCCAACCAGTCATGACAGATGGCTGCCCCCTTCTTAGCCTGGTTCTGTCAAAGGTTTCTCCCTGTTACAAGGGAGTTTTTCCTTTCCACCGTTGCCCAGTGCTTGCTATTAAAGGGGATCATTTGATTGTTGGGGTTGATAGTTTAGAATCTAAACTAAACTAATAAACATCAAACTTCAGGTGAGGGGTTCAAATAGTAGGGAGCACTACAAGAATTACAAATAAAAACATGTAATTGGCGGCTAATCAAAATAAAGAAAACAATAAAAAAAAAAATCTCTTACTGCTCTATTTATTTCTTTAAATGAACACTTGTACTTTTTGTCATAGAAGAATAAGAATATTAATATGAATATGAACACCAAGGCGTTTCCAGGCCAGCCAAGAGATATAATCTCTCCAGCCTGACTTGGGTCTGCCGCGGGGCCAAATGCCTGGTGGCACCCTTGCCTCCATGGGCACCTTAACTCATCCCTTTTGATGCAGAGAATGTATTTTATGAACTAATATTAGTAGGCTGAAGCCTTTTACTTCTACTTACTTCCACTTTTACTATATATTAATATGCTTTTTTAAGGATCAAGACGTGGGTTTGTTTTTCCAGCTTCATTAACAGTTGTTTTTTCAGAGATCAGATGTCCTCACATCTTCAGCAGTAACGTTAATCCATATTGCACAGATAGAGAAAATCAGCAAAATTATTGATTTTACTTTTGATATTTTGCCAGTAAAACAGTTTTATGTCTCCTGAGGTCTTTTCATTGTTTTACTGCTTTGCTAAAGTAAAAGAAAAAAAATCCCTGCCATCCCCATTGTTAGCTAATCATAAATCCATCACTGGATCATACCCAATAATCATGTTTAAGGTTGTGAGCTGGTGTCTGATTTGTGTTTTCGTTAAATAAAAGACATCATTTGCATAAATGAATGCAGAAAAACTTCATCAGAAAACAGAAAACTAAGTGTCTGATGCTAAAATACCACATATGTTCCCTCCTATAGCAAAAATTAAAAACTAAGGATTATTTACAGTATCATATTTTTTATCAGATATGTTCTTATTTGTTTGTGTAAGAATTATAAAAGTGCATAGTGACAACCAAAAAAAACTGGTTCACTCACACCTTAGACCGATGTTGGACAACATGCCTTCCTCTAAGGTTAAGTCAGTCTTTGCATCTATTCCAGGTAACTCCCACAGGCATGACATAATGATTAAATCTTGGATGTGTAATCTGTCATGTATACTATGCGCTCTCCAGCAAGATAAGTTGTAACTGTTTGCAACACAGGGTACAGAGGCCTGTTGATTCAAACAGGTTTGTTTAGATGCAACTTTTTTGAGTGCTTGTTTTGTATGATAAATTTTAATCTAAATAAACATTTAACTAGTAGCTTTAAATAACAGTCATCATACCCTGCAGAATTAGAGACAGAACAGCCGGGCTATGTAAAAAGTGTAAGGGGACGTGTTCATGGTCACGTCCAGTGGGTGTGTGGGCAGAGACGCTCCACCACGAGTTACTACTGAGCAGACTCTGGCTCCAAAAGTGGAACATGGCAGCTCCCACAAGCAGGATATTTTGGCTTCATTTTTGCACAATGGGAGGAAGTGCTGTCGTGTTGTTCATCTTTTATACAGTAATTGGTTAGGACCAATCAGCCAAACAGCAATCTTCTCCTTAAGAAATTTCAAAAATATACAAAACAATATATATAACTTCATAAGTCGACAAAAATAAAATCCAGAAAAATCATGTAGCTTTTCAGATTCGTGATTCTTTAGTTTGCATCATAAAGATGTTTCAAGTTCAAGTTTATACACTTAACCTTAAGTTGAGGTCTTTCATGTCTCTTTAACACAAAAACAAAACAAAATCCCTATTCAGAAATCTCTCTTCTATATGATGGTATGTGTGTGTAAATGCGTATGCGTGTCTGTGTGTGTACAACTGACCACACAGCAAGCATTTGTTTGGCCTGCTAATATGGCGCCTAGAGCAAAAATCCTGGCCACGCCCCATCCCTTAAGATCCCGCTCCAAAGTCCTATTAACCTACAGATCTAGAAAGAAGACGCTGCATTTTTAACCCTGAGGGAGATGGAGAATGAGCCTATTTCCAAAAAAAAGTGGAGTGTGTTCCTTTAAATACTATATAGTATATATTGTTAAAAACTAAAGTGTACATCCACCCACCCACACACACACACATGCATACACATTTACACACACATACCAAGAGAGATTTCTGAATAGGGATTTTGTTTTGTTTTTTGTTAAAGAGACATGAAAGACCTTAAGTGTACATAAACAGTTGTTGTATCTTGTTTACTGTATCACTGACAGATAATTTCAAAGTCAAGTTAATGCTACATTATAGTGAGATATTGTGTAATGTGAAATACTGTAAGCAAATGAATAAACAACCTCATTCTTGCTAGACCTTTGACTCTGTTTTGTTTGAATTCAATAGGTTTTTGCAGATGTACATAAAACATGTTATTACTTTTATTATTATTATTATTATTATTATTATTTCACTAAATATATTTAAATAAAGGCTACTTTGATATACATTCTACTGTAAGGTTGTAAATGTATTTTCTTCACCCTAAAATATCTTTTGAAATGTATTTTGGTCTGAAACTAATAAAGATCACACTAAAGTGATTGTTCATCATAGAAAAGAAGGCCTTCTCTGAATGAGACAAACTCAGAATCTGTGTCTTTCTTTTCTTGTTTAGAGACTTCAGGAACTAAATTTTTTCTATATATGATGATGATGATGAATGAATTATGATCACATGCAAAAGATACCGTTTGTATGTTTAATAACATGGAAGATTATTTCACACAACTTCTTACTTGATAAGTGTTTAAAGTCAGTGACAGGTACTCAGAGATAAGGGTGCTCTCTGCTGCCCTCTAGGCCCAACAGACTGTCAAAACACTTTATTTGTATCTAATTATCATGCAGTTATAAGCATGGTAATTGTATAAAATGTGTGTAAAAATATAACTCTTTAAATACACTTACAAGGGAAATTGCAATGTTTTCTGTTACTGTCTGATATTAATTGAATCTATGTACTATGTAGAGTACAGATCAGAGTAACATGCAGTACTGTAAGTGAAAGGCACTCTTGAGTTAAGAACACAGTATGGTATTTATTCCTCCCTCAGCTCCTTCCTCTCAGCTTGGCACCTATTCAGACACTCTTTGCACAGGAAGCTTTCTCTGACTAGGTAAAAGCTCTCTGAAATACTGACTGGTTTCTCAGTTGGTATCTTCTCAGCAATAACTGGATTCCTGTCCATCTTGATACTCTCCAGTTTTTTCAGCTTCAAGAGGCAGCCGGGGAGGCGGGTGAATCTCTTATCAGAAAGGCCAATGTGGCGGAGCTCCTCCAGTGCACCAATGGAGGCAGGAAGAGCTTCCAGCTGGTTGAGACCCAGGTTCAGTGTTTGGAGTTTATTCAGGAGGCCGAGCTCGCTTGGGAGGCTTGTGAGACGGTTGTTGCACAGGTTTAAAACCTTAAGGTTCTGCAGGTAGCCGATAGCCACAGGGAGCTCCTCCAGCTAGAAACAATAACACATTTTTTAACAGATGGTGATTTTGGTGTATTAAACATGGACATAGTTACGAACCATGGTACAATTTTGAAATGGGCAAACTACAGCTGCCAAAAGGCTAGTTACAGCGGGTCTCTAAGGTGTCCCCGTATGTTTGTGAGTATTTAATGATTGGCTTTTGATGATTAGTACTTTAATCTAGAGATTGTATTTTTAAAAAATGGGCTTAATTTTAAATATTTGGAATATGTAATTATTTAAAATGATTTAAAATAGTGTGACACAACAACTGTGTAGCAGCCCCACAGTATTGCTGCTATACAGTAGCTACCATTTATTTACCTACTTTTAAAGAGTTGTTGTAAACATTAGGCATTATCTGATATACTCACATAATTGCTGTGCAAATCCAAAACAGTCATTTTGATGAACTGAGCAATAAAATCTGGAATTTTTCTGATCATGTTTCTGCTCAGGTCCACTTCATCCATGTGAAAGAGCTTCTGGACGCACTTTGGAACAGATGTAATCCCCTTGAAACTGAGATCCAGTCGGCGTTTACCATCCAATGTCAGCTCCACGCAGTTCTGGGCCATTTTCAAGGTGATCTTCTTACTTTTAGTCTTTCTTTTGGCTTTCATTCTCTTGGCCATGCTGCTGCCGGGACACACAGTGATGGAGTCGGTAGTTAACCTTTTCCACTAATGCAACAGAGTTGACCGTGGAGCCAGTCTGTGAGATCACGTTACCCAGGCAGCGGTAACTGTAGACAAAGTCAAGCTTTACCTTTCCTGTTAGATAAAATATATGAGTAACAGTATCATTTGCTTTGTTCCATGACAACACTGCTAACATGACAACAGAAATCAGAATAAGACTTGCAGTGAGTTTAAACTTATGAACCAGCATTAATGCCTCCTCACACCCAGTTCAAAACAGCAGGGAAGAGAAAAACAGAAGATGGTTGGCTTTCTCTTTCCTCAGCCTAAGAACGTTGCCACACGTCCAAATGTCACTGCAAAGAGCTGTAAATAGATAAGCGGTCAGACTGCTGCTGTTTGACAGGTAAAAAAAAATCACCATGCTGCAACATGGCTGTCTGTCAGCTGGGACTCACTTGGGTGAATGTGCCATTTGTTGTAATTTGTTCCCAGACAACTGCTGTTTGGTCTGGTAGCTTTGGTTATAGCTATAGCTTTATAGCTATGAGCAGCCACCAGTCACAGCAGGGCAGTTTGTTCTTTTAAAAATCTGTGTGAGAACATTTTAAAAAACAACAGCTTCAGTTTCCAGGAACTATCCTCTTTCAAATGAAGCTATGGAGGATTTCAAGTCCAAATTACTGATAAGAATGAGCAGTTGATGCCTGTCTGACACCTACAAGTGTATGGTCAATTGTAAACTTTTTGTAAAACATTTATTAATGTAAAAAGCATTTTTTCATGGTGGTATTGCACTTTTCAAAGTTATGAAGACGTAATTGCGTGGCAGCGTCACAAGTGGGAAGTAGTTGTGAGTGCGATAGGCCGTTGCAACGCTTCTGTACCTCAGACGAGGAAGAGCCTGCAGACCAAACTCATGTCTCCTGTCTCTACTTTTCTGTATAAAAACAGACCCCATGGAAGGCCTGTAACACCTGTAGCTGATTTGTCCATATTCTTGTTATTTATCTCACTGAAATGCAGCTCTGCCCAGTACTTTGTATTTGCCACTTTGTTTGAAATGAAGAACAAGTACTGCTGTCTACATAACAGCGAATGTATACATTTATACATGTGGGAACGTGAGTCCCACAGCCTAAGTAAACCATCTATACATATACTGCTTACATTGGAAATGCTGGCAGCTAATGAGGCCATTCTTGCTTCATATCTGAAAATACACCAAAACTAGATCTTTTTTCCTCCCACTGCTCCACCAGATTTCAAAAGTCACTCAGTCTCGTGCTTAATCTTTTCATCATTTTTAATGTTTACAGGAGTAAAAAAGCTTCATTAATGATGGGAAACAAAATATCCCAAACTTTGCTCTGAAAAACAATGAAATGGATGTTGAAAAAGATAAATAAAGAGTGCATAAGTCAAGAAATGTGATTCCATGCACTAGTGACGTGGAATAAAAATTTGACCTTTGACCTTTAACTCGGACTCCAATCATTTCCAGTCTTTCTCAAGCTTTGATGTGATTCTGCAGCCACACACTGATCTATTTCCCACAAACACAGAGACTTCTGTCAACAATGAGTTTAAAGTGTCACATATTGCAGTTACTCTGCATCATGCATTGCTGATGATGTACTTTTTCGATATAAATAACACACAATCTTACCAGCAGTGGGGCTGTCTTCATACATATAAGTTCAAGATTACTTTGTGCCAAGAAGACAGGATGGATCCATGCTTTCATGTTGTTTATGTCAAATTCTGACCCCATCAATCTAATATCAGAGCTAAAATTGAGACTAATCAGACTAGAGAACAGTTTTTCAATCTTCTATTATCTAATATTGGTAAACCTGCAGAATCTTCCTCTTCTTTGGTGACAGAAGTGGCGTCCGGTGTGGTCTTCTGCATCTGTAACCGATCTGCTTCAAAGCTTGACGTGTTATGCATTCTGAGATAATCTTCTGCATTGATTGTAACAAGCTACGTTTTCTTCCCATCAGCTTGAAGCAATCAAATCATTCTTATTTTACACACAGAACCACCACTGGATATTGTCTCTTTTTCTAGTCTCTGTAAACTAGTGATGGTTATGTGGGAAAATCCCAGTATCAGCAGATTCTGAAATACCTTAATCTTACAGAGAATGTGATAATTTTATCGATAATTAAAGTCAGTCATATATCCACAAACACAACAAGCTGAAAGTCAGTGAATGCTGCTCGGTTTGCAGTCCTGAATATCACGGCACAAGCAGGATTCACTGCACTGTTAATGTTAGCTATGTTATATTGTTGCCTCTGTTCGGTGGTGTCGAGCCAAACGGACTTTAACGTTTGTTTGAACGAGCTGACGGTTCACTCGTTAAGCTGAAATAAAGATGCTTTAATCACAGCAGTCACACATGTGTTCACTGTACCATCTGGGAACTCTTCTTGTTTAGCACTCGTAATAACACAAACACTAAATCCTCCTTCTCTTGTGCTGTTTTGTAGCAGTGTATACACCTGAGACTGTCACCTGTCTGTCTGTCCTGCACTCTCTCTCTTTTTCTTTCTCTCTGATTGTGTAATAAAAGTATGAACATGTATTTATAAGTTACACTTGTGTTTGAATCCTGCAGCTTATCACACATTTGATTTCCATGTGTGACAACTGCAAATGTCCAGAGTGAGGACAGACTGAGGGACCCACTGCTGCACATCATCTGTGAGGCTTTGCACCCCTGATGATCCACCAGGACAAACTCAGCAGTGTGTGAGGAAGAGGAGGAGGAAGAGCCAGCAGCAGCTGACAGATGGAGAGAATAGACAGACTGTTCCCTGTTTGTGAAGGACTGCTAGAAAAGTTTAAAATAACTAATTGTCTGTCCTGAATCAGTCTTATTAGGTAATGTTCAAATAATGTTATCATTCCAGTGTTTTCAGTGTGTGAGGAAGTACTCAGGGCCTTCAAGTTAAACACTATGAAAGAATAGAATAGAATAGAATAGAATAGAATAGAATAGAATAGAATAATCCTTTAATTGTCCCACAAGGGGAAATTTGGTTGAAAGGCAGCAACAAGTTTAATATTCAGAAACCTAAAGTGTGTATCAGCAGCAGAATGGAGCTAAAAATAAATGTTTGTTTCAGTTCTATGAAGCTTTGAGTATTTTGGATCAGTATTACTGCTGTGTTTGTTGTATCATATTGTTGTAATTGTTTATATGCTTTATATATTTTGAGGTAAGTTGATCTATAGTGTTACATCACATTCTATAAGGATGTTATGTGTTTGTATACTTTCTGCCCAGTTTGACCCATTTAGCAGAAGTCAGCCTGTTTAAGGCTCTGATATCTATTCTGTATGACATGGTCTGATTTTCTCACCCAATAAAGGAATATTTCATACATCAGTCTACTCTTCATTCTATCAGCAACAGTTATCACATCTCGTACATTTTGTTTTTACACATATATGTAAGCATTGAGCCAAATTTAGTAATGCCAACATAATAAAAGAACAACATTTGTCTCTTATATATAATACATCTATATATACACTGTAAAAGATGTTTGTCTTTGAGTGAAGATTTAAGGTAAAGGAAATTTTAATAAACACAACTTGAATCTTTACTGAAGCTCAGTATTTGACACAGAGTTCAAGTTCTTGAGCATTATTGTGAAAGGTTTATGTGGAAAATAACAACGTGTTGGACTGGCTGCTGAGTGATATTTACACCCCGGCTGGATTACAAACTTTAACCACGTGCTGAACTTTGGCCCAGCGTTGATACCTCTTGTTAGTATAATGACCTCTTCTTGGCTTGTATGTATGATGTATGATGGTGGATAAATGAAATATACAAAGAAAATTTAATTATATTACAAAAGAACATCTATCTTAGAAACATCAAATGCCCGGAGCATAACTTGTCAACTAGTCCGAAAATAAGTTATACAGGAACTTAGCAGAACAGTCTTTGACTGTTCCTGTATAACGAATGTGACACATTCTCATGTGTCACATTTCTATTCATTCAAAACACTTATGCATTGCTGTATTTTATACAGCTCATACAGAATTCAAAGTACAGGTTCATGTGAGTATTTAATGTACGGCTCAGATCTACTGAATTTCAGAGTTTCTAGAGCAGACACGGAGCTCATGTCAAAACAGGCTTCAGGTGCCATTTTAGTGACTTTAACAATATTATAAATTTTAATATCGGTCTAGCTGACATTAGGTTATGTACGCACCACGCAATTGAACCACATATTTTAGAAGCCAAAGGGTCTTTAGGCTTTCCCCCCCACCCCTGCCACCAGTATATTTTTAAGCAAGTATTTCTAACTTTTATTTGAATATTCAGTTTCCTACCATCTGCTCTTAAAGGGTAATTGCCACGTAACCCGTCCTCCCCCTTCGCACACACATGCACACAAACAAAACACACAGTATAATTCACACTCTAATTATAGTGAATAAATATTTATGCCATTTTACACCATCAAACTTAGATAGCTAAGGACGAAGAACCTTTTGTTCTTTAAAGAACCATTTATGATAGCTAAAGAACCATCCACAAAATAAAAAGGTTCTTTGACGTATGATGGTTCTTTAAAGAACCATGAAGACACCTGAAGAACCATTTAAGAACCATAATTTTTCTGAGAGTAGCCTCAGTTTTCTGTTCTTAGCTAACAGGAGTGTCACACGATGTGGTCCTCTGCTGCTGCTTCAAGGTACGGGTGGTAGTGTATTCAGAGCTCTTGGTTGTAAGAGCATCTAACAGCCTTGTTTCTACTTTGGTTGTAACAAGTGATTGTTTAAGTTACCTGGCCGTGCAATCGCGACCGCGCCAATTTAAGACGTAAGCACAGAATAAACTCTACTGCAGCAGTAGGCAGTGGGCACAGGTGTATAGAGGTACATATTTATCAACATGGAAAGTTTTAAGTTTAATCGTGACAGCAGAGAAAGCCGAAGGCTCTGGCTCCCATTCCACTTTTAAATATTCTCGGAACCACTAGTAACCCATTTTACTTAACTTCACTCTCAGACGTATCACAACAGATACTGCTAAAATGTAAAACATATATGTGCCGCTCCATCAACACACACAGCTATCACGCATTTGTTGTTTTTATTCTTAAGATGAATTATTCTTGAATGAAGACATTGATTTGGCACAAGTAAAAATATGGTTGATTATATTTATTGTTAGTTAAGAATAAGTTAAGCGAGGGTGAAAAAAGGAAAGAAAGGATAAAGAAGGGAGGGGAGAAAGAAAAAATGGAGAGTGATGGAGAGGTGGAAGGAGAGAGGGGAGGTAGAGGTTTGAGGAGATAAAAAGCGGTGGAGGAAGATGCGGCTACGCCTTCTCATGATCAAGTGAGGAAGCAGGAGGGTCCCTCCTCCAGAAGAAACAGAAGCATTTATCATTATCTTATCAATATCAGGTCTTAGGTTTTTTATTCAACAATTACAAATTTTTGATAAGAGAGTGCAATTGGACTGCAGTTAAACGCACAATACTTGCCCCAGAAATGAGGTGGAATAACTGGAATAATGTAGCATAACAGCAGACTTCTAAAGTGTAGGTTACTACAACTGGACAAATGAATGAAATCGAAATGAATGTTACCATGGAGAACAAAAATAACCAACCTACATCAATAATACAGTTATACTGCACATATTATTATTTGTAGCCCGTTTTATATAATTATTAGATGTTTACATATATATATATATATATATATATATATATATATATATATATATATATATAACTGTTACACAACCTCTCTCGCTGACACACACACACACACACACACACACACACACACACACAAATGAATGACCGGCCGCCTCCATCACACCCCCACACCCCCCTACAGTTGGTAGAGTCCGGGACGGAGCATCATGGCGATTGACGGTAGGTACTCGCTCTCAGGTATCCTGCGGGACTCGTGGGAAACTTTGCACGGGACTGAAGGAGGACGTCTTTCCATAATCTCACGCGGTATTCACCGAGTGTGTAATTTCTGGTCCAGTTTCTCTGTAACTCACGCGGCGAGTATACCGCAGTGCTCCGGAGGCGCGGGGCTGATGCTGAAGTGCGGACACCCGCACTGATGCAGGACCGCTGAGGTCTCATTATCTTCTCGGGATGTGCACGTGAAGTGATTCGCGAGTAAACCGAGACAAGCAGGCAGTCCCGGTGCTTTGATTTTAAACTAGAGACGTTTTTAGACGGCAGCAAAAGCGTCAGTTATGGGACACCTGTGAGCACGTAGCGATTAATTTGAATATTTTAACATAAAGTCTTAGCATGCCGCTGCTTAGCGTCACATGACTTTTTATTTTTCTTCCGTTAAAGAACTATATAACTTGGCGGAAGAATAGGGTTGTAATATTTGAAAAACACTCCGCTGCTGTCAAACTTTATTTGATGGCTGCACGTGCTGTAGATACCTTCAGAGCTAACATGTGTAGCGGATCTAACAGCCTTCATGCTGAGGGAAAAGTGTCTCTCACAGGCTTTAGTGAGAGTGACCGGGACACATCACCAGGCAGCGACAAAAAGTAGGCTCGTGCCTTGTCCCGTGCTGTCACGGATACGGGTCTTATTGTTTCACGGGCGCTTGTTCCTGCGCAGTGACACTTGAGAGAGGTGGTGTGGTTTAGTTAAAGATAGACAGCTCTAGAAGAATTTTAGTGTATTTTTTTCTTTTTTAAATTTGATGTTTTATTGCAAATTTTTAATGAAATTTGCAGCAGCTTGTCGTCACTGAGCAGGGGTGTGTACAGAAGGGTTGCAATGGGTGGCACTTGCCCCAAATTCCCATCCTGGGGACCTTTCCAGTAATGCCACTGGTCTAGAACAGCCATTCCTAAAGTCAAGAGTGCTGCGGCCCACTTAAAAAACAGAAAATCTGTGGGGCTCAATGAATCTTAAACCTTTACTCCATTCAAATATAAGAGAGGGTGATATGTTTCCTTGAAAACTTTATTCAAAATGCTGTTGTCTGTAAATATTACCAGTTTTAATACTTTTCATATGAATAAATACATTTATATAAATTTGTAACTTTTAATACTTGTGAGTAATTTCAAACTGAAGTTCTGTTATTACCGCGGCCCACCTGCAGTACCTTCCCAGGGCACATTTTGGGAATCACTGGTCCAGAAGCTGGTCTTAGACCTTGATGTTAGAACATCATTGGATGAGGGTGCGTAGAGGTCCAGTGTTGAAATGTAAGGGCTTCACCATACCTTCTATGCAGTGGCTGGCGAATAGAAGTTCAGAGATTCGCAGATTATACAGAGGGGCTTGTTGAAACAGTTTGAAATACTGTGGAAAAAACAATTTCTTTGCCTACTGTTTTGACTTCTTCTCCTTCTGTATCATCACTGATGTGGAGGCATTGTTATATTAACTAATAGGTCGGTGTTAAGTGGCTTAACAAAAAAAGCAATTCTCTGGAAATGGTCAGATATGAGAACTGGACTAAAAATGAGTGGAAAAACAGGCAGTTTCCATAGAAAGTCTCTGAAGGACCTTCAGAAAACCTGGAGAAATATAACCTGAAGTCTGGCTCAGTGAAAGCAGAATATGAGTCACAACTGTACGCAGACAGACAGTGACAATATTTACTTCTATTATTGTAAAAATCCATCTCTTTTAGTGCTTTTAAGGCAAGTACTTGTTGTACACTAAGAATTACTAAAGTTTGGTGAGAATAGCCAACAGAGAATTTCTGTTAATGAATTAATAGAATGAATTGAGTCGGTCAGGGTCTGTCTGCTACCTCAGTCACAGTTTTCTCTTTGCTCTGGCACTAAAGTTAAGACCTCAGGCCACTTCTACTATCTTGTACAGTCCTGGATGTGAAGAAACTAATACACCTTTTTTTAACGTTATGAAGGAATTCTTAATGCACTAAAAGTTTGTTTCTTGGTTTGAGACAACTCTGCAACAAATTTCAGAATGTATAAACACATTGCCACTATTTTTAATCTAATAATAAACCTAAATTCAGAGCTAAGATGTGACCATGCCAAACTCTTAAGTAGAGACACCTTAATTAATGGTGATACTGGAGCCTCAATACTGAACTGTTCAGCCAAGAGAGATTATGTGTCACTGTAAAAACTTGAGGATGTGAAGGAGAGGAAGCACTGTTAACTTAAGCCTCATAGCGATTATGTAAAACAACCAGTTGACACATTATGAAATTGTATTCCAGTGAAAATACTAAAACCTAAAACTTATTTCTCTATAACCCAAACAGAGCAGCATATTGCATTGCATTGCGTTACAAAATCACATTGATAATTTTCCAGCAAAGCAACTCATGCCAGGGCTTTTGCATCTGTCGAGGAAATAGTTCATGTAATTTTATTTTTTTAATTTCTACACTGTTGCTTATAGTTGTAGGGCCCCTGAATAAGGAGCCAACCCAAATATAGGAATTTGACAGAGGAACTTTTAGTGACTTGTTGAAGGGTTGGGTTCACATCTGTCACTGTACACGGACTTTTTCCTGTATTTGACATACCCAAAAGGAAAGCCTTACAACCACAGAACTACAAGGCTAAAATAGATGTAAGAGCATTTATTTGAAAGATGAAATATTTTATTTTCTTGTTTAGCATAAGGCTAAAATGCGCCTATCAATGAACCCTACCTTTTTAATTGGTTTTTTTTTGGTGACTAGGTGAGTAATAAGGGATTACACAGGAAGGCAGTTCAAAGCAAACAGTACAGTAAATGTCTCCAGAAAAATCAATCTAGAATACAAAACCCACCCTGTGCTCAAAACTTACAGGAAAGGATACGGAGAAGCAATAATAAAAAATGCTCAACTGGGAACTGAAGGCCAGTGGCAAGAGCTTTACAGGAAATGCATAAACAAGGGACAATGACAGCTAATTAAAAAGAGGCGTTATTAAAACAAAAAGTCCAGAAAACGAACAGAGACACAGAGTAAAACTGACAAGGCATCATAGCTAAGTGGAATTACAAAATAAAACAGGAAATTACTTTGTAGAATCCATGCCAGTCATCACAGTAATGAGTTATTAGTTGCCTTATAAAAAATGCATGGAGCTATAATTACTGCCTTTAATATGCATGACTTCTTGACATCATTGAGCCTCAGAGTAGCTGTGGCAGAGTACATTTTTAAAAGTGTTCCTTTGTAGTGGCCCGTGGTTATTACTGGTATAGAGATGATTAATGATAGCCTACACTGCTCTATAGGCTAATATACCCATCAATATATTAAAGACAGAGAAACAGAGACCACGAAAGCAAACAAGGTCATTCAAGCCTATTGGTTTTATGTTTGCTGACATGTTCATCTGTCTGCTCATTTAACCTGAGGACAGACCATATGTTTCTACACTGCATAAAGTCATATTTAAAACTCTGACTCCCAGCTTTACATCGTCTTTCTCACAGGAGGGGGGAGGAACTGTGGTGTTCATGAGCTCATCTGTGCCAGACGAGGTAAGACCACATTGCAACCACACATTTAAAGCCGTGCGTGTGTGCATTTTGTTTATATTTTGAGTATTTTGAGTATATTCTGAGTATATTTTGTTAAACAACAAGAAAAGAAATTAACCAGGGTATTTACAGTAATATTGCATTTATATTTAATTAATTTAATATTCATAATATTAAAAGTCTTATGATTTCCTTTTTTAGACAATAAAACTTAAAGAATACAAATGGGTTTAACATGACATAATTAAACCCCACTTCCACTTCTTCCACTTTGGCTAGCTGTGCCATTTAATATTTAATATGTAATAATGTGAAAATGCAACAGCACAAAATGCAGTCAGTACAGAGAAATAATAAATATCCTATTGCAGTAAATTCCTGTTTAAACATCCTGCTTGGATGATGTACTGATGATTCTGATTTCTTGTGTAGTGTCATCTGCGGTGCATTGGTCTCTTTCCGAAATCTGCACATCTCCAGACAGGAAGGGCGGCATCATGTTTTAGCTCAACATTAAGATCAACAGCAGGCTTTGGAGTTTAAATATCAAGAAATATTTGAAAATGACTCAGCTAGGTAAAGTGTTCTACAGCACCTTGGACTGATTATGGACTTCTGAATGATGCAGTGAATAACGGTCAGGTCAGGGATGATCTTTCCACACAGGAGTGCAGCTGTTCCTGTCTATCAGCCCTCCCGACAGGGTTCCCTTCAAAAAAAGAGTTCCTAAATGCTGAATGTCACAGACATCAGCCCTGATGAATAACTGTAAATCCAGAAACTGAAATAAGAAGTTGTAGAAATGAAAATGAAACTTCAAAACCCAATGAAATTGGGTTTGCACCTCTGTAGCAAATTCTGATAATGAGGCAAGTGGTTGGCACGCAGTAGGATTGTCTCTAAGATTCTGTGTGAGGCTTCTATAAAATCTGATGCTCCGTTTTCATGTTGTAACCATAGACAGTATTAAAGATGGCTGTGGTTGCTGTGAAAATTTCATTGGGTTTTGAAGTTTCATTTTGAAACCTTTTCACTGTCACCATCTTGGTTGCAGAAAACGGATGTGATTAGAAAAGATGGGTCTGACTGGGAACCACTTGCTAACTTGCTAATGATTTGCGATTGGCAAGTTGTTAGTCATTGAATGAGTAGGTAATACCACGATCCAGCTTTAAGGCACTTATGCATTGGCTTCATTTTTCCAACATGGAAGCTATGACAATGTTTTGTTTATGTTAGTTTTATTGTTGTTTGCACAGTAGACGAGGGATTAGTAATTAATATTTACCAAGGGGCCACATGAGAAATTAGGACTGTTGTGGAGGGACGGACCAATAAGCTTATAAAATGAGCAAAATTGAGTTCAGCTATAGGTTGAGGCCATCTACAGCAATCCCAATTTCTAATATGGACCCTTGGGGAAAAATGAATTACCCACTCCTGTTTCAAGATGTAAAAGCTTTACCCTCATCAGGTATAAAATAATCATTTGGCATGTAGATGTGTGAACTCTTTATCCCTCCTGGCAAAAAGATCAAGAAGAAATGAACGAAAAGGGCAAACATAACAGCAATTAAAACAAATACAGGGAATATAAGTATTCCTTTAGCGGCTGTGAATTTAGTGCATATATTTTTTATCTTACCAATTTACCACTTGGCAGGTGCTACATATTATGCGCATTAACCAGTTACAACGAGTTAATCTGACACGTGTATTCACCATCTGTTATGCATTACAGCACAAGCTGATTTTCAATCCTCTGCTAAGATTTAAGTTTCCAGATCTTTGTTTCAGCTTTATTTTGTGAGTTTTCTGATGTAAGCAGATTATAAAATTTTGATATAATGCCATTTCTTAAGCAGGCCTTTGTGCGTGCATTTTTAAGCCTTTCTGTTGCATGACTGGAGAAGACTGGCTCATCCCCCACCCCCAGGCACTCTCTTTTGCTTGTGAATTTTTACTGAAATATGATGTATAGAATGCTTTTCTATAGCTTTCTCAGTAAGCACATGGTTCATGTGTGAATTATGCACAGCGTATCAAGTTTAGGTTCACTTCAGCAAAAGAAGGCAGCTGTGTGTTCATGATTTATTCAGAGTGGAGGTTTTGTTTCGTATCAGAGGTCCATGTGTAAGCAACAATTCCAGATTGCATAACGAGCATGTCCCAGAAACGCCACTGAGTTTTAAAGCTTTAAACAAAGTAAATTAATCAAGCACTCGCAATGTGGAAATTTTAGTCATTCTGTGTCTTAGCAGTTTAGGAACATGAAAGAGTAATTTGCTTCCCTTGTTTTATTTGACACAGACACTTCATTCAAACTAGCTCACATTTCTCTCAGGCTGTTATTTATTTTTTCAATGAATGCTTCTGTGGCTGTGCTTTCATGTTTGTTTGTTAGCTCGCTGGAGTCATTACCTGGGAAAAAAAAGGTAGATTGAATCCTGAGGCTCATTTCAGAATCCTGAGTTCAGCCTGAGTTCACATGCTGTAAGAAACAGATTTATTCTGTTATTTTTATCTTGTTTATTCAGTTTGCACACACAGATTGCGCATGCACACACACTCAGGGAGGATAAAATGAGACGAAAGAGCGGAGTTTGAAAAAAATCCACCTTAATCTGCTCCGCTCTTAAGAGAGATATCACACTTTCCTAGGTATTATGTAAAAACAGGAGGGCGAACTGTTTCAAGGGCCTCTTTGCTGCTCCGCTCCACTTTCCAGTGTATATTGTTGGGGGGGCTCAGGTTTCCCCAGGTGTCTGAATTATTCAGCTACTGTTGACATTTAGAGAATATGGCCATGTATGAAGTGTCATCGCTTGCCGCAGCTCAGGACCATAAGCTGTTCGTTTTCGACAGATGGCTGCTGCTCTCGTAGCCTCAGAGGTCATTCTGCCTCAATCAACACTGCTGTCGGGAGTGAGAGTTGATACGTAAGCCTGGCGAGTGCTGGACCAGACTAAGTGTCAGGGATTTGTTACATGTAGGATTACTTTTGAGCAGGACAACTTTGTTATTTCCCTCCCTCTTCTTAGATCATTTACTATCAATGCTTTAAGAAGCAGTGCTTTTTGGGAACAGCTGGCTTTAAAGAGGATATTCATTTAGAGGAGGTAAGCCTCTGTTGTCACATTGCTCTCTTATCTCCCTCCTACTTCTTTTGCCGTTCTTGGGAATTTAGCATTCACCATTTTGGCAGTCTGCAGCAGGCAGCAGCTAGTTGTCAGGCTATAGTCATCTCTGCCTGTTGCCATGGTGAGACAAGTCGGTCCATAATAAGTTCAGTAACAAGGTTTGCGAAAGTATACCTCTGTTTTTCTCTCTCGATTTCTCATCTGAGACCGGATTTTTACACAAATTTGATCAATGACGGGTGATTGGTGCTCAGGATTTGACCACCTGCTACAATGCAGACGTGTAACAACTGTCGAGCTCCGTCAAGTTGGCCCAAATATACCTCAGGTTTATGTATTTGTTTTGTTTTAATGTTGAAACAAACAGTCATCTTCAATTTCACCAAACTCATACCACCAAATATAATGTGTCACAAATGAAAATTAAACAACATGGCAATATTGTGAATGAGGGTGGCAGTAAGCAGTGTAAAATTTCACCTTAAAGGGACGTGAAGCAAAGCTGCCTGTGGCCGTTTTTAGACAGTATTTAAATGAGTAACTGCAGTGTGAAGTTGGTTGTTTGCTGCTGTGAGATATGTTACATTATAACACAACAACTCAACATAACCCTCGAAACTCTTTTATACTATTGCTCTGGTATTTTGCTTAGTTACAATCGATGAGCCGTGATTGGACAATTTGGATTAGGGGTATAAACCAACCTAAGCCTTAAAAATGGAAATGCAGAGGGATTAATTCATGAATATGCCCATAGTTTTTTATTGGGATTAAATTTTATTAAGGCAGTAATGTGTGCCTATAACTCGCTCAGTTTCAGTGTCTCTTATTTAACAATCTGCCCTTTCAAGTGATCTTTAGAAATGCAGTTCATGCTTCACTGTCCACCTTCTCTTTCCCGTTTCCCTGGCTATTACACTGTGCTGTGTCTGTGTTGTAGCCTATTAAACCAAGGCCCGGTCTGTTTTTTTTTCCCTGGGTTTGCTGAGTCTAGGTTTCAGTTAGATACAGTCCCTTTGAGGCTCTTATAAAAATAGCACAGGGCTGCATGGTTACATGAAGTATGGTTGGCCTACATACAGTGCTGTAGATTTTATCTGGTGTGCCTTTGAAGTGGATCTGTTAAAATGAACAATATCTAACTCTCCTCTGACAAGCTAAAATGGTAGGAGTTTTATTGCAACTTTAAGATGCTTATCACAAAACAAATTATTTGACTGGGGTTGTTTGCGGCTTTTCAGGAGTCCTGATCAAAAGACATTTTTTTTTTAGCTTGTAACCACCTTGTGTATTTTTATTAGAAAAACACGGGGTTCTTTTTTCTTACATAATCAAATACCTTGGTTTGGTATTACTTCTGTTTAAGTTTAACATTTGGATTTCTCTTTTTCTGTCAGTTCTTGCTTTGCGTGTTCCTCATGGCTCCTCTTCTTCTTCTTCTCCTCAGTCTCTCCCGAGCTCCTGGGTGTCCTGTCTTCCATTGCAGCTTTCATGGCATTGATGGCTCTGTTTTTTCTTTACCTCAACAACAAATTGTCAGTGGAGAGTCCTGACAATCTGTCACATCTCAGTGACTATAAGAACAACCAGCCAGGTACTCAACACACTCAAAGATTTATTACGCTATTAAATCTGTAGAAATTTATGCAGACGTTTGGATTGCTCTCGGCTTTATTGTGTAGGCATCACTGTAATGACAGCGCGTCCACATCTTTATGAGCCATGCTTAAACTGAACATTGTACCTGCTGCATTATGATATTAATGGCAGCTTTGCATCCTCTTAGCGATCTCGGTGTTCTGTTAAAAAAATACAACGGCATATGAACTGAGACAACACTTCTCTAAGTCAAAACGATGTCATTCTATTACCTCAGCTTACTGTTTTGTTTCTTAATTTGTACACTTTGCGTACAGAATTTGCTCTCTGATTAAGAATTAAAACCTTCTCAATTTGTCTAAGTCTACTTATGTCCTTCTTAGGTCTTCACCAAGGTTCCTTGGACTTTCCCGTTGTTCTCAGTATTGGTCAGTCCATTGAGTTCTGTCAAATAAATGATTTTTCTGTAGTCAATCATGATCACTAAGGAGAAGTAACTAGGCCTTGGCCTTGTCAAGTTAAGGCATTGCAAAACCTAAAGCACCACTTATTAGAAGGCTTAAGTAAGCATGTTTGAGCCTGCATGTATATTTTTTGAACCTGGGTGGAATAGGGAAAATCCAAACTAAATTCAAACTTGTGCATCCAACTCTTGCTACCCCTCAGCCATAAAAGGCTGATGGTGAATTGTGGTGATGTGTTGTTCAGTGGTTGCATGTGTTAGCACTGATGCCAAAAAGCTTGACCCAACAATTACCACAGTTCATCCACCAATGAGTCACCGATGCAACCCGTGGATTCAGTCTGTTATGACTATTGAATGTTCGGTTCGCAAACCAGTCATGATATGTGCTGTTCGCAAAAAGCACCAAGACAAAACCAACACAGTGTCAGAGTAGAGGAGGTAAGAGTTAGCACAGGTGGGAAAGGAAGAGGGTGAAATCTGAAGAAAATGTTGGCTTAAACCATTAAATGTGTAACACTGCAGTTTTTATATTTTCTTATTTTGAAGGCAGAATAATACACATTTTATTGCTTTTGCTTTGACAGACATAGTCTTGTCTAAGTCTTGAACTGAAAGCTATTTTTGTGGTCTTAATTGTATTTTTCTTTTAGTCGATGACTAGGCTTACTCTACATCCGTGAAACTGACCGATAATGTCTAAGCATGAGACCTGAAACGAGTATAATTCTTATTACCACCATATTGGTGCGTATGTACATGTCAGCACTCACTGTAACACTGCCAGCACACCATGCTAACAAACACATGTTGTGTCAGTGCCTCTGATGAGCTAATCTAGTGGTCAGCGTGGTGACAGGAGGAACCCCGGCTGAGAGATGGCCTTCTTCAAGAGTTTCCAGCAGAACCTCCCATCTGTCAACATTTCCTCCATCTTGGACTCAGTCACCAGTCGTGTGGACGATCTCGCCAACGCCGTCAGCGATGTCACCTACGCTGTCAGCGACCAGCTGACCGAACAGGTCACTACTATCATCGACAAGGTGCAGGAAAAGGAAGATGGAGAAAATGGCAGCCAGGAATCGGGTCAGAATTCCACCCTGCAAGAAGGAAAGTCCGGCAGTAAAAGCATGTGGCAAATGCCCAGAGACTCAGAGGGGGGGAACACAGGCTCAAAGAACAGCCAAACTAGTGATGCAATCGAGGCAGAGAACACTCAGAGCCAGCTGGAGTGGGAGTGGAGGGACGGATGTTGGCGAGTTAAAAAGACAGAAGCCGAGTTAGCAGAGGAAGAGAGGAGAAAGAAAGAGGAGAAGGAGCTACAGGAGAGGAGAGAACAGAGGAGAAGAGAAAGGAGACAGAAGCAGCTGGAGAAAGAAGCCAAGTCTCCGAGAAATGAAGAAGACTCTCAAGAGGGAAGGCAAGAGGAGAAGGCTGATGATTTAGAAAACACAGAAAAGAAGTCAAATGACCAATCAGCTGTTCAGCAAAAAAGTGGTGACAATGATAAAACTCCTCATTCACCTAGTTGTGAGAGTGAAAGCAGGGTGTCAAAGCCGGAAGAACAAAAAGATCATGAGGAGGAGGGAGAGAAGGTAGAGGACGGCACTGAGCGAGAGGGAGACGATGAGGAAGAATCTGAGCTTTCTAGATCGTCTTCCAGAGTGAAAACGTCGGATAAGAAAAAGGGAAAAGTCGCAAAAGAGGGTTCGAAAAAAACTGAAAAGGCTTCAGATGTGGAGAAAAAGAGGGACAAAGGCAAGAAGAGCAAAAAGGGGGAAAAGAAAGGAAACCAAGGTTAGAGAGTGTGCTGCTTCTCTCTCCTCACTACCCTTTGGATCTTCTCTTCTGCTCATGTTTTCAAGTCCTTGCACTAAAATTCACATTTTCGACCTGTTGTGTGCCAGTTTCAGCAGCTGCATGTTTAACTGGTTGAGTTTCTTACTTCGTTAAATATTGCACACGTTATAATCTGTGATTTACTAGAATTAATGCCCATGTGTGACGTGCAGAGGGAGTTTTATCAGACAGTGAGGAGGACAGAGTTCCAGAGGGCGAGGCCCAGCAGAACACAACCTCTGCATGGAGCAGCACACGCAAACCGTCATCTGAGCACGGAGGATACAGCAGCGAGGCCTCCAGTGAACAGGGTGAGAGCACATGTAGTGGAAGAGTACGCACACGGTACATCGCTAAACATAAACCCCCCACAAAATTAGATACAATACGAAGAGAATCATAAAACACATTGCATACAAGAATCATCTAAGTTTGCATAAATAACAGTAAGAAATAAACCTAAACATCAAGTGCATAAAATCTTTGTGTTTATTTATCTGTAATTGTAGCGTCTATTCTTTTTTTTTTTAATTAATGGAAATAGCTACAAATTTTGGGTTTCATTTCATTGAGCCCCAATGTCTCTTTGGTGGATCATATGGAGAGTTTCTGGCGAGTGTCCTTTTCTCTAAACATCTTGGGTTCGTGCTAAATGTCTGTTACTGGAAGGAAGTAAAATTTATTTGGTTTCTTTCCCAGACTTGGAATAGAAAATTGATAGCAGTCTAACACCCAAATACATGAATCTGGTTATAATTCAATAATGACACTACCCTCAGGACTAATGGGGGAAAAACTCACCCAGATTGATCCAGAAGTAACAAATATTCTCTTGCTACAATCTCTAAAAGTCACTATTTATATCTTTATGCAGTGATATGTTTAGATTGTGTTGTGTTCACCTTTTTCAGATGCCAGGCCAATCTAACCTAACTGGCTGTATCTTCATTTTTTACTGCACAAACATAATGTGTTGTTGATCTTTATTGTTGTAATATGATCTTTTAAATGTTTTAATTAAAGCTGCTTTTGTCAAATATTGTGATGAGGAAAATAATCACAGGATACATATTTAATGAATAGATTTAATATGAATATGAATAAGGAGCCAATATTGATCATGTGCCTCATCACATGAGCCAAAGTGTGAAAAGGGTGTGGGTTATTATCAGCAGAGGTTTCATGTGAAACCATTGCAAGGTATTAATGGGAATTAAAGGCACCTGGAAAGGGATCTCAAAACTACATTTTAGGTGGCAGACAGTTGGTGCTGTAAGCCACCCCCTCTGTTCAAAGATGGCTTCTTTCATCCTCTTTCAAACCATCTGTCTTCTCTGTCCAAAATGTGGACATTGACATCCTCGAAAGAGTGACCTTTGTCCTTTAGATCCAGATGTACAGCTCAGTCTTGTCCTGTCGAGGTGGCTCTTCTGTGTTGTCACGTGTTTATGAAGTGGCTTTTTGGTTTCTCCAATGTAGAGGTCTGAGCACTCCTCACTGCACTGCATACACTACGATGTTCAGTTCGTGTTTGGGAGTTTTGTCCTTGGAATGAACCAGTTTTTGTCTGAGTGTATGGCTGTGTGTGAAGTGCACTGGGATGTCGTGCTTGGAGAAGAGTTTCCTGAGTTTATCTGATAAACCTGCTACATAAGGGATGACAGCGTTGTTCTGTTTGTCATTTTGTTTCTCCCTTATTGTTGTCTGACCTTGTTTACTGTGCATCTTTGCCAGTTGGGATAACTAACTAATGTTCTAAGAGCTTTCTTTACAATTCATTTAAATTTAGTTTTATTTATACAGCACCAAACCACAACAACAGTCATCTTGAGGCGTTTTATATTGTAAGGTATACCGTAAAATAGTACATACAGAGAAAAACCCAACAATCATATGACCCCCTGTGAGCAAGCACTTTGGTGACAGTGGGAAGGAAAAACTCCCTTTTAACAGGAAGAACCTTATAGCAAACCAGGCTCAAGGAGGGGCGGCCATCTGCCACGACTGGTTGGGGTAGGAGGAGGAAGACAGGACAAAAGACATGCTGTGGAAGAGAGCCAAGTATGATTCAGTGCAGAGAGCTGTATAAACACATAATGAGTGAGAATGTGTGTTTCTTTTCTTTCTCTTCTGGCTTACAGGGAACGTTTTCTTTGCATATAGCTCATTTTGGCCATAAGTGGGCCTGAAGAGTCAAACTACATGATAAATGTGTAAAATGACAAAAGTTCTGGTAGTTCATTTCTCAGACTACCCTGGAATTATAAAATTATAAAACTTATAGTTTTCATTTATTCACTTCAAAAAAGTGGACTCACTGTTAAAAACAAAAAACAAAAACACATTTCTACATTAAATAGCACAAAACAGGAGTAGTATAAAGCACAGTGGTTGGGGGGTGGGGGTGGCTTTATCAGTAGGAAAAGGTGTAAAATGTATGAAAATACAATAAAAGTTTAAATATATTTGCACGTCTTATATTTTCCATCTAGTGGGTCAGATTGGCGTCTTTGCCAGGCCGATTATGGCCCCCTGACCTTATGGTTGACACCACTATATTAGTACATGAAATGTTGTTTTTCCAAGATTTAACAAGAATTTAAAATGACAATATAGGTTTGCAAAGACTGAGGAGACACTGTATGTTGCTAGACTGTATGTTGCATACCTAGTGAGTTTCCATGCAGAGCACAGTATGACTCCAGTAACACTCCTTCTGCATCCCTCTTTGTCACTGTCATGAGAGCAGCCAGCAGCATCCAGAGGATAAAGAAAGATTCCTCGCTCGGTGAACCTCAGCCTCCTCCGTACCAAGATGAGGGCTCAGGGGCCTGCGTGGGTTCTCGATCCCGCTCAGAGCGAGGGGTCAGGAGAGCGCCGTCCCCACAGCGCTGTGACAGCCACCACTGCTCCAGTGAGGCCAGCGGGGACCAGGACACAGAGAGTTACCTCAACAAAGCCTGTGATGAGGACATACCCAGTGACAGCACTGCTGTTCTAGGGCCAGAGGTGGGAGATCAGACCTACTGTTTGTTGTCTTTTCTGTGTCTAAACAGTTTGTTTTGGATGCCCTGTAGTTTGATGGAATGATCAAAGTTGGGAGCAACACTTCATCAACACTTACAGGAAGGGCTGGGTGATACGTTTGCTGACAACAGTTTTATTTTTGTTGTTGTATATTTTCTGTAAAAATGTGGAAATATACTCTGAACTGACTTGATTATTTGAGTGTTCTAATAGTGTGTCAGAATGGTGAAAAATTAATAAAATCCTGGAAATTAAAGTAAATTCATAAAGGATGTGGAAATAGTTTTTTCTTTTCTGCACATTCAGGATGGTTCTGGTCCTCCGCTTCCCACTGCCTACGAGCCAGAGCCCCTCGCCAAATACGGCACCCTGGATGTCGCCTTTGAGTACGATTCCAGTGAGCAGTGGCTGGCCGTCACTGTCACAGCTGCAACTGACATTCCTGCTCTCAAACAGACCGGCAACATCTCGTGGCAGGTCCACTTGGTCCTGCTGCCCACCAAGAAGCAACGTGCTAAGACCGGCGTTCAGAAGGGCCCCTGTCCGGTCTTCACAGAAACATTCAAGTTTTCCAGGGTGGAGCAGGAGGCCCTGGGAGACTATGCTGTTCGCTTCCGCCTGTACAGCATCAGACGGATGAAAAAAGAGAAGGTCCTGGGAGAGAAGGTGTTCTACCTGACGAAGCTCAACCTGCAGGGCAAAATTGCTCTACCTGTCACCCTGGAGCCTGGCTCTGAACTTACAGTGAGAACACTTTTTAAATATACTTTACATCTCAAATATCAGCTGTACACCATTTCTACTTTATTTATCAGTATCTTCGGCATTCCTTCATCTACACGTCCTTGGAGAAGCAGTTATTTTATTTTTTATTTGAGCAGTTATTAAGAAGCAACTGTGGGCATCTAGGACATAAAAACTGCATGTATAGTGTCACCATTTAAATTGGTTTAAAAAAACATTAAAAAAAAGTTTTGGTGAATAAGGTTTAAGATGCTTTTTTCACTGAAAGTTACATTTCTACCATCATTCTCTATAGATTCAGAAATTTGTCTTTGTCACACTCTCAAACTGCCCCTCCTAACTCCTAGGTTGATTAATGAATTATTGGCTTCTAATTGTTTTAATTGATGATTAAGTGGTAATTGAATCAAAGAAAGTGCCTCTGGGTTTTGCCTTGCCAGGGTTGTGGCTCTGTGGTGAGCGTGTCTCGCAGTGCGGGGGCTCTGTCCTATCGCTCCACTGAAGACTCATCCACACCCGAGATCCTCCTGGGTCTCATCTACAACTCTGCCACAGGGCAGCTCTCAGCTGAGGTAATCAAGGGAAATCACTTCAAAACTACAGCATCTGATAAACCCGTCAGTAAGTACATATATTTAACTTTGGGCTTTTGTGCCAGCGTGGGTTGAAGTGTGGAATGGCGCTGTAAATTGTTCAGTTAAACTTCTCTTCCCCCAATGGGTGCTGATATGTCAGGCTATTGTTTGGGCCGAGCAGATGGGCAGGACTCCCAACAGCATGCAACAGAAGCAAATAGAGGATCATTACATTTGAACGTTTCCTGGCACGAACACCAGCTTTTTAATAACCTAAGCTATTAAAGCCAAAATGCTGAAGGACCTGCTGCTTATCATGTTCGCCGTGCTTCCCATGAAAGCTGACCTTCTGCTGTATATCGCAATCTTTAAACTGCTTCCCCTCTTTCTTCTTTCCAATGGTGTGTGCGCTATGGTGTGTGTCTGCCACAGATGGTCTGTTTTGTTGTGTAAAACACTTCGTAGGGGGACAGCTTTATATCATGAGAGGTAAGACAAAAGTAAACTAAATGTAAGCTTTCTGTACGTTTGTAGATTTGGTGAGGGTTGTACAGATGTGTAGAACTGTGTAAAAGTATTGCCCCATCTCTCATTTCTTTACATTTTTCTCTTTATATTGAAAGGCTGAATTGTAATTTTTAAAAGTGATCTTGAGCAATAGTTCTCCAGGCATTCTGAAGGACCTTCAGAGCTTTTTGTTGGGCATTGGATGCTTTTTCACTCATTTTCAGTCCAGTCCTTGTACCTGACCATTTTCAGAGGAACGCTATGAGTCCCATCCTTACAAAGTAAGAAAAAATCTAGCACCGCGTTTGCAGGAGATGCATCTGAAACTTGAGTTGATCCATCTACTGTTCACTGAAGCCTCAGCAGAAATGGTCTCAGTGGAAATGTTGCTGTCAAGAAACCACTCTTAAAGAAGGGAAACAAGGAGAAAAGGATGAGGTATGCCAAATTACACAAGAACTGAACTGAAAATCAGTGCCAGCAGGTCTAATTTAATGGGGAATGGCCTCCCCAGTGTCCAGACCTCAACATTAGTGAAGCAGTGTAGGATCATCTTGACAGAGAACAGAACGAAAGGCAGCCAACATCCAAAGAAGAGCTTTAAATGTCTGTTGAGAAGCCTGGAGAAGACTACTTAGAGAAATTACAAGAAAGCTTGGCTATGAGAGTTCAGACTGCGCTGAAGAACAAAGGTGGTCATACCAAGTTTGTTAGAATTTTACAAACTTTGTTTTATTTTCCTTATGTACTACATGTTTCCATGTATTTATTTGCACATTTCATTTCATTCATTCTTGCAAAATATAAAGAAATGGGAGGGAGATGAAGACTTTTGTGCACTACATTATGCACCGTAGGTACCAGTTTGTAGCATTCTTAGGTTTGGTCCTCTGAGGCCAGACTTCAGCATTTTGCTTTCTTGTCATACAGGGTGAATTCAGCTCTCACTTCTTTATGTTATATATAAATCTAGAGCTGGGAGCTTAGCTAGTTGTGCATTAATGTGGTGAACGAATGTCAGTTACAAAAACATTTGATGGATTAAAGATTTGATTGGTAGGAAACTTTTGGCTAATAGTGCAGATCCATGTAGTGCATTTAGTTTTTTTATTAACGTTTAATGTGTTTTTAGTTTAACAGACACAGTTGTTTTTTTAGTAGTAACCCCAGTAAACCAGGTATGCTGTTTCCAAATGTAAGCATCGAGGGAAGAGCTTGCTAACATGAGAAGTGGCACAGTCAGAGGAGCATTAGACTGACTGTACAGATTTAGTTAAATTAGGTCAGCCCTTGGCTGGATTGCTGTTTTCTCCTGTTGTTACTCTCAGATAATCCAACTTTCTCCAGGCTCTAACTCCATATTTACTAAGCTGATAGAGATCAGTATCTTGGCAAGAAAGTAGCTTCCCAGAAATGTCAGTCATGTCAGTCAGTAGTTCCTCTCAAGACACAAAGTTTTTAGTTTTCAACTCTGCACCGACTTGCTTGCATGTTCTAAAGGTCACTTCCGTTTGGCATCATCTATAATTTATGTGCAGAATTTTTCAGAAATTTGCTGCCAGCAAATATGAAATAGATTAATGTGACTTCATTTGCAGTTTTCAAAGAGTTCCACAGTTTGCCTTAAAAAAAAAATCCATCAGCAGCATGAGTTTTAGGAGTGAGGCAATTATAGCGTTCTTGGTGTTGAGAGCTATTATTAAAAGACACTCCGTACCTCCTGCTGTAGTACACATGTCCGACCACTTGATGGCAATGTCTCACTTCTCTCCTCCAATGCTTCCTTTCAGACACCTATGTGAAGCTGACCATGCTGGACTCAAAGGGAAAGGAGATGTCCAAGTGTAAGACGGCCGTTTGCCGTGGCCAGCCCAATCCGATCTACAAGGAGACATTCGTGTTCCAGGTGGCGCTTTTCCAGCTGTCTGAGGTGTCACTGGTGGTGTCGGTGTTCTGCCGCCGGAGCAGCATGAGGCCCAGGGAGAGGCTGGGCTGGGTCTCCCTGGGCCTCAACAGCACCAGCGAGGAGCAGCAGGCCCACTGGACAGAGATGAAGGAGGCAGAGGGACAGCAGGTCTGCCACTGGCACACCCTCACCGACACATAGGAGGACGATTTTCCAAGACCGAACTTCCAGAAAGAGCATTCCCTCTACATTTTCGGAGCGCAAGAAAACTCCCTGTGGGATGTGTGTTGTGTGTGTTGCATAGAGGTGTGAGAGGTGAGCATGGGTTCCCAGTCTTAACTGCCAGACTGCATGAATACCCTTTAATCTGCCACCTTTCTCTGAGACAGATGGGCTGACTCCTGCTTCCGCCTTGTTTACAGGACCATGTTAAGACACTTCCAGACATTTTTCCGCCTCTGAATCTTGGACCAAAGAGCTCGGTCCAGTACTAGCAGGCTCCTTCCTTCTTTCCTTTTCTGGATTTCAGCTGCCACCAGCATACCAGACATTACTCAATCAGTCGTAGCCACCGACAAAAGACAATGAATGAAGAAGACTGTTACAAAGGGCCTATAACATGCTGCAGCTATACTTACAAGCTATGCTTTATACAGTTTGTTTACACGCACATGACATTATGCAAGATCCATTCATTGGGTTTTCCTTTTAGGTTCTTGGGTTATTCTTCCTAGTCTACCAGTTTTATGGTCGTTTCTGTGGGCTGTGCGTTAAACAAAGACAGATTTTCTTTTTTATCTCGTGGTCTTGCATAACTCAGTGCACTATGCATCTGACGCCACTTTAGACGAGAGGAATGCAATTCTTTCTTGTGCTTGCCGAGTCTCTTACAGAATTGGACACAGCTCTGCATGCCACCGGTATCAAAGAGCAGCTTCCTTTCCTGTGTAATGCAGATCGAGCCTGTTTCACTATTCAGCCTTCTAACAACTCAGCCATGTTCATTCATGTAGAAACATGGTGCTTCCCGCTGAGGAGGAATATGCAAAAGCCTGCACAGGCCAAGTAAACCTGGCCGTTTCTGCCTCGACTGTGTACGCTGTAACGTGAGTTTGAGTGGCGAAACAAATCACAAGAAAGAGATGATCATATTTTCTCATTTTCATTATTAAATAAAGGCTAAAATAAAACAGGGAAAAAAATGTTGTTCAGAACTGAGAAATCTTATTATCCAGCGAGGGGTTCATCTGGAACAAAGGCCATTTTAAACTCATCTGAAAGAGCAGCTATGAGTCAGAAAATCCCCCGATAAGAATACTGAAGACTGCACAGCCACACCCTTGTATTAGTGAATGAAACCCTTTCCCCTGCTTCTGCTGGTTGAAACTGAGAGGCGTGGGGCGCATTCTTCTTTCTCTGTCCCAGTGATGTCAGATTTGAACCCTTCTTCTCACTTATGAATACTGCAACCACGCCTCGTCCCTTTAGAGCTTCTGTTGGGACAATTTCAATTTATAAGTTTTCAAAAAAGGTTTTTGCAGGTTTTAATAAAAAACAGATGTTATCTAGATTTTCTAATAGATGATCATTTTTTTCACAATCAGGAATAACAGAAAATTTTTAGTTTGGTTTGTACTTAGTTTTAAAGTGCAGGTTGTGTTTAGCCAGCACTGATAACCATTGACACAATATCGGGGAACAGGCGTGTTCGCATTCTTGGAGAGTTAGCTTTAATGGCAAATGTGCAGTCCGAGCCAGCTTAATGTAGCCTAAAGACTGGAAATGAAGGAAAACATCCAGGGCTGCCAGGTCTGTGGTTTTCCTGCTTAAATGAGCTGCTTTCGAAGTGTGGGATAAAATATTAATGGGCTGGCTGGATAGATGGATCATTATGCATTTCGTATAAAAATTACATTTTAAAAATAATAACAATAAAGTACCACATTGTAAAAATATTGTTAAAATATTTACTTAGACAGACCCAGACTCCAGATCAGCATATGGTGCTGTAATGCTCTCCTCCTCCAAACACCTGCCTCTCATTCTGAACTCTGGCCACTGAGTTAGTTTTGTGACACACACACACACACACACACAGCAGGCAGCCCTGGAAGTGGCTGTGACTAAAGATATGAAGGTCTGCCCAACAAATCAAATTTTTGTGCAGCAGGTTATGAACAACTAGTAACTACATGATATATGTTTCACATCTCTTAAGGTTTCTGCCTTAATTTTCACAAAACTACAAAGGGGGAAAAAAGTCATTTACTGATTTTTGATCTGTGCACAAAGTGGAACAAACAGTGATTTATTTCTGGGAAAAACTACTTATAGTGCACTCACTGGACACTTTATTAGGCACACAGTTCTTCATAGCGTAGATTCAGCAAAGTGCGGGAAACATTCCTCAGATATTTTTGGTCCATATTGACATGATAGTATCACGCAGCTGCACATCCATGATGCGGATCTCTCGTTCCACCACATTCCAAAAGTGCTCTATTAGGTTGAGGTTAGGTTGTGACTTTGGAGGCCTTTTTAGGACCGAGCACTCTCTGACTTGTTAAGAAAACCCAAAAAACAGTGAGACTATTTTGAGCTGATGAGATATTTGCATTAGTAAGAAGTTAAGCAGGTAAGTGTTGTTCACTTAACCGAAGACACCAAAGAGCTAAAAAGGTCACCTGAAGGTAGGTGGTTAGTTTTATTACCTGGAAAAAAAGCTGTCATTTTGGGGAATGATGGAGAATATGAACGTCAAAGCTGAGAAGCCCCACCAAAGTTTACCAAGTAGGAACTCCAACTATTGGTGCATTGTGGTCAGAAATGGGAAATTTCTGGGAAGTAGTAGGTTGCCAATATATGCAGCACCTCCCCCCTTGACAGAACTCCACTGAAGAGCAAATAATTACTTCCCAAAATGTCCTGATCCAAGTCTAAGGAGCAGATTTCCAACAGACACCTGAATAAGGACAAGAGTCATATTTTTTAACAACGTTGAGAGCTTTTATTTCCATTCATCTGGCCTTCAATGGTATGTTTGACGCTGTCATCAGTCATCAGTCTGGTACAACGCTGCAGGTGGCTGGAGCCTCGCCCACAGCTGGGGATCAGACCCAGGAGCACTTTTTTTTCCTTTTTCACAACTCTACACCTAGCAGAGTGACTGCAGCCTTCCAGGCAAATTCATCCTGCTCCGAGCCACAGAAAACCAGCTGTGCCACAGATCCTCGAGGGTGGAAACTACAGGGACCGGAGGAACACCAGCTGACCCCAACAGAGCCCCGAGGACTGCTTTAGAGCCAGCCAGGTAATTATGAGGCCCCTGGAGCGCCAATAAAAGTGTTCAGACGTGATGAGGAGGTTAGGAGCCAGGCTGGTTTTTCTAGTTCAGTGCAGCAACACAAAGTGGAAATTTGGACTCTGCACAGCCATTTTCGCCCACACTAATTAGAAATCTGGCTCCGTGTTTATCCCTCTTGGGTAAAAAGGCCTGATCCAACATTTTTATGTTTCACTTGGAGGGATTACGGAGCAAGAGTAGCAATATGGAGCAGGCGAAGATTCGGATTTAAGGAAACTCCACTATTGTCCCCTCACTATCTGTTTGCAAGTTAATCTTTTTAAAAACAAGTCATCCGTTAGCTCTCAGTCAGTGGCACCAGCTAGTTTTCTTTGGCAATGACAAGTTTGACAGTCAGGTTGAGATTTCTTTGTTTTCAGGTCTATTAAACTACAATATCTTGACAGTTTATTGCATGTTTCAGTATCGGTTTAAAAAACAAAAATCTTTTTCAGTAATATATTCAATAAATACACAGGAACCCTGGCCTTATGACATTTTGTTTGATAAAAACATCCTCACAGAACATAATCTGAATGACATTTATAAGAATCTTATGCCTTTTATTTAGATTGCATGAATTAAGTCTTGACAAGGTCAAATAAAGCACTCGTACATGATGGATTGGGCTCCAGTGGACTGACTCCTGGTTAAGTACCATGCAGAGTGGAAGTGGGTGTACCAGACTGCATCCTTTCACCTAGTATCTGAACCTGCAAACTACGCTGGAAAGCGGCAGACAACGTACCTATTTGGCAAAGAAAACATTCATCAAGCAACAGTCGAAGATGAAGTGAAACCAATATGGCGACACTGTAAAGTGACTTTTCTGTGGGGGAGTTCTCTGCAGAGGGATGACGTGAATACGGTGGAACATACTGAATACCTGTACTGAAAAGTCAGAAGTGTTTAAAGATAAGTTGTACAGTTTAGAAAACAGGCTTGCCTGCTGGTGAAAAGCAAGCTCATATTTGTTATGGCTCGGTCACACTGGAGTTAAAATAGGATGGCAACCTGCTTGTGACTATGAAAAAAAAAAAAAAACATTGACGTTTTTTTTTGTTGTTGTTGTTGTTGTTGCATTTTTGCAACTGGTTGCCTACAGGTTGAGTAAGCAGCACCCTCAAACTCTGGGCACTTTTGATTCAGAGGAGACTGCACCAGTTGCCTATTAGAACCCAACCCGTCTCCAAACAGTCGTGGTGTGACTTCAACCGAATGCAATCACTCTTGACAGATTGGCAAAGGCTTGCACAGAAGTGCTGCCTAAGTTACAAATGAAGACAGATTGTGGTAACTGACTGCAATCAATCTGAGTCAGTCAGGGCTGATGAGTGCAACTTGTCTGCGATAGTTTCCAACACCTGTTTTCCCTACTGTGACTGAACAAACTACAGCCAGCAGCTGTTAGCTTAATGCAAAGACTGGAAACGGTATAAACATTTTAGCAAATCTCCCCATAAAATGAATCAAAAGGGTTCATTCAATGGTTCTCAAAGCTTTTATAACATGCCCAACACCCAGGGTTTTACACTACTGTATACAAACCCAGCCGCCCATCAGGCCAGGAATTTACAACCGTCAAGTTTGCTAATGTCCTCTTGTTGGTGTACACTCCTATTAACTGTAAAAAGGGGATTAAAGAGCCAGGCAAATGTTATGACTCACTACTGCTTACCCCTTCTGCTGATAAGCTCATTCGTTGCTGTGTGTTAGCAAGGTTGAATATGATTGGCTGCTCTCCTTGGTGGCATGTATACACTATTGTGGACCTGACTACACATTATTTTCTCCCCATCACCCTCTTTTTATTTCCTCTGTAGAGAACATACACAAGCCCGCTGCCATAATCCTCAGTATTAAAGCAGGTGGAAAGCAATGCACGAATCAAATGCAACACTCAATCACTCCCACTTGTCTGTGACAAGAACAAGTTTAATGTTAAAGTAAAATAAATGTCAGCGTCATAGCGTCAATTTATTTACAATACAAAAACCATCTCCATTCACTTTAGCTTGGAGTTCTTTCCTTGTCCTCCAAGCCCGACCTTCAGGGGTCTATGCCCCAAGAGTGGGGCTGGCCCCACAGTTTGAGAACCATTGGATTATTTAGTGTGCTTTACAGGTGCAATTAGGCAGTATTTGGTACCATTAAGCAGAGCCATGGCAGTTTCCAGTCTTTATTTTATGCTACGTTAGGGTCATCAGCTGTTGGCTTTGATTTGATATTTAAGAGCCTGTTTGGAGAAAGGGATTGATATCCTGCTGCACTTCTCCACCAGAAACAAAGTAAGTGTTTTTAAACAAAATATCAGAGTGTTCTCTTTAAGATTTTCCTATAATTCTGACCGTCACTGAAAACTTTCAGCAATAATAAAGTCAATGTTTTGTTGATTTTGGCAGCTGTTATTCTTGACTTTGTTGCACTTTACCTGGGAACATTGATTAGCCGATACTACTTTTTAACGTCTAATTTTACAAACATCATAGCATAAAAAAAAAAAATCAAGCTGTTTCGAACACTTCCACTGAGTCCAGATCGTGTAAGCAATATGAAATGACAAAATGGTGGCTGGTTTTCATGACAAATTTGAGGCATTATGGTGACCGCTGAAGTGAATTTTCCCCCTTGACCACTTGACGATACTTAAAACATGATTGGGCTGACTTTCAATCGAGGTCCTGCCTGATCTCCCACAGGCAGGGGTTGTGGAAAAGGTTCACTCCACATAAAGATTTACACTTAAACGACATCATTAAAAAAAAGATCAATAAAATACTTCTGACCTTCAGTGCTTCGCTCATATACATGTACAAGACGTACAGTTTGTAACCGTAAAACAAAAGCGTAGTGGCAGCCGTGTGCTGTTTGATCTCTCAGCTGAAATCATTAACAGTCTGCTGGGTCAAACGCAGCCTGGCATCTGTCAGTTACTCGCCAACCCCATTATCAGGTGTTGCTAACCTGGGAGAATTTCTGTACACTGTGTACACCCCGCCCTCGTTCCTCAGTAGGCGGTTAAGAGGTGCAAATGACATCTGCAGCTAGTGGTTTGATGACTGAGCATGATTAGAGAACATGGGGAAAAAGAGTGACATCCACTGAAAAGGCTTCTTTTTGTTGGCAGTGGTCCCTTCCAGCTTCCACTCCTCACATTTTCAGTAGTGTTGCTGATTAGACCGCCAGCCAACAGCTTTTAACTTGTCTTTCTGGGCTTACTTTCCATTTGCCCTGCAGCCCACCCATCCATCTTTATTACTGCTTGCAGTGGAAGGTGCTGTTTTTCACTCCTATTTTCACTCCTTCAGTTCACCCTGCTTTTGGCTCTTTGCTGACGCTCGCCCAGACGCTAAATGAATTTGAAGCACTTGGTCTTATCGTGGGGCAATCGAGTCTTAAACAGCACCGAGTCCACACGAAACTGCGTGTACAGCAGCGGCATGTAGCCATAGACTTTGACGAAGAAGTTGATGCACTTGTGTCGCTCGTGGAAATGCGAGTCGTCGTGCGAAAGGGCCTGAGGGCAGCCCGGACAGCGGAAAGTCCAACGAGACGTCACCTGAAATAGACAGCAGGGGGTTAGTGCTTAAAATGTAAGAAACTCGAGTTTGCAAATGCATTACTGAAATGTAATTATATGTAGTTTCAGCAAGTGGTGCTTCACAACATTGCTGTGAGAGGGAAGAAGTTTATCATTAATAGACAGCCATTAATCATCATTAAATGCACCATGATTTAATACATGCTAAACCACCCCCCCTTCCGTTTTTTTTTTTTTTTTTAAACTGTATAGAGTATACAGTGGTCACCACAGTATAACATAAAGTCTGTTAAACTTCAGAGAGCTTAACTTGTCCAGTTAGGAAATATGAACAATTGGTCTGAAGAGGAAAAAAATGATTCTTCTTTAATTTTGTCTTTGTCCTTTTCACTTGTGGTAGCATGACAAGGCATGAGATGATACCTGCACACCATTCAGGTTGCACATCCATAGGTCTGCAGAAAGAAAGTTTGCAGTTTTTCCCAGCACAGTCTCAAGAGTGTGGAGAAGATGTGAGCAGAGGGCTGTAGAAGGACAGAAACCCAGCAGCTGGGACAGTATCTGCTCCTTTTTGTTAGGAAGAAGAGGAGGAGCAGTCCAAATCAGACTTTACGAGGGTGCCACGACCTGTGTTTACAGCCCAGCACTGCGCAGCTTGATCGGCAAACGCCAGAGAACACCAGAACTGGAAAGTCTCCCACCTATGTCCTGTTCTCTTTGCAGAGATGAGCAGCTTTATGTTGAGCATATGTGACAGATGTGAAAAAGTCTGGAGATGTCGTGGCAAACTTTGTGCTGCCTGCAACATTATCCAGCGTGACCAGTTTGGCAGTGAATCAGTGATCATGTGGGTCACACAGACCTCGAGATTCTAGCCATCAGTACAGGGATGAAACCCTCAGACCTAATACTGGTGCAGTGGGCCCTGCATTCCTCCTGGTGCAGGACAACGCCCAGGTTAATGTGGTCAGGGTTTGTAAGCACTATCTGGATCATGAGGACACTGATGCCACCGACTGGACCCCACATTCCCCACACCTGAATCCAGCTGTGAACCGCTGAGATGTTAATGTATCAAAGACAATGGTGAGGAGCACTGTGCAAGATCCAGTAGCTCACTGATGCCCTGTACCAATTGTGGTAGGACATCTACTCTAAACAAAGGGGTAAACAAAGGCTTGATCATGTAGCAGGAAGAGGATAACGTTTCTGTTTTCCTACAGTAACAGTTGATAGATTTTCCAAAGTAGCTGAAATGGTTGATGCTGGAAAAACTGAAGCAACTTTTGGAAACTCTGCACGGGAAAAGAAAAAGAGTCGGAGGGAGCACAGAAGGCGAACAGGGAAATTAATATAAAACCAACGTTGGTGGATCGAACCCTGACTCCTCCAGGGATGCATCCATCAAAGCGTGAGTGTGTGTGACTCTTCGTAAGCACTTGATTGAGTCTTGTAGTAGAAAGCGCTCACCTGAGTAGAAAGGTGCTAGAAATACCAGTTAATTTACAATTTGCTCTCATTTGTATCAGGTTATTGCAGCAGTGAAGTGGTCTGCTTTTATTTTGAAACTATTAAAACAACACCGTTTAAAACATGACTCTATATGCTGCAAAAACAGTGCATGTTTTTAACCATGCCCATGCTGACTTTCCTGACAAACATGTCCATCGTTTGTTTCTAGCATCGTATAATTTCTCAAGCCATCAATGTCGAACCTTTTTATCATATTTTAGTTGTTTGTTTAAAAAAAGATGTTAGCTTGAAACATTACAAGCAAACAGTTGATGTCAACTTTAGCGCAATCAGCTAGATTGCAGCAAGCTACTGAATCTGACAACAAACCAAAGCAAACTCTAGCAGCTGCTTTTGTTATTGTAGGAAGAGGAGAAGAAACAAGCTTGAAAAATCTGCACAAGATATCAATTCCTCACCAGTGGCACAACAAAATCCATTTTTCTTCTTTATTTGTCTTATTTTAAAGAAAAATAGATTCCCTCACCGCTTAGGACTCGTTCAAAGTTGCCCCAAATTCATTATTCACAAGACTTATTCCTAGCAGCGAAAACACTGTCATGCAACACACTCCATCAAAGACGTCCTTAATTCCCCTCTGAAACGCCCCTGAATATTAACACCCCACTAAATCAAAAAGAACTTAAAGTGAGGGCTGCAATGACATTTCTCTTCTAACAGCTTCCCTAGCTTGATTGCTATAATTATTTGTCTAGCCATAAGTGTGCTCGGCGGTAATAAATGTCCTTCCAATAAAATTCCAGGAGAAAAGAGAGAAGAAAAAAAATCTGCCGTAACGCACGGATTCGATCTTGTGTTTTTAAAAAGTATAATTTGTGCGGAATATTGGATATGCCAGTTTGAGTAATGGCAAGGCTAAGCAGGCAGAAATATAAATACCCACGTCCTGAAGGAGGTGCAAAGCCCCCAGAGCCAGACTGCATGCTCTGTCACTGACCTTGATGGGTGGTTTGCGGGTGATGTGAGAGACGAGGAAGTTCATGGCGATGTCCTCGCAGTTAATGTATTCGTCCACCATATCCCTAATGGCTTGGGGCATCACATAGGAGTACAGGTACGCGTAGTACTGCGAGAAGACAAGGACAAGGGGAAATATGTAAATGATATGCTCCAACACAGCCAGATGTGAACCTACCAGGGTGTAGCCGTTTTCATTTTCTGACCTTATGGAAGAAGGCAGCTCCTGTCAGGACCATGGAGAGCTCACAGGAGTAGTTGGAGTTGTAGAGCCAGGACTGATGGTTGACGTCCCACGCGTGATACCTCCCAGGAAAACCTACGATGCGATCTCTGGCCTCACGCCACACTCTGAGCCACCCAGAGAAGTCAACAAAATATTCCAATTTAAATCAGTTAATTAAGATGCAGGGTGTTTACATGTGCAGTTTAGTTTAGCACGATTGCTGTTAGCTGAAGCAATACAGCAGCTTCAGCTCCTGGGGTCACAAATCTTTGATAGCGCACTATAACATCCTAAACAAACAAACAACATACAAACACTCAGCGGCTTACAATATAAATTGTGGCCCATATTAGGAAAAGCATTGTGAGACATTACATAATAGAACTTAACATTTTAATGAATCGCCAATTATTACAGCGCACGCACTAATTCAATCAAATAGAGAGATTGTTTTAAACCCACTTTTACTGGGGTTTTTTTGTATTATCTGTTTTGCCAATGAATTCAGTTCCTTCAGTTATATAAACATGTTCTTTTAACTGAACTGTGTCGTGCTATGCCTAATAAAAAATGTCCTCCTGTAGGCCGTCTGATAGAATAATCTCGTCTTCACTGATATGGTAAAAAATTTTTTACAAAACAATTTGAGTCTTTGTAACAATAATATTTATCATGAATACAAATACAAAGGACGATACATGCCTCTCTATTTTCTAACACTTGCACTTCTTTAATCAGATCCATTGTGCCACTACAGCATACTACTGGATAGTAATCACAAAGAGACAATATCAAAGCCAGGATAAATCGTCTGACTGATTTAGGTTTACACATCTTTTAACACCAGAAATACAGTTTCCCTGTTAGAAACTATGATATTGATATGTTCTGTCGAGGAGCTTGGTCTCACAGGCTCTCTCAACAACATTAATGGAAACATTTAAAGCTGGATTCTTTCTAATTAAGTGTTTAGAACCAAATATAATGCTATCTGTTAGAACACATCAAAATCCGTTTACTGTTCTGTATCCTTTTACCTACTCACTGCTACACTGAATTAAAAACTACATACATTAATAGCTTACATGTATAAGCAGCCTTTTTGAGAGCCTCCTAATAAACCACTTTAAACCAATTTAAAACTTAACTATTGAGCAGTGGAAATACAATCCTAAAGAAAAAAATAAATTAGAGAAACAGTTGATCATCAGAGTATAACACAGGTCTAATAAACAGGTCTGTTAAACTTTAGGGTTAAAAATCTGTCCAGTTAGAAAGCATCTATCATTGTGAATCCATTTCAGCCACTTTGGTGTAAATTAAAGTGAGAACAATCAACCCCAAACAGTCATGGCAAATGTCTGCCAGGTTTCTTCCTCTTAAAAGGGAGTTCTTCCTTCCCATTTTAGCCAAGTGCTGTCTCATACCTGGTTTTTTGATTTTAGACATTTTCTCTCCACTATTGTGGTGTCCTTACCTTTCAATATAAAGCACCTTGAGGTGACTGTTGTTGTGATTTGCTGCTATATAAATAAAACTGAATTGAATGTGCACTGTGGCAAAAACAAGACAACCCAACCAAAAAGGGAGTGGTTTTGCAGCTGGTGGCCCACAGACCATTGCTCTCTCCTATTCCTACTAAGTGATATTTCTCTAGTTTTAATTTTTGTTATTGTTATCGTCACTACTGGTATCATGCAGTCCATTCAGACTGCACAGACAGTCCAGCTCCTCCAGGATGGAACATCCATATGTGCTTGTGCACGAGTAGGTTTTGCCAGAAGATGGGTGACCACACGAGGAGAGCTGGACACAGCTACAGCAGCAGGACCATAGCTGAAAACATCCCTTGCATGAGGAAAAGCTGAAATGACCTCCATTAGGCTACTCAGTTTTCTGACTGACTGATCAGACTCTGTGAGGGCGGCATGACAGCCTGACATCCTTTTGTGGGACCTATGCTCACAGACCAGCATCACGTAGTTCCACTGCCAGAGAAAACCACACGCGCCGGGTCAGCCACTTGTGCCCAATCTCTTCAAACATCATGTTCCAGGCATGATAATATTTGTCAGTGTCTCCAGACTCCATCGCGCCTGTCACATGTGCTCGGTGTGATCCAGCTCTCGTTTGTCAAGAGAGCGGGTGCCAGTGGCTGACCTGCCAGTTCTGGTTTATGCTTCGTAACGGGACAGATTGTTATCCCTGAAGTTTAACTGGTTTTGTGTTCCACTGTGATGATTGAGTGTTCGCTTAATTTCTTTGAGCAGTGTACAAATCAAAAGCGACACACTTTTTCAGAAGTAAACACCGGGCCTGAGGATAGAAGATTTTTGCATTAGGGAGGTTTATAGGCATAAGCTACAACAGTTAAGACAGCTAATGTATCTTTATTGACATAATTTTACCTCTTTACCTGTTTCCTTTTCAGCTCTTATACAATTTTGTAACATTTTGCAAAATTCAGCTATCAAACACCAATAAATGCCATTTGATTTGCTTAAAATCAGATAACGGGGAAAACGTCAGCCAATAATAATATTTGGTCATTGCACTCCCAGTCAGTAAACTCTAAAGCTTGGCCTCAACTATGTAGTCGCACTGAGTGACCTAGATGCACAAAATGTGCAAGAACAGCAGCACTGTGTGCTTGAAATTTGTGACCAAGAGCCTCCAAACTGAATTTTATTAAATAATTTAATGGCTTTTATTCATAAATGAGCATTTGACATATTTGAAGACTTCTTAAGCAACATGTAGACACTGTGTGATGGTTCCCTTTTATTTTAGAGTTAACGACAAATTTCTGTGTTTGGATTTCAAGAGTCTGTGCATATGCTGCCCTTTCAAATCCATCTGTTTCAATTTGTTAGCCAAGTAAGCAATGTGACCATTTTCCTGTCAAGCATTAATTATTTTCTTTTCCATTAGTATATAGCCTTTTTTTCTTATGATTCACTGCAGGAATGTGCACAAAAAGTGTTTCAATATATCAAATTGGATGCTTGAAATTCCTACTTCGGACTCACAGAGCTAAGAAATCTCAAAGCGCAAATTAAAGTCTCGAATGAGTTCATGTGAGACCACTTAAAATGTCTAACGCACTCGGCTGCCGAATGGCTTCTCCTCTTTGGCGAGAGCGGAGATTGGGAAACATTCCTGTGTAATTCTGGGGGAGTTTGAGATAATTCGTGACAAATGACCCCGGCGTACTCGTGCTCGGCAAGTGAGTTTTTGCCTGCCTCGACAAGCTGCTGCAGCACCGAGTCGTAGACAAGTCTGACAGAGGGGAGAGGTTGTAAACCAAAATAACTTAACGGCGCGCTTGATCATTTAATTGGTTTAAGCACGGCCTTCATATTCAGCTCATCTGAGTGCTGTATGGGCAAGACGCTGACAGCACATTTCCCTTTTATTTTCTATACTTTGGTCTCTAGTGGGAGGTTCAGTCTCTCTGTCGGATCCAGTGTTTTTTAGGAACGTGATGTTTCTACATTATTTTTGAGCATTTTCCCTTCCTTCCTTCTATTTAGCTCAATGTTTGCGTTCAGTTTTCTTCAGAAGCAGTTTTCTTGAAAAAAAAGCACCGTTCACAACTTATCATCTTTAATTTATCTATGAATTGTTTTTCCAGTTAATGACTTGCAAGACAAAACAACACCAATAAAAATGAAAATAATTAAACAAGTACTGTGCTTAGTATTTGTAATTAGCTCCCCTTTTAGAGCTCTGCTATCACATTAGAATTAAGAGGGACTTTTTTTCCTGTTGATCTTTGTCGCAAAATTCTAATTAAATCAACTTTTCATCTTCAATGTTGCAGCAACATTTCCATGGTGGGTTAATGCGCTTTTAATAAGCATGCCGAAACACCAAATGAAATGACAAGTGTGCACCAGGCGATAGCAAAAACATTTTTCTTCACCTGAACCCAAACATGATCTCATCGTGGCGAAGGTGAGCGTCGTCGTCGATAGACAGGATTGCCTCGGTTTCCACGGCATCCCAGGGTAGGAAGCGATTGTTGAGGCTGTTCTTTTCTGTGCGGACCACCTGCAGGCAGGAGAGGAGAGGCAGCAAGAGCTTTAATAAAAGGCACGTTTTAGAGAAGTAGTAGTAGTCTAGATGAGATCTAGTAGTACCTGCTTATGTAGTGACTGCTTCTAAAAAACGCTGTTTCCTGTATCTTACTGCAAATCGCTGTTAGATTTAAGCTGTTAAGCTGAAGTGCTTTAAGTGCACTCTATTCTAATAGGGTGCCAAAAATGAGCATTTTAGAGACCAGTTAGAGCCCAAGTCCATATCAGTCAGCCTGTAATGATGCTGATGACAGATGCGTATTGGTATCTGTGTTTATTGTTTGGTGCATCATGTGAAAACCTTTTCAGGAATGTAATGCAGAAATATGATGCTTGAGGTAATCTAGAAATAATGTGTTGATCAAATAGCTTGATCAACACAGGGCTCTGTCTCCATTACAATCTCAGAACTGTATGTAGCACATACAACACAGTAACATCTTAGCTGAGTTGTGGAGTCTTCACGTTAAACTGCAAAGTAGTTCGTAAAAACATTTCTGAACACTTAATAAACTACGATGTCATCATTCTTCCTTTTTAATACAGCTCTAACACAGCAGCTCTGCAGTGTAGTCATTAACACATTCTTCCAACCAACAGATCCCTGGTGCAATCCCAGGAAGAGATAAATCCATTCGGGGTTACATCAGGAAGGGCATTGGGTACAAAAACACTGCTGAATCAAACATGTGGAGCTACCTGTTGTGGTGACCCCCTGTGAATAAGGGGGCAGCTAAGGGTAACACTCTGCATTTATAAAAGCTCTGCCCTGCTGAGAGGAAAGAGACATTCCCATCTGCATTTAACCAAGTAAGTAGGTAAGAACGAATCATTGGATAATTAGTTCTGCGATTAATGTGTTTCGACTTGCAATAGGGATAGTGGTGAACTGAAACCTTGACTGCAAATCACTTAAAAATGTAGTGAAATCAAATCTTAAATTGAAAGTAGACGTCACAGCTGTGTTAAACAGTTAAAGTAAAAGGACTCTCACATACACAAAGCAAAGACAACTCAAGGGATTAAGTGGCTAAGGAAAAAAAAGCTTCAATTTGCCAAGGAGTATAAAGACTGGACTCTGAAGTAATGGAAAAAGGTCCTGTGGTCTAATGAGTCCTCTATTACAGAGCGATGGGAGCATGAGGGCATGATGCTTAATCGTCATCTACAATTTGTAAGGAAAAAATGCTTGTTACAAGGATGTAACTTGTTTTTTGCTATCAAGACTCACATTAATTGGTTAATTTAGTTGATGAATTTAACCAAATTAATAATATAAATAATTCACTGACAAAGATTGTGTATATCAGTTTCAGTCTGGCACCACCAAATTCTTTAGTACCTCCCCATCAGCTCACCACATGTGAAGAAAGTCAGTGTGACAACCTAATGGTGTGGATGTGAACCACATGAATATTTGATTTTTCATCCTTAGTTCAAAGGCACAGATTTTATTATTCATGGGTGTCAAGCTTCTTCAATCCTTTTAGTAAAGCTGCTGGTAATTTGTATGAACTCCAACAGATTTTCAAAGAGACTGATCCTGATGTACTCGAAGAAACTTTTCATCTGACACATCAAACATCGCAGGTTACCTTTTTGCATTTCAGAGAGAAAGGATGAGCACGAGATGATTACCTTACTTAAAAAAAAAAAAAAAAAAAAACTTACTATAACAACGGTATTTAGATAAATTGTTGCACGTAAAAAAAAAATAATTCTTTCTACACTCACCACAATGGGCAGGCCAATGTCTGGCCACAGCAGGTCATCTGAAGGAGGCTTGGGAGAATTCCACACTACCACTACCTTGTTAAGGTATGGCAGTCCATTCAGCCTCTCGAGAGAGTTCATCAGGACCTCCTCCCTCTCATAAGTCAGCATGACTACAGTGAATTGCTCTCGGGGAACGTTCCCACCCAGAGCAGCCTGAAACTCCTTTCCAGAGCCTCCTGTACCTCCTCCAATAGGCCTGAAACCAGTACCTGAGCCAAGGAATTTGGCTTCAGAGGGCAGCACCGGGTCAAGAGGAGTGTGAGGAAACAGGTGGAAGGGCCCCGGGGCCCGGTTCCATGATCTGTAAGTGTCTGTAGCTGTATATGTGAAGTTGCGGAGAAAGCGTGGAGAGGCATAAGGAGGCTCCGTCTCGACGGGACCCAAATCCAGATCACCATTGTCGGCCAGGTTGGCATCTGTCCCAGCCAACTTCCCGGCTTTGTGAGGAATCTCATGAACTGGCTCTTCTTTGATGGGTGCAGCAGGAACTTGGATGCTGGTTCTGATACTGGCCAGAATGGTGTTGAGAACATTTTCTGAGGTTGAGAAGTACGTTTCCCACAGAAAGCGGCCCTGTCGCCTCATAGCCAACATGTCATTGTCTGACAGGCTCCTCAAGAGGAAATGTAGCTCTGTTACACGGGGCTTGGGGACCAAAATGGCAGCTTCACTCCAGCGAATAAACTGGTGGTAAGGCAGTCGGGAGTGGTCCCCCAGGACAACAGGGATAGCCCCCACTTCTAAAGCCTCAAACAGCCTCATCCCAAAGCCTGCTGATGCTACAAGTTGTCCATCCCCTGCAGCAATCACCAGGGCAAAGGTAGAAGCCTTGAGGACCTCCAGTCTGTCTTCTCTCTCTCCACAAAGAGCCCACTCTGTTGGCAAACTTGGCCTCGGGTTCTTGCAGGTGAATTCCACCAGAACCTGATCCAAGTGGCTGTCCTGCACTGCCTTTAAGGTGCCGATTATGCGATCGTCATAATCGGCTGGTGGATCTCCTTCCATTTCCTCCTCGAAAGACTGGGGTGGTGCCTCCTGTAAGCTGCTCCTCAGGGACTCCACCCTCTCCCCCTGGAATGTGAAAAGGTATTTCCTCTTCACGGGAACTTGAGGTGGCACTTCTAAAAAGTTGGGTTCAGAGAGGGCATGAACTAGCGGGGACACAACTAGGTCAAAACCCTCACGGTACTGCTGCTCCAGGAAAGTGGACTGAGCAACTGCTGCTCGCCCTGTGCTCACATTATACAGGAGGTTCTGTGTCATAGACTTTCTAGAGAGATGCACCAGTACATGGTTGTGTCCATCAGACCTCCAGTAAGGAAGAGATTTCAGTTGCTTCTCCAGCTCTGAAGGAGATGGCAGTGGGAAGGAAGGGGACTCCTGCAGCTCTCCTACCAGTACCAAATACAGACAGGCAATGTTGGGGTTATTAGTTACATAAATGTTGCTCTTAACTGATGCAACAAAAGCCTGCTTTACCAGAGGGTCAATATAGCTCCCCCATGGGTAGGAGTCTGTGTCATAGACATATACAGGGAACCCAGATGTAAGGGGACAGCGCGCATAGTCGAAGCAGGAGCGCAGGCGGCAGGAGCGTGGAGACTTGGGTGGTGGCAGCCCCGGATCCTCCTTGTCGGGAAGTAACCTGACGGGTAACGACAGCTTGGGCTGGTTCTGGGCCATCAGTTCTTTATAAGAATGCTCCGTTTGGCTGATAACATTTTTCAGCTGTAGTAGATCTTGCTTGGCGCTGTCGATGCTGCGCTTGCAAGCCTCGATGCGCAGGTTAAGTCGGGCGATCTCCCCATTGAGCTCCTGCCTCTTTGCCTCCAGCTGCAACAGCTCCTCACTGACCGACTCGCGGATACGGCACAGGTCCTGCACATGTTTGGCCTCGCACAGCTCGCCGCCAGGCCGGGGCCCAAAGATGTGCTTGTCGCGATCCCCAGCTTCATCAATGGTAGTGAGGTAGTAGTGGGCAATAAGCGGGAAGAAGACCAGGATGAAGAAGAGCATGAAACTGAGCCACGTGAGACGCACGCGGCGAAACATCCACGGCTGGCCTCCAACGCCCACGCCGCCACCGTTACGCTGCATTGTTGACTCTCTCAGTCTGTTCTTCGTCCCTTCAGGGAACCATTGCTCTGGCGATCAGCAGCAGCCATGGCCGACCTTGTCAACAAGGCAGTGGAATAGACACTAATTCATCAAACCTGGGGTATAACTCTATCCTTCTGTGAAGGTCATCCAAGGCTGATTACTTCTCCTTAAGAGTCCTGCAGGTATCGGCTCACCTGTACTCTGATGAGTCATAGTCTGCACAAGCTAATGCCATTCTGTTTTTGTGAGCTCTGGCTATTAATCCAACTCTGGGTGAGAAGACAGCCCCACATCAGGGGAGGGGTTCCTCCTCGTTGGGTGCAGGGAATACATAGCTACTCAGAGGTCAGAGTGTGACAGCTGAGAGTGGCCTATCCATCTTTCATCCACCCCTCATGAGAAATTTCTCCAGAGACTGTGCCTCAGAAACCCACTCTTCCTCCTCCTCCTTGATTCAGAAACCTGAGAGGGAGAATAGCAGAAAAAAGAACTAATGAATGACAATAATTATCTGCAGCAAGAAAAAAAATAATTTCTGTTTAACTGCAAGAAAAGCTGTTTGGCATTAAGCTTTAATATGGCAAAATATTTACATTTTTTATGCACCTCAAAACTTAAAGCTGAGCGAGATGTATAATTCTGTTTGATGAAGGCTGGGTGCAGTTAGCAAAGCAAACTCATTAGCCGCAGCAGGGTTGGTCACTTCTCACTTTCCCATTAATAAGGGCGGCCTAGTTTGTTTACTTAGATATGCAAGAGGTGAAAAGCCCAGAAATATAAATACAGTTAATAACTGTGTATATGGAATATTTACAGCTAAGCTTTCCACATCTAGCTACAATAAATATTTCTGTATAGAGCAAGACTCTGCAGCTTATCCAGTTGTTTTTTTTTTGCTGCATTCTGTGCATGACTGCCTGGAGAAAAAAAACATCCGTATGCTGCAAAATACCAGGGGGTAGGTATCTTTTTCTTACAATTGTTCTCTCTCTTTAAAGTCACACAGAAAGAGCAGAAAACCAGGGAGAGCCATCACTGCGAAACTACAAACGTACAGCGAGCCGACACCAAGAGTACCTCGAGCAAATCTCATTAAAGGCCTCCGCCTGCATCCCAGACTCATCACTGCCTCAAATTACTCAGCATCCTTGATAACAGTTTATCCCAGAGAGTGATGGTGAATTATCTTCACTAGCTCAGGAAAGAAAAAGGCTCAGGCACACACAAAGGAAACCAGCTGTAGGGTTGCTGGTTTTATTTCAGTTCCTGAGGCCAGTGGAGGTATGTGCAAGAATAACCTTGCGTACCTTACAGCTCAGAACTGGTTAAAAACTAAAAAGAAAGTAGAGGGGGAAAAAAAGACCCCAGGAGCTGCATTTTCAGTGTGCAGATGTTGGGAAAATATAGCTCTAGGGCAAAAACCAGCAATACTGAAAGTCACAGCACCTCTTCTTCCACAGCCCTGAATGTCTCTTAAAGACTCTTACATCCTAAGCATAATCTAAATTTCACCACAGACTGTTTCCTTCTAGAAGCAGCATGCCACAAATCCATCACACCACAAGCCCTGAGGATGTCGAGCAAGAGGCCAAGCGCCAAACAGACCTTATCAAATACGCTACCAAACCAACAACACTGAGAGCGAGCCTCGATAAAGCGGGTCAGACTGACACAGTCGCAGAGACCAGATGAATGCAGGTGATGTTTACCTTTTTCCAACATAACAGCTCCTCTTGATAAGGATGTTATTCCCTGGGCTACTGGTAGATTCAAACATCTGTGGATGTAACGCTTTCATTGCAGCCTGGTTTGATCACAGCGCACGCAGATAAGATCTTAAAACAAACTGAGGAAAAAAGCCATTTTTCATTCTGTCTGCTTCAAGTGATCACTTCGCCTTGCTGCATCCATGTGGCTGGCATTTCTGATGTTTAGAGATTACTGCGCCCTGAAAAACTGCATCCTGCAATACAGCTGCTGTGCATCTGTCTGTGAGCGTGCCTGTCAAGGAGAGGAATGAGGAAAAGGGCCGGCCAATCACATGACAGGCATGTGATCCCGTCTTGCCTAAAATGACCGCCATAGATCTGCAAGTTTGTGAAAGCCGCAAGTCTGAAAACGTTGCATAATATCAATAAGGGAAATCTGTAAAAGATTTGCTTTTGTGATGACAAGACATCTTTTCTTCATAACTTGTGTGCAGCTTTATGTAAATGTTTTGGGTTTTTTTTCCTTTTGATCCCTCAAAAATACGTTTACAACACAGGAAAGTAACAAGGTTTTTTTGCCAACAATTTTGAATAAACTAACCATTTTGTCTGCAACGTTTTAGTGAACTGGTTCTTTTGGAGGGCTTTTCTACTCTACTTGAGCACTCAAACCACCTCTATACAACATGCCTCATTCACCCATTCATACAAGCAATTTTCTAAGTGCTTTCTATCTTTCCCTGATGAAGACTTTTTAGTCGATACGCGTAGGTCGTGCTTTTCCTTGCTTCTAGTTTTTTATTAGATATTTTTCAATCTCAGCAAGTTTTTTAGTCATTTCACCCTACTGATGAGCACGTGTTTAGAATATTTGTAAAAACATGGCAGCGCTTCATCTCTTTTCTTTACTCACACTCCAAAGGATGTATCAGAGAGAAACTTGAAGAAAGTATTTTGCCCAAGGATACTTTGGCATGCAGACTGCAGCAGCCAGGGATCAAACCACCAACCTTCCAATTAGTGGATGACCTGTTTTACCTTCTGAGCTACAGCCACCCCAAATGGGAAAATCTTCACATCACCAGGAGTGAAATCTCAAAAAGTTCTGCTTGAAAAACCACTGAAACGACCAGATAAACACTAAATACATAAAAGCAAGCAGTGATGTTTTATTTGTTTTTATGAACCATTAATCGCTTAGTTTGTCAAAGATGTTTATTTATAGTTATTTAAAAACAATAATTTAATAACCAACCATAGATTGCCAAAAGCATTCATTAACTAGTGCAAATCAGAGCTGTAATACAGCAACACACATACTTCCTCATTTACACTATTAAAATAACTTTACCATCTGTAGCTGATTTAAATTTTCTACACGTTTTAGTCTCGGGGTATCAGTGTGCAATAGATATATTGCAGGCTACAAATGTGGACCTGCACACATGAATGCAGAGCATCACAGGTTAATATGAGATAGTCCTGCACAGTAACTACAGGCCTGCATTCTGCTTTAGTTAGGAAGGTACACACAGAAAGCTCCCAGGACATATGACCCTGTGAACGCTGACCCCCATCCTGCTGCTAAGTGATGTGCCTGAGGTGCAGAGTGACCGAACGGGAACTATCACAACAGTCCGATTAATCACTGCATGACTGCCAGTGCCACCCGGGTAATGGCAGGCAGATGTTGGCAAACACTACTGCCGGGTCTAATCCAAAGCCAAAAATATGCTGGCCTAAAACTCTTCCTATAGCTGCTTCTGGGAGACACACACACACACACACATAGATAAAACTAAATCTCAGTCCCTTCAGTTGTAACTTTCTAATCTGCAGACTGTCTGCCCCCCTGCTACAGACAGCTTAATCTCACTGCTGTCTGCATGGAAAACACATGGGAGAGCATTGATCACTGTGGACTTACTTTGTAGGGGATCAATGATAATGCCATCATTACCTACAGCTGAGCTGCAAGCTGGTTTGGTGTGAAGCACCTAAAGAGCTGTTATTGTAGCCATTTCCATTTGTGGGTTTTTGCAGAAGAGATGTAACAGTGCGCCACATAAAACACTGAAATGCAGCGATAGCGGCATGCCTGTCCTTGCCTTCACCTAATACATCACGGTGTGCACTTACAATGTTACACAAAGCCACTTTGCAACTCTAACTGAATGGCCGCAGGCAGCAAATGTCATAATTATTCACATAGATTTTCCATTATGATGGCTAATCTCTGTATATTATACTACAAATATAACATTACTCAAGTAGAAAATCAATATGCATTTCATATGCAATCCATTCATTTTTCAGAGGATTTCATCCTCTGATGCAGTTAAACCAGGAGTTCTGTAGTCTTCTCAAGGGAAAGGAGAAGCTCAAGCACAGCCGCCTAGCTGATGACCCAGATAAAAAAAACACTCTTTTGCTCAACATGGTGTGCAATGAGCAAGCAACGACTCAGTCAGCAAATTGCTGGTCAGTCCTATGAATAACACAGACTGTGGGAGTCCAGGAGAGTTAATTTGATTTAGAGGAATAAAAACTGGTTTGATGCAGGACTGGTTTTTATATTAATCCAGATCAATTTCACAGCTTGAGACAAATCAGGAAACAAAACCTTAAAAAAAAAAAAAAAGTGGGACAGAATCTATGTTGTGATGTTTGCAAACATTCTGCAATTCATCGTGTGGAATTAACACACGTATTCATGTGAGGTGAAAAGAACGACAGCAGCAGGTGCTTGGCTCAGAGCCTGAATGAAGAAGTGGGGGTGCTGCTGGCATTTGAGGGCAAGAGCTTGTATAAATGTTTGAACAGTCTCTGCAACCTGGCAGTGCTTTTTGAGACGGTCCGGAAATTCCTTTAAGAAACACAGAACACAGACAGCAGTGACATTCAGCTATAACAGGTTTTTACTTGGCTACAATCGGTCCGACTCAAGGACCACATCTCATGAGTGGGGGGGTGACACGGAGGAAGGCTGCTGCTGGAGCAGCTGGTGAATGAGTGAAAGCTGAAGTTTCTGAGGAATGACATATCCTCCAACAAAGTCGAGAGCGAGGGTTTTTTTTTTCTGCCAGCAGATGACGAGTCTGACAGACAGCGAGAAGAAGTCATAGATTCAAGGGCAGAAGGAAATATTTAACTGCCTGTATTCTCTTGCAAAAGCAGTTTTGATTATTTTTTTTTATATCTAAAGAAAACAAGTTGTTTAACAGTTATGTTGCACAAGTTTTGCACAAGTAAATGGTCCAATGTGGGATTTTTATTCAGTTAAATGTTAAAAATCAAATCTAATTCATGAAAAAAGTATAAATCCAATGAATTACTTATTATTCCATTATGAATCCATATATTAAAGAAATAAGTAATAAACCTGGTCACTCCTGTAGAAAAACACCTGGTTACACCACTGTCAATGACGTGAAATAGCTGAGCCAAATGTTTCCACAGCTTGCAGTATACTTAAAAGACAAAGTTCAAAAATAACACAGCTCAAGGACAAAGTTGCAATGCATCACACAATACAGTACAGTAGGCTACAGTATCTCTCTAGTTTCAGCCACTTAGCACATACTGCAGCAGTGTGAAGCTTATATGCACTGTAGGACCGGGACCACTTATTGTAAAAATGATCTAAACACCTGTTACCTTACAGTAGGGCTCTGAGGGGGAAATCGAGTTTATCATATTTGCATTTCATTTTACTACTTGTTATTTTCCTAGCTGGGGAGCATATGTAAAAGGTCAAACAGTTTTTCTTGTCACTTTAATGCATCGCTAACATACCGCTGCAGTTAAATACTAGGCAAAACCGAAACCTTAATTTAAATGTACAAAGTTCTAGCTTACTGGGCCAGTGAGAACAGGTCTTCGGAGAACACGCTTCTGCACTTGAGAAAAGCTTAATGCCTGCTGGGACTCCAGGTTACCCTGATGCATTACTCTCTCCTTAAGGGGCTTTGGGCTCATTGTGCTTGCATACTACCTTTCCCATAATTAATTGTGATTTCATCGAGGAGTTCGAAGCATGGCATTCCCTGTGGAGGTGATGGGGCGGTGGGGAGGTGGAGGCAGCTGCAGGAAAGGCACAGTGGTAGGGCTGTGTGAGGGGAGCAGCTGTTCTAGCCATGGATCACAGCTCATCTGCAGACAGCTGACAGAGGCATCTCAAGGACTTTTATCACTGGCATGTTACAGAAATAACTGTAAGGCACTCATAGGAGTTATGACAAGACAAGAGTATTTGATTAAAGCTAGCAATTGATGGTCCTATTTAAATTGCTGAAGTTACTTGATGAGTAGCATTAAACCTTGCTTGAAATATTTAATTTTATTTCATTTGTGATGTTTGCTGTTTAATTTTGTGGTTGTAAATATGCTTCCAGAATAAGCGCATAACAGTGAACAATGTTGCAACTTTATGTGCTTTAACAATTATAAAAATCACACTGAACTAGTTCAATCTCCAACTACCTCTGACTATTATAATCTTCTTCTTTCAGCTTTTCCCTTTAGGGGACACCACAATGGATCATCTGCCTCCATCTCACCCTATCACCTCTGTCACACCAACCCTCTGCATGTCTCCTTTACTACATCCATGACTTGTCTCTGTGGTCGTCCTTTCTGAATGTGAAGCGCCTGGCAGCTTCACATTCAGCATCCTTTTCTAATAATGCCACCATCCCTCCTCTGCACATGTCCAAACCATCTCAGCCTCTCTTCTTTGGCTTTGTTTCCAAACTGCTTAACCTGAGCAATTTTATATACCAGACTATATAATATATATCAAAGCCTATTAATTACTTCTTCATGTTCCAAATGCATATCATAATACATAATGCACTCGTATACTGTGCATGCAAATGAAAAATGATCAGACTTTTCTCTTTTATATTATTAGTGTCTTTCCACAAATGGTTTGGGTGAAATTCCGGGGTATATTTGCCAAATGTCTAACATATTTTATTATTATTATCATCATCATCATCATCATCATCATCATCATCATTATCCTGTCATCTACAATCTAGTAAACAATCCTCGCATTCTTTTTCACCCCAAAGTGAGCCCTGATGCTTCCCCTAATTCATTGTGTTTGATTGATTTCATACGGTAGTCAGATGTACTCCATCTCAGTTTTAGACAGGTCTGTTGCTAGCAGAGGATCACACTAAGCACAATGAAAGCCCAGATGCTGCAGATCAAGGACAAGAATGATAGCCGTCAACTTCATCCAAGACAATGGAGCTGAAGTTCATCTGGAACTGATTATATTGTTGTTTGTTTGTCATAGAGTACTTGACAAATAAAATATCTGAAGATGAGAAACAAAAATATTACTGCTTAATATTTCATCTAAGAAAGCCACACTCATGAACCCATTCCCTGCCAACCGCAACTGTCACAAATCAATCTAAATCTGTTAAAAAGCACTGTAGGGGTAAGCTAAACACTGCTAAATTATGCAATGCAGTTCAACACCACCACAAGCGACACCCTCCAAGATGATCTTACAGTTGAAAAAAAATTGCCTCTCACTGGCAAGATTCCTGCAATAAATCCTTACTTTATGAGTTTTACAATGTTCAGTTTGTGTTGCAGAGAGAGTGCAGTGATTTTACCAAGGTCTTCTCATCGAAAACAAAACAAAACAAAACAAAAAACCCCACCAGGTACTGAGTGTGTTTAACATACATATCATAAACAGAGAATCCTATTTTTTGGAATATGCATTGGAAAAAAAAAAGAAGAATATATATATATACATATAAATATGTATAGCAAAAATCATGCAGAAACATTTCTGACTGTACACCAACTTAAGAATGAAATACTTTTCCACACTGCTCTATGTAAGGCTTTTTTAACACCAGTATAAAACACTCTGTGTCAGAACTGAAAACAGTTCAGTGGATGCTCATTTCTTCCCTCTTTCATTATCAAATAATGCTGAGGAAATGACAATGAGGCCGTTATCACTATCAGGGGTATCGGTGCGACGATCGCCCAGAGAAGGAGCAATTAATTTCGCCCTCCGTGTGGATCACCTCCTACTCCGTACATAATGTATGGGTGCAATGACCTTTATATATCCGTGTGTGCATTAAAAGAGACTGAGACAAACGGAGGCAGACAGAAAATCCACACTAAACTACTCTCTTGTTTGCAAGTGAATATCACTAGGTCTAATCATGAGTATTTATAACCCTGCTGAATACCATTTTGCGCAGACAGACACAGACAGAGATGTAGATAAACAGAAAGAGACAGAGAGTGATTACCGGGGAAGGGGCGGGAGAGGAGGAATGAGTTCATGACAGATGGGCCTGGGTAACTTCCAACCTCCAAAGCTCCTGCAGTATGACAACGATTACACACGAGCATTAAAAATAAATAAATAAATAAAAGTCCTGTGTCCTTTCTGGAGTGCACATGTTTATCATTTAAGAGACAACCCAGTGTAAATCTCACATGAAATGCATGCACAGATGCAAATATCACCCACATGATCGAAAGACCCTACACTGGTAATGTAGACCAACATCTGCGAACATCTTCGGTGACCTAGCGCTCGGAGAGCGATAAACAAAATGAATCGTTCTGCCTTTGCAGGAGGTGCTAATCTGTCAGCGAAGCCTCTGCTGTTTAACTGCTGTGGCACGAGCTGCCCCGCAGGGGTGAGGCACGGAGAGTCTCTCGCCGTGGTGGTGAGAATTGCGAATGTGAGAGCCAATTAAAGTCAAAGCAGACATAGAGACACAGAGGACTCCTCCATTTTTCACCACACAATAGCTCACACATTTTTTGTCTAATGAGTTTCAGCTTCCAAAAGCCTCCAAAGAAAACCTCTGACATTTTTAATTTTTATTTGGCCTTTTTTTTTCCTGCCAGAAATTCGCACAGTAGGCAAAAATATAATCATGTATTCTTCGGTTTCCCAAAACTGGTTAGTTAGCTTTGTTACTTTGCTCCTTCCTGAAAACAAAGGGCAGAGTTGGCAGAAAAACATGAAGCTGGTTTTTGTCGCTTTCCTTTAATTAAGGTTCCAGTTTTATTGCTTTTCGAAAACACGTATTCATGATGCTGGACAGACTCTCTTTGTACACAAACTCAGACAAAATAACGTCCAATTTAATGTAGAAAAAAAGATTTTAAAAATACAACAAAAGAATTAGAGTTTTCTACAGAGGACAGGAAGGAGAAGTGAATGTGCTCAAGTTACACTCAATCCACATTACCGAAAAACAGATGCATGAGATGAGGTGCCTGCTGAGCGAAATTCAGGCGAGATGCGCAACTAATTCTTCTTGAAGTGGTATGAAAAGCAGTATTTGACAATTTTCCTTTGGCATTTCCTCTTCCCCAACAGCACGGTCATGCTTTTTATGTTAAAATTGTATTTACTTAGGAGCTGAGTGTTATCTAGAGCATCTATTGGTTCACATACTCCAACGTCCTTCTGCGGTCTCTTTGCAAAAAGAGTTTCCCAGATATTGTTTTGTATCGAGAATTGTTGTGAAACTAAAAGCTTAGACTGACTGTGACATACAGAATTGACTGGGTTTTTCACAGTTATCGCTTTATCCACAGTGCAGACAATATCTGACTGTGACAGAGAGGAGACAAGCTAAGGGAGAAAATTACATCTGCAGAGATAAAAGATAAACTATAATTTGCTGTCAGTTGCCTCCGGATTGCCAAAGGTCTCTCACCCGGTCTGCTTTCAGCAGCGTGATGGAGGTGTCAGTTTGTTGCCTGTGCCAGACAGGCTCCATTGTCCAAAAATCACAGGCCGGTCTGGGCTCAAATCCCAAAACGACAAACTTTTGTCCGCAACCACCTGCGAGTCTTTAATTGCACTTCTTTGTTTTTCCATTTGAAATGCATTTGAAGCTCATGCCAAGCCCCTGCATTTATACAACTTTTTAAGAGACTTTAAAGAGTAATCATGTCAGACCTGGCAACCTGCGATCTCTATGGAAAAATATATATTTCGAAATGGTCTGGAGATGGGTTGCTGGAGGTTGTTGGCTGCTGCTGGATGAAATTGGTTGCACGGTCGCCTGTAGTTTGCATGGAAGTCACATATTTGTTTTCAAACACTTGTAATTTACTCTCTGGGCGGCATTTGAATTATGAAAATTGTGACATACACCGACAACAGAGAATGTTTGCCTTTAAAGTAAAAACTGTACCATACTGCTACAACCAACACGCTTCAAAAGGCACAAGTTTTACTTTGAAGGCAAACATTCTCTTGTTTCTGGTTTGTGTTGCACTTTTCATAGGTTCACTATGACTTGGTGAATGGTTTGCAAGTGTTTGCAGACAAGCTGCGGTCTTCCAAGCAAATTAGTGGTAACCAGTGTAATCCGCTTACAACCAAAGGAATTGTATACGTCTTTGTGATCAAATGCTAGCAACTGTTTGTCAACCAATCGAGGAATCCACTTTTTTTTTTTCTTAAGACCAGTGGTTCTCAGGTGGTCTGCAACCGCTTTCTAGCTGTGTGTGACTTAAATAAGCAGGAATTGTGATCATGACTTTTGCCACTGTACAGCCTTACTGGGGCTTACTGGTTGCATGGATTAATCAATGTTTTTTGAGCTTCTAGTGCTGCCAGAGGTCTGAACAACAAAGCAGGATTTGAGCTTATCTAAGTAACTTCAGGCTTAATGCTTGGTTTTCTTTACTGTGAAGGTGATTCCTTTCTTACCGGGGTATATCACCATGATAACATATCATGCAAATACAATTTGCTCTGGAGCAGGCTAGACTCCAGATTTAAGATCAACAAGAATGAAATCACCACCTATGTTTTCCAATGCTCTGGAAAACAGCCTTAGCATTCTGGGAATACCTTAAACAATCTGTACGCAGATGGTACGAGGGTTTAGTGTTTTTGAATATTTTCCAATGTCTTTGCACGTCCCTGCACCTATACTGCACATAGACTAAGCCTACATTGGAACTGAATTTAGTTTTTTTTAATCTTTACACTCACAGAGGCTGCAGCAGAAAGAATAAAAACTAAAACTATCCTTTAAACATAAATTTAATAAAACCTTAATCAGAATCAATACCTTAATAATAGAGTAGCTCTTTTCCAGTCTTACTGACCAAGCACTTAAAACGCACACTTTAAATACTATATTACTCCACACTGCTCTTCCACTCATACACGCACTCCTGCTTTTGCTTTGACTGCAGCAGCTGCTGTATAATTTTAACTTCCTTTGGAAAACCAGCCGCTTTACTGCCTTACATATATCCATGTTTGTGATTGGTCAGAGGATGACAATTCCATCCCTTGCATGTGAACGCACAGAAGAAACTCTAGGTTAACTTAATGAGTTGATAACCAGCTTCGTGTGACTGCGTATGCTGATGACATTGGTAAGGGACGTAAATCTAGATAACGAGAAGATACCCTAGGTGTGTTGAATTTGCTTCTTTGCACACAAAACATGTGGACTCTTAATGGTATTTCTTTTTAAAATTCACTTCTGTAATATTACAAATGAGTAGCGCTGATTCATCAATGATTTTTTTGTTAGACCCAGAATAATGAGAACTCCTGTCAGTCTCTCTAGTGATGAGCAAAGTCAGTTCTAAGAAAAGACTTTCGGAAAACCAAAGTTCAAACCGTCTTTTCATCCTCTAAGTAACGACGCGTCTAAATGACACATCCCTGTCCCTTGTCAAGCTACACTGTCAAACCTCGTCTTTACAGGGAACTTCTGTGCTTGAATGCCTGCAACTGGTATTTCACCCATTCATTACCAAAAATCTAATTACAGGCTGCCACATGGTACTCATTTAAACATTTGAGTCTGCATAATTACTTTAGTCAGAGATGAAATAGGACAGAAGAGTCTGAGGCTACAAACAAGCCGCTCATGCACTCTTCCTCCTGGCAGAATCTAGTAAAATCTCACCCTACATGGAAACTACGGCCATTTTTAAGCTAAAAATAACCTTAACTCATTATATGTGGCCTCTGTATATTTCTCACCTTTGTATTTATACTGTTCGCTTCACATTTATACTCTTATCTTCAGCCAAAATAGTACAGAATCTCTCAGTTTGTGGGTTTTTCATTATCCATTTCTTGTTAAAGCTACGCAGATTTATAAAAAAATAAGTATTCATCTCATTAATCACCATCTTAGGACATTTCACAAGCCCAGATGTCACAATTTTGAAAGGCATGGTCGACCCCAATTAGTTGCTTCGGCTCTTATCACACTTTATCTGGAGCAAAGTGAATCCAGCCGTCACAACTACACGAAGTTCAGTCTCTCTGTGTTACAACAGTTCGTCCGAGGCAGGAAGAAGAATGAGGGCAGAGAAAATGAAGAGTTTTTCTGTATTCCAGAGTGGAAACTGCTTCTCTGATTGAACACATGTCAAGTTCACTGCCGCAGAGGCTCTGGTGTGTCAAAAAACCCTCTTTTTCCTCAAAGAAGCAACATCTAAAGTAAAGCTGTGTAACATACACCAAAGCACAGGGAGTTCCAAATCCCGATTTTCTCTATGTATGCTGAATATATTATAGGACTTAAAAAAAAAAAAAAAGCATTTTGTGGATTATGCTTTCTTTCTTACTGAAGTTAAACTGACTTATAAGACCGACACCATTAATGTCTGCGGATTAAACATGAAGCAACAAATACGGCTGAATGAGTTAATTAATGATGGGAAATCGTTTATTTTATTTTTACATTTAGACAAGTCTGGCACCGACTGGTGAAAAGTTCAGCTGCTGACGTGAATGCCTGATTGTGTCTAGGAGGTGGGGTCTTTATGCTAACCTTAAGGAGAGATGTCTGACAACCTTAAAAATTACTTTCCTTATTAAATTATAGCATCCCGTTTGGTATTCCTTTTCCATCTCCCAATCCTGACAAGTTCTCTATGCAACTTAACAAAATATATCCAGTCTCCACACGTCCCATCAGCTTTCCTCTGTGCATTAATTTCTATGGGTTGTGTTACGTTCTGGCTTTATTATTCCCAGAGTGCTTTGAGTCCTTTGGCTATGTGTGATCTCTGCTCCCTGCTTGACTATCTTTAGCCTTGCATCTTTGAAGACTTTGTGGTTATGTATATATAACCGAATGCAATTATTCACAGTTGGCTTCAACTTTGTTACTTTTTAATTAGTTTGTCTCAACACAGATACAGCAGACCTACTTTTATCCTGTTAACAAGTAGAGAAAGTAGGTGAAGAAGGGGAGATATTGTTTGAACTTCCTTTCAGTTAATTTGTCCAATAAACGTAAACCCAAACTGATGCCAATTGTAGCAGGTTTGTAGTTGTTATATTGATATTTAAAATCATGGAGTATGGTCTGGTAGTAATCGACCCCACTGCCAATAAACACCTGACAAGCAAGAATTTCATTGTACTGGGAAACATGACAATAAAACTTGAAAACTTGAAACTATAAAAATAAACTAGCTTATGTAATAAAGTGAGCTTACAATTCATTTGTTTGTTTTTATTTACCTTTTTCGTTCCAGAGAAGCAAAGACCTGTATTATCTACAATAAAAATAACAGAACAGTTCTTTAATATTAGGCCTTTGCAATGCTAACGTCAAACAACAGATAGATATCTTTATAAACCCAAGCAGAATACCATCCAATTCTCTGATAAGCTTATAGAAGTCAACAACACCGTTGTGAGCTGACACCACACAAACACATTATGTTTACATTATTATCAGCGCAGTTCCTGCATCATTCATAGTAACAAATGCAAGCAGTAATTATAATTGCTGCACCAATCCAAGTTTTTCCATTTCCAAACCAACACAGACGCTTTGATTACAGGCATCTACTGATATTGAGCACAAATCTGATAACAGTATTAAACCAATACACTTGAAATCAATCCTTTAAATTTAAGGCAATATAAAATATGACACATTTTTGACAAATTTACTTAATATGCCTAATTTTTTGGACTAATCCTCTCAAATTCTTAAATCAAGGTGAGTCCATAGGCTTATGCTTACTATTGTTTTTTGCAGACGCAGGTTTCTCCTTTTTCTGCACCTTCTCTCTCACACAAACACGGTAAGAGATTACACTGACTAATAAACCTTTATGTTACTCTTAGCGCAAATAAAGTTTCTCAAACAGGTGTTACACCAAACCACTGTCCTTCTAGCTTCTACCTTATGTGTCTTTGACCAAAGGGAATGAGACAGCAAGAGAGAGAGAAGCTAAAGCATCATCTCGTTGAAGTCCTTCAATCATTGAATAACTCCCCAGTTGCTGCGTCTTTGCCATTAGCTTCCTTCATGCTACATTAGCTGTCCTGCTAGCTGCTGCTGTCATGCGGCAAAGTAAACACAGAACAATATACCACCCTCTTCAATTTCCCAAACCGCCCATCCTCAATTCCTCTTCTCGCCTTAGCGCCTCCCACCAGAGATGCAAGTGGAGGAGGCGAGGAAGAGACACAAGGAGAGAGGGGTCGAGGCAACAGGCACTTAACTAAATAACACATCCTCTTCTTGGAGCAGTCACTTTAGAGCAACACTGATTAAATACAACCCAAGTGCATCATAAATAATTTTGTTATAGCCGCAACTACAGCTGTATTTTATGATCTCAGATTTAACTGTACTAATGTCGTGTTTTATATTTAGGAAGACTTTTCATTATACAACACAATATGGCATAATCTGATAAAACACTATAGTTTTAAAAAAAATTATAATGATCACAGAAACAGTTAAGGGCAAAAAAAATGTATCATCCTAAATAATTGGAATAGTTATTTAATGAGTCCTTCTCCTGCCGTGGTTTGCCATGTGTGCCGCGCCTCGTTATGCCCTTTAGGGAACATAGCATTCTGAGATTGATTTCTGAGCTACAGGCTGGAGAACTGAGAAAACAAGCAGGCACAAATAAATTAAATGAAAAAGAAAACAGAATTGAATTGAATTGAACAAATCAGCACGTTGTCAGCATCAGGCCAATATCCCATACAAATATCCAATAGGTGCATTCCCAGTAAAAATTATCAATACTGATCAATATGCACAAAAATGTTGTGACAATATTTTTTAAGCTGCATAGTGACTCTAAGTCACAGACAGAGATCAATATCATCGACTTAATCTGAGGGATCTCCATGTGGCGATGGACAGCTGTCAGCAGAGGATCTGCAGATCATCTGTTATTCCTTTGACCAAAAGCTGCTCTTACATTATCACGCGCTACATGCGTTTAAAGTTCTGCCATAATCAGATATTTTTTTAAATCTTTTTCACTGCAAAATTAGAATTTATCACGCACTAACAAAAATCTATGCAGTCGTCCTGGTTTGTGGCAAACATAGATAAAACAAAATCATTACTGCAGTAGTAATCACACCTCTGCTTCTTTAACATCTACCTTAAAGAAGGCCATTCTTTAACCCTCATTTAGTTTCCATTGATGCCTGCAAGCCCCTGCTGCATCATTTGATTGTGACCTTTGGCTATTTTATAAGTGTAGTGTTACATCCACCAACACGATTTGAAAGATTTCTCCCTCTCAGTCTGCCCTCGCAAAGTTGCGGACAGCCATCCACTCTGAACAGACTACAAATGGAAGTATGCCTCCAAATATTTGCTTGACGACTGAGTCTTATTGTGAGGTCTCTGCCAGTTCTCTCTCCCAGCATCAACACCACTCTGTGCCAGGGCTGCAATATCAACAATTGGGCTAAAGCCATAAATAGGACTAGTTTGTAAGCCTCAATAATCACATAGAAAAATAGCCTATGTCTGGCTGAAACTCAAAAGTGATTTAAATCCACTGAGCACTGTCTTTGCTCCCTGAATATAACCAATTTCAGCACATTTCTCTTTGACAGTGTTGGCGTAAATATATTGCGCCACTGACAATTCATTTTAAGACATGGAAGCTGTTTATGTCAAAACAGCTGCAGCTTTGAGTTAAACCCTGGAAATTATTGGCACTGTCAGACTGTAAATTAGGGATGTTCTTTGTTCTTAAACAGAGACTGGTGCTGTCTTTTTGTGATGCACTATGCTAGAGTTACAAGAAGTATATTATTTTTCAACTGATAAATTTCACACCAGCAGAATAGCTTAACATTGCAATGAACCAGGGACAGATGCACTTACATAACACAGGCACCAGCTACCAACCGTTTTTATTATTATATCATTAATTATCAAGTAAGTGTTTAATCAAAGACATGTCTGAACTGAAGGTCAACAGTTAAAACACAACCCCAACAACAAAGGGCTATATATAAAAACAGCTAAACCTAATGTCAAGGCAGGTCCTCACAAAGTCATACATGCTCAAACCTGAATCTCCCCTATGAATACTTTCCAGACAGAACAGTCAGCAGATAACACAGCAAAATTTAGCACACAAATAGTAAAATCCTGCCCTCTCAACATATAACTCCTCCTGTTATCTTGCCATAGCAGTGGCAGCAGCCCCGCTTGCCGTGTCCTCCCGAGAGCGCTTTCTCTCCCCCTTCCCGTGCAGGCTGGCGTAGACCATAACAGATTGACTCAGCCTGACAACAGCTGCCAGAAGCCCGCAAGCCTCATCCTCCAGACACTGATGGATTGTGGGAGGGGAGCCAGGGTGATTAGCCCCTTGACAAGGGTAAATTATTGCAGTGTACCACCCCAAAAGAGACTGCACCTGAGCGTCAGTGTAGAGCTTTCACATTACTTTAAGTCATGCTGTTAATGACTACTCAGCCTCACAATGGGCTGAACTCTAAAGCTACACTGATCAAAAAAAAAACAAAAAACGGAAAAATCTTACCACGTGTTTAAATCAAATGTATTAAAAAGTGAAGGAAATGTCTTCCAGACTGACAATCAACTTTTGCAATAAAGCAGTTATTTTCAACTGCTTCAGTCACACGTGGCTCTTACAGTACCTTAAGGGTAACAATGAAATGACTAAGGTCCACTAGGTGTGCACAAAACTGTTTTTCCCATTTAAAACACGTTGCTTATTGCTCAGTCAAGCTAAAGTACAATATAGCAAGTCAACCTCCAAGCAACTTGGACAACGGATTCTCACAATGAAATTTTTCACATTTGCCAACAAACTGACAATAGTTGCAGCAACCAAACGCTCACTGAAACTAGGAATTTTGGGGACTTGTGATCCACAGTCTGCCCAGGCAGCTTGATTTAATCCCTGAAAGTGGTGACATCTCTCCCAGAGCTCCAGTTTGGTGACATCTCTGCGTATCTTGTAGAGAATAACTTGGAGCAACGACAATCACTCTCAAACAGATCGGTGACGGTTTGCAAATAACTACCATTTAATTTCTAAACAGACAGACTGATTGCAACGTGTTGGCAATCAACTCATCAACACCACAACACTTTACAATAGAGGACTCAGCTCACTAGTTGCCAACTGGCAAGGTGATTTTGCAGGTAATTTGCAATCTTGCAGCAACGTTGTAACCATGTGCGGCAGAATTTCATCATTTCTGTTTCAAATCTATGAGGATCTGCCTGAACTCTAAAGGCAAGTAGTTCGTGTGAATTTCTGTGTATGCAGATAGCAACCATTTTCAATTTATCATCGTATTACCACAAACAGATTGCATGTAATTGCAAACCTGACCCATTCAATTATGCATGATTATAAATCACTTCATAATCCTTACCCAATGCTCCACAGTCTAGCAACTTACAATCGTCACCTTGACTTCCCCTCAAAATTTATATTCAGTAGATAGGCAGACAGAGAGATAGACAGAAACAGATGGGAAACTATTCTCTCCACAAATGAGAAAAAAGGTTTTCACTATTGTTTGTGCATTAGGTGTCTTGAAGTTTAGCTTAGCCTTCGGGTTATAGTCTCCCTCTCTGTCAAAAGTTTTTTTTTTTTTTTAAATACTCTGTACATTTCCTAATTGCAGATTATTATCTGACTTTATACAAAACTTGTGCAGTTTTACATGTATTTGAAATCCATGACCTTCACAGTTTTTTACTTGAAAACAGAATATTGTGTGGTCTCTAAATCCTACATCATTAATGATCCTAATTGGGGATTTTTTAAGTTTATATAAATGTTTGAAGTAAAGATTTTTATGGAGCAGGGCAATAAAATGCTTAAAGCAATTATCATACAAAACTCTCCTAAATAGTGTCTTGAAACATGGTCAATATAACGTCAACAGAACTCATTCCATCCATGTTTTGACAGACAACATGAAAAGAAAATGACAATCAGTATAACACAGATCTAAACAAATTTAAATAATATTTTAAACATTTATATTTGTTCAAATTCAATGATAACTCCTTTCTATAAAACTATTTCCAATTTCCAAAAGCTGCTACGAATCCTCTCCAGCACACCGACTCAGTTTAATCTCCATCCTGAAGCCTCATAGTCGCTCTAAGGACAGGAACTGACTGCAAGTAGTCACAGCCCTAGCCCTACCCGTCTTCAAAACAACCATTTAAAAGGCAAAAGGATCACAAGTTTATTGTGCTTTATTTGTTGCAGTAATTTTGATCATGTCAAAGTCCCAAACTACTGTTTTCCCTAGTGTGACTGTAGTATTATTGGAGATGAGTGAGCCGAGAAATCCTACTGCTTGCAAGCGGTGCATGAAGAGCTGCTGTTTGCTAAGTAAAAGCAGGCCTGTCATTCTGCTCTTTTCTCATTTTCTGAGCCGCTGCATCTGTTTTTGTCAGAAGCTTCACTCAAAACATTTACTTCTGTCTTCTAGTGCAAAGAAACCATTCTTCTGTGTTTCAATAAACAAATGGAACAAGCTGTCCATGGTTTATGTTGCCTAACTTTTCCTGCCGTTTAAAGCAGATTTAGAGGATGATGCAGAATAGCAGAGCTCACTCCTCCATAGTGTGACCAGTCAGCTATTCAAGTAGCTCTAAACCTCTGCACTTTCTCTGACAAGAGCAGAATAGTTTGATAGAATCCAAGTCAAGAGGCAGAAGCTCTATTTGATGATTCATCCAGGCCCTCATCACAAAGACGAGGCAATTAATGTCTTCAGTGTTCGAAAACCACAGCCGAACCCTCTCACTCTAGTGTGGTAAAAAACAAATCAGGACTGACATAAAGAAGCACCTCCATCTCCTTCCACGGTATAATTATCATCGCGAGCAATCAAGCCAAATTCTGACCGCTTTTCTCTTCATCACAGTCAGTGAGAAAATAACAACTGGGCCATTTCACAGCAGATATTTAGATATTTTGGCCTGCGATAGCAGTCAGAAAAGCACAGGTGTGAGAATCTCAGTGAGCTGGCAAGGACATACCTAGCAGTCTGAAGCTGAGAAACAGAGACACCTAAACAGAATTCAAGAATTATTCATGTGATTTAATTAGCTGTGTAACATGGGGATGGTCTCAAGTGGCTGAGCTGAAGACAAATGGATTCCTTTTTTTTAATTCCTGAAGATGTTTCACCTCTCATCCAATAAGCTTCTTCAGTTCTAACAGCTGATGGGGAGTATTGAACTTATAAAATAAGTCCAGCTGCCTACACAGGCGACATCATAATAATAAACATCTGAACATTCATGAGCAAACCAAAATGAGTTACTCCTCACTGTCAGTGCAGCTCACACCAGGAAGAGGATACTGTACCAAAATGAACTTGGCTTTTACAACAAACTTGGAGACAGGCCAGTGGAGAATGGGTTGGATGCTCATTCATACAGTGCTTTCTAGTCTTACTGACCACATATCAGTCTACAGTCGTACAGCACTTTACTCTTTGTACTTAAGCCCTTCATCTACCTCACATCCATGGCCAGTACAAAATTAATTTAACATCAATGTCTTTGGATATGGATGGAAGCATGAGTATCTGGACAAAACCCATGCAGCCACAGGGAGAACAAGCAAACTCTATCAAGATCAGATGATTTGAGCCATGGGCCTCCTTGCTGTGAAATGACTGCAAACCAATGCAGCATCTTGCTGCCCAATTTGGGTGTCTGACCTCTTCCAGTGACAAAGCCGAGGCTGCTGCTCGTCTAAGTACTAATAATTACAAACACTATGTCCCAAGTGAGTAACTACAGACTTATTTAAAAAATAACAAGTGTCACATTGTTAGTTTGGAAAATCCCATCAGCATCAGGGCCAGGAAACCTCACTCTGGTAGTGCAACCACTTTGCTGCTTTTAGAGCAACCAAACACACTGCACTGCTTTAAGGAAGGTCACATGTGCGTTTCCTGAGGTTGCTGGAGTTACCCTGCCTACATACAGCTACCTACTTGCATACAGTGTATTGCACTGAGGTGTACTTTCATTAAAATGTGAAGTAATTTAACATTTATGAAAAATTTTGCCCTGCCAGCCCTGAATAGAGTGCAAAGAATGTAAACAGCTTCATTATGACTAGCTGACCAGCATTGGCATAAACACCGATAACGACTGTGCTTGTACAGGTGCTTATCAATATTTCAGTACTGACCAGTCTGGAACCTGGTTATACAGGTTCTAATACAGTAGGATTCTGCCAGATGTGGTTGTTTTGGAATCCATTTGGTTTCAAATCAAGCATATTCACTTCTAACCCAAACACGATCCCATGCCAAAAAAAAAATGACTTCAAATCCAGAGCCTTATATTTTCATCTACAAGGTGACTCCCACCGTTCATAAGCAGCAAGTACTTCCCTGAAGCTCCTATATAAGTATTAATCCTATAGCATATAATATACTGATGTAACACAGCTAATTTTTCACTTGAATCGCCACTAGACATGATAAAATTTAATAATGTGCACCTCAGGTATGTGTTTAACAAGAAAAGGATATTAGCAAGCATATTGTACCTTTTGGGAAATACTAGTTTTAAAACTGGTGTGTCTTGTGAAAGATGGTGATTGCTACTGTGTGTGACCACAAGAATAAGAAATCACCCAACCCCTCAAAAAAGTAAAAAAAATAAATAAAAACAACACGTGGCAGTGACACCTCCAAAAACTAGATAAATATCCTTATCCACAGAAGAACACACGCTGCCCTGTAATGCCCATATTCATCCACACTGTAGTCCAATCTAACCGTATAAGTGTGGAAATTTCTAACCACACAAACAGCTGTTTGGTGATATTTCAGCTTTTGGACAGATCTTTATTGGCATGCTCTGTGATAGATTTTGTGCTGCATCATCACAAAAACACAAGTCTCTTTTGTTTATTGTCATGATGCAAACATTTTAACAACCTGCTCTTGTTCATATCTCAGCATAGCAAGCAAAACATCAAGAGATGGAAGAATTCCTTCAAATAAAAAGACTTCCTGTGATAACATCAGACACCGGCACTAACCGAATAGGAAGAAACTGCTGCCCAGTCTCAGACAGAACTCTAATAACACATGACAAATACAGACACGATTATCAATATTGGTTTTAAGATAGGGGAAAGTACATAAGCTCCAGGTGCAGTGTTCACAGAAGCCAATTTCCCTGCACTCCTCTTTCAGAATCAGAGTGTATTCAGCAGCTTTCACCAAGCGTCAAGTACAAATATAACATGTACTCAAACTCATTTGTCTCTTAAATATGATCTACTGACTTAAACGCAAAAGTAAACAAAAGGTATAATCTGATAATGCAATTCCTTAAAGGCACAAATGAATTAACCTCACAGCTACAGCTCTACAACTCTGATACAGCAGCTATTAAGTGGAGACCTTGGGCAAAGACATGTGAGTGAAAACTGGTTCGCTGGTTATAGAAACATGCTTTAAAAGCACTGCCCTAGGCAGAAACCTAAGGCTTCCCTAAAACATGCCAAGCCTTGCCTTAATATCAGCTACAGGGCTTTGTATTCCACATCTGCAAAGAGCTCACTCAGAGTGAACTTACACTCACTGGCCACTTCATTAGGTACAACCACTCATAAATGCAAATATCTAATTAGCTAATTACACAACAACACCTCGTTGCATTCAGACATTTAGACACGCTGAAATTCAAACCAAGCATGTAAATGGGTTATTTAAATAACTTCACCTTTTTTGCAATCCTCTGATTGGGAAAACATTACCTGGTCCTGGTCTCCATTTCTGCTGTGATATTCAGGTGATAGAGTCAAAACTTGGAGTAAACAACATGAAAGCTTGGATCTTTTCTGCCTTTTATCAATGGTTCATGCTGCTGGTTGTATAATGGAACACTGTCACACTCTGGTTGCCTTAGTACCAACAGATCATCGTTTACATGCCACAGCGTACTGGAGTATTGTTGCTCACAGTGTCCATCCCTGCCCTCCGGCAGGATAACAGTCTTGCTACACAGATCAAATCATCTCAAAGTGCTTAAACACAACAATGAATTCACTGTACTCAAATGACCCCCACATGTGCAGTCGACAATTCTGCAGTAGCTGTGTGATGCTATCACTTCAATAAGGACCGAAATTACTCGTGAATGTTTCCATCACATTGTTCAATCCATGCCACAAAGAATTAATCGTTCAGAAAGCAAAGGCGGGTCCAACCTGGTACTAGAAAGGTGTAACAAAAGAAGATGCCACTGAGTGTAAGACAATACTCTGGAAAACTCCCTCACTGCTTATAGAAAGCTGCGTGCACTCAGTCTTAAACAATAACGTCCAGTTTTTGTTTGAGCTCAGTTTAATTTTGTGGTTATCTGGTGAGTTTACGTAATTTTCAGTCTACCCTCGTTTAAATAAACGAGATGATAGATGGCAACTGAGTAACGAATGCTGAGTTTAGTCAAAAAACACAAGGCAGCACATTACTCATATTATGGGAATCAATATTAGATAATGGGGTGGAACAGCCGGGAGATAAAGTCACTGAAAATAATATCAAAAAAGGAGAAAAAAGCCAACTGATTAAGTGGTTAAGATGCAGTCCATGACTTCAAGCCATTTTTAAACTTTCCAGTCGTTGTGTTAAAACTAAAAAATGTCATTACAATTGACTGCCTATTATAAAAGCAAATTATTATTTATTATTGGTGTGTAAACGATGACCGGTGAGATGCTGAAACTGTCGTCAGTGTATTAACATGAAACATGAAAATGAATTATCACGACTGACAAGCAGCTCGATGTTGAACTGGCAGCGACATTTGTGACAGTCTACACGCCATAAAAGTGGCGCAGGTTTTGCAGGTGACAATAAAAAAAAAAACGGGGGTTCAAATATTAAAGATCGAAATTTTTTCGGGGCAGCCCAGGTGGGTCATATTCAGACAACATTACCGCAAAGCCTCGACTACACCGGCTGTGTGCCGAGATCAAAGCAAAACACACTCACGATTAGCAGGGGCTACAGAAATCCACTCAACTACCTTTCGGGACTTTGAAAATTCACATCTAGGAACCAACGAGGACGAGAGGACATATTAAAGATGGCCAGGGGATTGCAGGGAACCACACAAGGGGCTACAAATCTCATCTCTCCAATTAGCTAGCGTGCTAGCCAGCAGTGGTCACAACAAAACGCATTTGCTCTGTACTACACTGGCAGACTGATGTTAGCTTCAGCGGCTACAACTCACCGGGATAGAGGAGTCCAAGATGTCCTAAAAAACTGAGTGAAAGGCGCCCGGAATATCTGACACACCGCAGAAATCTCTGTGTGCTGAATCTGCAGGTCTACAGTCTCGGGACAAGCCTGCGGTGTTACAGCATTTTCATCTCGCACCGCTTCCAGCACCATTAAAAGCTGCACTGTTGGAGCGACGGCTGGACAAACAGCGCCGACCGCACGCAGCAAAGCATTATGGGAAACTGTGTCGATGCTACGGTGCCGTCAAACGCTGGAAATGCAGTGAAACTGCGCCACCTGGTGCCGGCATTATGGACTATAAAAAACAGATGTCTTCTAACAGGTGAACGGTGAAGTGGCTTATAGTTGGCTACAGTTGGCCTATAGTTAACTAATTGTTCAACTGACGAGTTCATTAATTAGCAAGTATTTGCCTTCATTCTTGTTTAATTTTTTATTAAGATATTTTATCACTGTTGTATGTGAATTTGTCCATTACCTAATTGAGCCTTTAATGTGAGTCTATTTATTTAAGGTAACATAAAGTCAAATGAGGGCTGTCAGCTGTGTACCAATCTGACTTCTGCACAACAGAACTGATGGTCCCAACCCCATTAAAAAGGCAAGAAATTCCACAAATGGACCCTGAGAAGGCTTCCGAACAAACTAGCAGGTGTAGAAAGCCCCTACTGGCCCATATCTATGGGACTGATTTTTCCTAATAACGCCCACTGAATGGAATAATAACATCCGAAGCGGGTGAAAAGGCCCACCTATGAAGTGAAAACCATTTCAGGTGACTACATCATGAAGCTCAATGAGAGAATACCAAGTCAGCAAAACAAAGGATGGCTACTTTGAGGAATCAAAAATATAAGACATATTTGAGTTACTAATCAATTTTGTCTTTGCTGCATAATTCCATATATTTTGCTTCATATATTTGATGTCTTCAGTATCTATCAACAATGTAGAAAGTTGTAAAAAATAAATAAATAAAGAAAGAAAAGCCATTAGCCTTTCTCTGTTGCTTCATTATCTTTTGGGAAAACCTTTTTGTTTTTGGTAATTTTTTTGATTATTTTCCTGCCATCATATTGCTGTACAACAAAACATTTTTTACAATAAATTGTTTTAATTATTTTTAAATTCACACTGGTTTACTTACTGAAGAAGAACAAGGAGAAGAGGAGAAATAATTGAATCAGGTCAAATCAATCACTCGTCTGTAGGTGGCGGTAAAGAGTCCATTAGAGAACAAATCGACACAACATTCGTAGAAGAAGAAGAAGGAGCGCACAGGAGCATGTGTAGAAGTCGTGGGTTGGTAGTGCATCGGGTGTGAAATGGAGAGCAAACACATGTCAGCTTTTGCCTTGTATCAAAATTTAAAACCGGACCAGCCTCCTCCGGCTAAGAAGCCTCCAGTGCAGGTACACACACTTAAAACCAAAGACTGAGTGTCTGGTTGACAGCTGCAGGAGGAGCAGCAACGACTCCAGCTCTCTCCTCTTTATCTGCACACTTCTGTCTTCTGGGCATTGTTTTAACCTCTATGTTTTTATAGGTGGAAGTTAAGAAGAAAAAGAAAAGGGACAATGCAGCCTTTAAGCTCAAGGTCAAAGTTCAAGCGAAAGCTGAGAGGAAGAAGATGCGAAAGAAGCTTCACAAGCCGTTACAAAAAGAGGAGAATCAGAAGGAAGTTCCGCACGTGAGTGTGTTTACCTGCTAATGTAAAGATAGAGGTTTAATGTCTTCTGAATTTCAAAAACGTGTAAGGCCTAATAGAGTGTGTATTTGTCAAAATCAGGTGACGGTGGAGTGTGTGAGCGCTGAGCCTCTCGAGACTCTGCTGGCAGACCTGGCAAAAGTCAACAACAGCAGGGAGAGAGCGAGCAAGCTGTTCCAGTGGCTCATCACCCCCATTCCTGACAAGATGTTTTTCAGGTACAAACAACTGGCACTCTTTATCTCGAAGCTCTTTATATATAAAGTAATATATATTTTTTATTTTTTCAACCTTTATTGACACCCAGTAATGTGGAACTTTTAGTACACACTTTAATATTCTGCTCCTTCAGTTACTTTACCTCGCTTCTCATTTACATCATTTACATGTGATAAGGTCCACAAGCACAAACAGGGGCCTTGTTTTAGGATCATGTATTAATGCTCACAAAACAATTAAACTGTTTGAAGCTAATGGGGGGGATGGGGGGGGGAGTAAAGCTGTGCCTGAGAATCTGTATTTCTTTCTGATGCTCATCAGGGAAAGCCCAAAGACTTTAGACACTGTTAAAACGTTATTATTCATGCACAGTAGTCTGTGGGATCTTCTGGGAGTGGTGATATCATTTTCCAGAGACCTGATTGGCCATTAGCCAGTGATTTTTATAAATGTTGATCTTTAATCTTGAACATAAACTGCTCTGGAGCAGGTTAGGTCTGCAGCATAAGTGACCTGTCTGAGAAATGAACTGCTGCAGCAATACTCAAACCCCAGGGTTAACCAACTAACTTAAATCATGCTTCTTAGTACAGGTCTTGGGTATTGATACATTTCCCTCTTTTCTCAGGGAAACATGGGAAAAAAAGCCCATCTTTGTCCAACGTAAGAATCCTGATTACTACAAGGGACTGTTCTCCACAGCAGAGCTCGATCGCATTTTCAGAGAGGTAGGAAACCTGAAACTAAGTCTTAAACTTAGTTAAAAATGGATACTGGGTTTTTTCTTTTTCAAAACATTGAATTAGCACCAGGTGAGTCAGGGGAAGGTGCAAGTGGAACCAAGCACTTGAAATGTTTGGAGAATGGGTGGATAAACAGAAGACATAATCTCCCCATCTGTGTTTATCAGGGGACATGATGGATGGCAGGCTTTATTGGCACTTTTAAGGATTGTAATCTGTTACTGGAAGTCTCACAAATGTTTTAACCAAACTGGCACCTTTTTTAAACCTCTAATTCGGGGATGTCAATTTGGCCCGTCAAAGGCAAATCTGGCCCATTGGACAGTTTTGGAACACGTGAAGTCAGACATAAATTTTGGGCTTTCAACTGTATTTTTCTGAAGTTTTACAGCTTTTCCTATTGATGAAGACCTCCGCCACAGCCATTCACATTACCAAAGTAATTAAGATATCTCACGGACTAAGTGTTTAGTTAAACTTCTTTACACTGATAGAAAGGGGCATTTCACTGGTCGACTGTATGTGGCCGCCATGTAAAATTTGAGACAACCCTGCTCTAATTGTGCAGACTAATAATCGTCCAGAGCAGTTTGGTCATATTTGTTAGTATAAATAAGGAATAAAAGTCCTGAATATTTGTGACTTTTTTTAATATTTAAGGAAGATGTTCAGTATGGAGTGAACCTGGATGTCACAAGTTACACTAATGGCAAGAGAGAGACTCACAATCCTCCAGGGAGAGTGCTCCCATACACTGCGTGGGACTTCTATGAGGTGGGGACACAGTACTGCAGGCTGCTGATTTATGATTATGTCTAAAGCAAGATTTCAGTGATTTCTGCATTTTTAATGTCCTGAATACTTTCCTAATAATTGGGCCCTTTGATGCAAATTAGCTGCATTCACTTTCTCTGTGGGGATCATTAAAGCTTATCCTCATTTTCATATTTTCCGGGACCACCTTCATTAAGAGAAAAATCAGATGTATATTTATGTACTAAGTAATATTTTAATTTGAATATTTTTCATTGCTGCATGATAGAAGTCATTCCATTAGCTGTATCAGTGCGCCATCTGCTCTGTGCTGCAGATTAGTAGTCATCTTGGTGTCTCAATTCCCAGAGTGGCTGCTCCCTCCGCATGCTGAATCCTCAGGCTTTCTCCTCCACGGTGTGGAACGTGCTGTCCATCCTCCAAGAGCAGTTTGGCAGCATGGCGGGAGCCAATATGTTAGTATTTGGGGCAAAAATCGGTCACATTAGGGAATACTCCATTTGTTTTGGTCTTGATCTGTGTGTGTGTTTTCTTCAACCAGATACCTGACACCACCTGGCACACAAGGATTTGCTCCACATTATGATGACATTGAAGCCTTTGTGGTTCAGCTGGAAGGGAAGAAACGCTGGCGAGTGTACAGCCCAAGGTGAAAAACGGCAGGGAAACTTTCAAAAAAGATCACCGCAATTTTAAAGTCACGCTGTTTCTGAATTAATAGTGCATAATAATAAATCCAGAATAATATATCAAACACACTGCGTGTACATTATGCGATGTCATTACATTAGTAAACCTCTGCAAATGTTTTAAATCAGCAAACTTGCATAACAGACTTATTTATAGTATGTGGGTCATGATGGACTAAAGTTTTATACAAAACTACTTAAGCATCCAAATCAGTGTTGATTGAACCCAGCGAAGACTGAACCATAAAATAATTGCCAGAAAATTCTCATTTTTGTGAAACTGGGGTGTTTATTGAACCTTCAGACGAATTAAAACAATAATAAATTAAGTCAATTTGCATTTGTGGGTTTTAATTTGTTTCATTTTTGCTATATCTGGTATTTTTATATATATATTTTTTTACTCTTTCATTTTCTCTTTTTTTCCTTTTCTTTTAGATCAGACGATGAGGTCTTGCCCGTGCTTTCGAGTCGTGAGTAAAAACAAAACAAAACTAATCCTCTTAGTAGTTTTTAACGGTTGCGTTTTATTAGCATAATTATTTGATGCCTTTGGGTCTGAACCTCATGGGATCCTGGGGCAGCAGGGGAATGGGTACTTTGTAAAAAGCACTTGTAATTAAAAGTAAGAGAATGATGGTGGAGTGGGTTTGATGAAGGAGGGCAGAAAAAGAAATATTTCATGTCTTGTGGTGTCACTTACAAATGATAAATTACTGATTTGTGGAAATAAAATGGTCTCTCTTGCTTGGAAAACAGAATTATAAATAAATATAATTAATGCTGGCAAAAATTTCTCAGGGGTGTCTGCTTTGGGATTTCTCTTCAGCAAACTTCGACCAGGCAGACATTGGTAAGCCGATCCTAGATGTGGTGGTAGAAGCCGGAGATCTCATCTACTTCCCTCGAGGTTTTATCCATCAAGGCAACTGCCTACCAGACGCACACTCTCTGCACATCACCATCTCCTCTTACCAGAAGAACAGCTGGGGAGATCTGCTGCAAAAGGTAGAAAAACCTCCCCGTTTCCCACTGTGATGCATGCAGATGAAGACAACGGCCGAACTCTGAAACCAGTGCCAGTAGTTAGCAAAAGGGTATAAATCTTGCATCCAGCATGAAGTGGTTTTGCATTGCAGGTGAAGAGTAATAACCAAAGCAGTCTTTCCTGCTGACAGATGATACTAATGATCTCTGGTGGAGAGTATTTCGCTGACGGTTCATACATCACCTGTCTTTCTTAACCTAAGGATTGCCTAAGACAGTTATACTTACAAAAGGGTATTCATAATTTACTGCTCTTTTTTTCAGCTGGTCCCAGCAGCATTGGAAGTAGCAATGGAGGAGGACGTGGAGTTTAGACGGGGTTTACCTCTGGACTACCTGACGTACATGGGAGTACAGAACTCCGACAAGGTATTTAAATGAAGTGATTTTTACCAACTTTTCAGGTGTTGTCCTCATTTACTCCCAATTACTAGCTAAAGACAAAACTTATCCTTGTGTAGGAAGACCCGCGCAGGGCAAAGTTCTTCTCTCGAATTGATAATCTGATGAAGAGGCTAACAAATTACGCACCAGTGGATGCTGCTGTTGATCAGAAGGCTAAAGACTTCCTTCATGACTGCCTTCCTCCCGCTCTCACTCCAGGTATGTGATGGAGAGAGCTGTAATTGTTGCATTAGTTTCTTTTTTCTTTCTTTTTTTTCAATGAGATGCATGTCGTCACAATATTGCTTTTGATTCTAATTCATACCATCACCCACAGATGAACTGGTCACCAGTGTGCAAGGAGCACCTAGGAGGTGGGAAGGTGGACAAGTAAAGGATGTGGGTGTACACATCACTACCCAGACTCAAATCAGAATTCTACGTGCTCAGTGTGCCCGGTAACACAGATTTTTTTTTTTATTGACTACATGTTAAGGCTACCAATTAAAGCAGAAAAGTGTCATTGTCATTTGTCCTGTAAATCTTCATGCCAGGTTATGCAATGACGGAGATGCCGTTCATCTTTACTACACCACTGACAACTCCAGAGTTTACCACAAAGAGGAGCTCAAGAGTTTTGAAATAAAACCAGAGGTAAAGATTGGTAGATGTGTTTGTCATCAAATGTCAGGTCTCGTAAACTGTGCTAATGATGTGGTTGACTTGTTTTTCCTCTTAGTACACAGATGCTGTCGAGTTTCTGATCCATTCATATCCCGACTTTGTGACAGTAGGAAGCCTCCCATGTGAATCTGCGCAGGACAGGGTAATTATTACCTTCGCACACTCTGTTATGTGTAGTTTTATGTTTTTTGGCAGAAGGTGTCTCATATGTGGCAGCTTATCTTCAGTGTTTTAGATAGGTACCTGTATAAACAGGGTTTCTGCACAGTAAAATCACTTATTTGGTCCTGTGTTTCTCATTCGTGGTTGATCCTCATGTTTTTCCCTTTACTTTTTCCCAGATTGCTTTGGCTGAACTACTTTTTGAGAAGGGGATTATCCACACTGCAGAACCACTGTAGCACTAGATTCTTCCATCATGGTGACTGCATAAAGAGATCAAATCACTTTATACAAAATAAGATCTTCAGTGGAGAATATGTCTGCTCCAAGTAGCCTTCATTAGCTCGACTGGAAATAGATAATGCATTTGTGATTTTGCTGTTGAACTAAAAATAAAAAAAAATTTATATCGTTTTTGGTCTTGTACAACCAGAATCATTAACAAGTACCAAATGATTTTAATTAATGGCATCTTTATTATTGGTTGATACAACTCAAAAACAGAGGTACAGGAGTCTTCTTAAATATTGTGATTTGAGGACACCCATTCGTTCACACCACACGACACAGGCTTTCAAGTAGAGAGCAGTCTACCTCCAGGTCACCTCCTCACCAGGCTTCAGTTCCCTATAAAAAGAAGAAAAATTTGAACTTTTATAAGATGTTTGGCTTTCACAGAACAGAATGATGTATGAGCACAGTTTTACACCAGAAGATCACTACTGGAGTTATCGGCTGAAAGTGGAAAAGTGTATTACTACATTAGAAACAAAAAGTGTTATATGGAAATCTATTAAAGTGGATTTGCATAGATATAGAAGGCAGTTGCTTATTAATGGAGCCTTAAAAAAATGGGGGAAATGGAGTCAAAGTAACCTTAAGGATTTATAGCACTAGCTTTTTAGGGGAAAAACATTCAAACCTAAGTGTGTATACATCGTTAAGCATGTCTGGAGGGGGTCTTTATTGCATTTCCATGTTAAGTTCAGCATTGCATCATATTTTGGCCTAAATACACCAAATAGACAAGATAAAACACAAACGGTGGAAGTATTAAACTGATTGTCATTAGTGCGTCATCTTATGTGTTTCAAATATTTACAGGTGGATTTTTTATGAAATTGCAGATTTCATGTATTTATAACTTTGCCAAATTGAAAATATCCATGCACTAAACTAAATAACAACTCCAGACCATGGGCTATTGTGTACACAGTGCCAAACATCATCATGAATTCAACATAGTAGCTAGTCTTTAAATTCAAGAATAACCTGAGGGATTTGTTTTGTTTTTATTTGGTGAACAGTCACTCGTTCTTACCTTCCGTACAAAGCACTCTTGTTTCTGAAAGCTGTCAACTTCTGGTCCTGTTGCTTGTCAAGGTACCATCCAATGACAAAGCCTGTGGGGACAAATATGTGCGCCCAGTACTGGCGGGCAAAGGCTGCCAAGTTCACCATGGTTTCTACCTTAAAAAAAAGAAAGGAAAAAGAGCATGGGTTTTATACTCCCAAATTAAACTTATGATTGCAGTTTGTATAATAAGAAAAATGGATGCAGGAAAGCACAAGCATAAATGATACAAGAACATTTACCACTATTGCTGAAAAGCCTGATCTCTTTAGGGGTTTAAGCTATTTGAAAGGCTAAATACTAATATAGCAATATCTTATTGCTTTCTTTTAGGATACACCATTGATACACTGGGACCACATAGCTTCCACTGTTAAATAAACAAATCAGTTATTAATTCATGATTTTAAATGAGGCTCTCAAATGAATAAGGGTAAAAGTTAACTAAAATAAAATTAGGGGAAATACTGTTAAAAGTGTAGGAAATCAGACCACTTACAACTGAAGTGACTTATTAAAAGTAATAATGAACGCAACGACAGCTTTCTGCTTTTAATTCCATTTTTTCCATTTAGTTACACATATTTAGATTTTGCATTTACTCGGGTTATCTTTGTCTAATGTTAAAATTTGTTTGATTTGAAATACTTCGGTGAAACAAATACTCAAAAAAACTATGAGATCAGGAAAGGGAGAATGCTTTTTCATAACACTATATCTGTATCGTGCCACCATCATTATTTTGATCATGCTGCGAGTCCCAACCATTGAAAGAGACGTAATCTTTAGCAACATGTAGTATTCCGGGGGTAGCCCATGTTCACAGATTTAGAAGACCTGCAAAAAACCTCTAGAAAACGAAATCAGCTAATGTTCAAGACTAAAAATGCCAGACATTTGCTTGCACAATTAGCACAACAACTGAGTGTCTTTAAACGCCTACTTTAGATTATAAGAATGTGTACACCTTGACAATGTGTTACAACATTTCTTTATGCACTTCAATGAGGTTTGACAGGCAAACCTCATTAAATGCACATCAAGCTATGTCAAAGAACAGACCACGGTCACTTCAGTTATTATATGGTAGCCATGCATTACATTACAGCTATATATATATATATATATATATATATATATATGAAGCTGAATACTAAATATCCAGTAAGTCTGCAGATCGTTCATCACAAACCTTTGGTATCCTAGAGAGAGGCACTTGGCTAGCTAGCCTGTCAGCTAGTTAGCCTTAGCAATATGTTTCAAGATGTAGTTAAGGATTATTTCTAAGCTGCACTAGTTACTGTATTTTTAGTACGACAAACACATTAAAACGCACTGACTCGACCAAAAAAGAATAATGAATATAATATATAATATTAATATCTAAAATAATACCTTCTGTTTACACCAGCCGCGGCCTTCAGCTCCTCATTCACCAAGCGAAGGGCATCGGATTGTACCAACTGTAAACTTACGATGTGGTGGTTTCATATTTTTAAATAATTAATTTTAATGTCAAAGCACAAGTAGTGGAATATTAGATACGTTCCAACACTGAAAATATGATGTTAAAGGTGATGTGTTCAGATACCTTTCGAAAAAAAAATCTAAATGTAGTGTTTTAACATAGAATTATTTAGTACCGACACCACCATATGTGGTATGCTCCTTTGCCCTCTCACACATGATGCAGCGGCAAATATGTCTGCCGCTATCAAAAACGCGAGCCAAAATGGTTTAATTTGGGAATAACAGAAAAAAGATTGTTTGTTTGTTTTTTATTCCAGAAGACAAATCCATTATTTTACAATTAATGGTATGGTGCACGCTCCTTTGTTAGTTCATTTACACTCATTAGCTAGCACTGTAAATACACTTTGCTGGGCAATCTGCTAACAACTCTGAGCTAGCTGTGGCTAGCGACAAAACTATGTTCACATTTAATTTACTTACAGCCTGTAAGCTGCATACATCACTGGTTAAACTTGTGCAACATTACGCTATTAGCCTCACACACATTTTAATGGCAAACTCCAACCATGGTTGTGTTTGTTTTCTTTGTTGATTAAATTGAATGACTTTTCGCAGAGTCGCACTCACACACATAAAGAGCCACGCGCCTTAGAGTTAGTAGGAAAGGTTTCGTGGTGAGTATAACATGCAAGCACAATTCTTATATTTCAGCTCGACAACTGAAGAACCATGACGTCCATTATCAAGCTGACAGCCGTGTCAGGGGTTCAGGAGGAGTCTGCCCTTTGTTACCTGCTGCAGGTGGATGAATTCCGCTTCCTCTTGGACTGCGGCTGGGATGAGAACTTCTCCATGGAAATCATAGATGCTATGAAGAGGTCGGTATACCGCCAGTCTTTCAAAAAGAGTTGATGTTTCTAATTTTTTTTTAAACTCTTAGCAAAAAGTAAATGTGCCTTTATGAACTCACTAAACAGTACACCCACAGCAGTCTGGTTTATTGGTGACTGACCTCCCCACCGCGAAGTAGGGGAAAGAAAGCTTGTGCCGACTTTTTTTTACTGCCATAAAAGAAAGTTTATAATACTACTACTACTGCCCGTCACCCCTCCCAGGGTATGGGCCGCCAAAGGTAGATCTCCAGAGATTTCTGTCCTGGCCATTCTTTCTAGATGGGTCCAGGTGTAGTCCATCATTTATAATACTATAGTAAAAAGCTTCTAGTCCACAGATTATATGGTTTTGTTTGTTGGTTTCTGTCGTACCACATATTAGACGATGGGTGTAGGTTTTGTTTGAGTCTGAGAGTCATCTCCCAAGAAATCTTAACATCAAAAACCCAATGTACCTCACTTATGTTGAATTTGTACTTTTTCTGTCTCATCTTGTAGTAGAAGAATATCAGGCACAAGGAGATGGTTCAACATATATGGAGAGATTTCCAAACTTAGTCCTTTGCTTCTTTATGCTTTCATTAGCATGGACAAATGTATGTCTTCTAATTCTTGCTCTATTGCTGTTTCCTATACATATATACAACATGAATTATCCTAATTAATACTCTAATGGCAATTTTGTAAATGTTAAGATTTTCACTGGGCGAAAGAATTAGATCAGAAGGACTGTTCAGGTTGAGCAGTTTGGAGACAGAATTTAAAGAAGTAAGGCTGAGATGATGTTCAGAGGTGGGATAGTGAATATGTTGGACAAAGAATGTTGAATATGAAGTAGACAAGCAGGAGAAAAAGAGGAAGATCACTGAGACGAGTTATGGATGTAGTGAAAGAGGGCTTGTGTGACAGAGGAGGATGCTAGAGATAGAGTGATATGGAAGCAGATGATGTACGATGGGGACAGTGGAAAGAAGAGGAGTGGGAATTATTAATGATGCAGTTTGGTTTTTATTATGCTTTCCACCTAGCACTTTTTATTCACATAATAGTTGTGTTCTTCATCTCTGCCTGTGAATGTGAATCATTCTTAGCTATGTCGTGCAAGAGTGCAGAATTAAAGGATGTCTGTCTTCTTCTAACTATGCAGTTATTGCACACTCTCTTTCATGTCTGTCCTTGCCTTTGATAGTCTCCTCTCTCTCTCTACACACATATAGATTGTGTGTATATATGTATGTATATGTATACACACACACACAGTCATACTGCCCTATCAGCACTCCAGCTGTAAAACCCTGTGTATTATAATGCTTTATCACCAATGAGGAATTTCATACTCATCATTTCTAACTGTATCGGTTGTATGAACATCTATAGAGTCGAGAATAAAAGGGACAGCTCTACTTTTGAGGCTTCCAAACTACCTAAACTCTCCTCTCTTCTCACATCTAATAACAACAGCTACAGAGACAGTGGTTGAATTGTAACTTCCAGAGAAAAAATGTTTTTTAAAGTCTTATTTTTGTGCAAAGTCAGGAAACCTCTAAAGTGATTTTTACACAATTTGAATAGCTATCTTAACACCAGGAGTATCTGAAGTAACCCTTGAAGCTTTTGTATCAGAAATTGGTGAGGGTGGTCTCTGCCTATTCAGTTACCCTTGGAAAAACCCCCAAAACTATTTCAATGGTTGTCACGTCTTTATTGATATGTATTGAGGTGTCAAAACTCATTATTAAGGGTACAGGCCAGTTCATGAAATGCCATCTTTGTTGAGGGGGAAAGCATTAAACACAACTTTAAATATTTCCCATGTGCACATGTTAGTTGGCTTTGTTTCTGGAGCTGTGCACCTTCTAATCTTGAATGAATCGCAAACTGTCCTCACTAGTAGAGGCCACTAGAAGCCTATATTTCCCTTGTAAAATGTAAAGCTTTATTATCTGTTTGGACCCCTTGTGAATGCGTATTGTTCTCCTTTAAAGAAGAAATTTTGATCTTGTGAGACGAGACTGTGCGATTGAATAAAGATTTGAATTAAACTACTCCCCTTTTCTGGGACTTGAACCTGCTGCAATGCTCTTTTTTCCCCTCTCCAGACATGTTCATCAGGTCGACGCTGTGCTGCTCTCCCATCCCGACCCCATACACTTGGGAGCCCTGCCATACGCTGTGGGCAAACTAGGGCTGAACTGTACTATCTATGCCACGATTCCTGTCTACAAGATGGGGCAGATGTTCATGTACGATCTGTATCAGGTAAGAAGGGGATGTGGGTAATGCATGATTTAATTAACAGAGGTTCTTTTTGGCTTGATTACCATTGCTTTATTAAATTCTCTCTTTCTTTTCACGTAGTCCCGAAACAACAGTGAAGATTTTACACTGTTCACACTTGATGATGTGGATGCTGCTTTTGATAAGATCCAGCAGCTGAAATACTCTCAGATTGTCAATTTGAAAGGTGTGTTTTATTTGCAGAACATCAGAAGTCAGGTGTTATTCCCTGTTTATGCACCACATATAACAATGTGATTGTTTATGTATTTTTTTTACCTGACAGGAAAAGGGCACGGTCTTTCCATTACTCCTCTTCCAGCCGGTCACATGATTGGAGGCACTATTTGGAAAATTGTGAAGGATGGGGAGGAGGAGATTGTTTACGCCGTGGACTTTAACCACAAGAGAGAAATGTAAGCAAAGAAAACGTTAATGTGAAATGAAATTTTATTTGTTTTTAGTTTGGCTCATTGTTAATGCATTCTTTTTCTCTGTGTACTCCAGCCACCTCAATGGCTGCTCACTGGAGAGCCTCAGCCGTCCATCCTTACTTATTACAGACTCCTTCAATGCGGCGTATGTACAACCACGTCGCAAGCAAAGAGATGAGCAGCTACTTAGTACGTATCAATAGCCACTGGGCGCTTTAACACTAACACTATTACATCAATAGTATGTGAGTTCAAACTGCCATATTCTAACGGTTACAGATTTTATTATGTACATTTGTAATTCTCTTTTTCCGTTCTTCCACAGCCAATGTGATGGAGACCCTGCGTGGTGATGGCAATGTCCTTATTGCCGTAGATACAGCTGGGCGTGTGCTGGAACTGGCTCAGCTCCTGGACCAGATTTGGAGGACGAAGGATGCTGGGCTCGGAGCTTACCCACTCGCTCTGCTTAACAATGTTAGCTACAATGTAGTGGAGTTCTCAAAGTCCCAGGTACCGTTAACTGTTTGTTTTTTCACATCGGAGAAACTATTGAAATATTCAGATTTTTCCAGTCAAGACTTTAATGTTGTTACAGAGAGAGCACAGCAAATAATACATAATTGTTATAATTCATGAATTCATCAATCACTGATCCTTTCTAGGTGGAGTGGATGAGTGACAAGCTCATGAGGTGTTTTGAGGACAAGAGGAACAACCCGTTCCAATTCCGACATTTGACCCTGTGCCACAGTCTGGCAGACCTGGCCCGAGTACCCAGCCCCAAGGTGGTGCTCTGCAGCCAACCGGACCTTGAGTCAGGGTTTTCTCGAGAACTTTTTATCCAGTGGTGTCAAAATGCAAAAAATTCCATCATCCTGACGTACCGCACCACACCTGGAACCTTAGCTCGCTACCTCATCGACAACCCTGGAGAAAAGATGCTGGATCTGGAGGTGAGGCCTGCAGTCATAATGTTGATTTGCTGTACCAGAGGGTTGATATCTGCCCCATGGGAAGCTCCTGATGCTAATATGCAGACCTGGCTTAGGAAGAAACAAAACGTGTCAGTTTGTCATTTACACCGTATCCATTTGCCACTTTTTCTTGTTACAACAGGTCAAGAAGAGAGTAAAACTCGAAGGCAAGGAGCTGGAAGAATACCTGGAAAAGGAGAAACTTAAGAAAGAAACTGCTAAAAAACTTGAACAAGCAAAAGAGTAAGTTTCTGCAGAAAAAGACATGAGATGACTCGTAGCTTAAGGGTTGCACGTATTTTCTCCGTGACGCTTTTGGTGTTACAAAACGTTTCATCAGTCAGTTCACGAGTACGGCAGCAAATTAGGTTTGGAAAAAATGCCATCACAAATGCAAACTGTGGTCTAGACTGCAAATCTCAAACATGCTGTTTAAAAGGAAATCTGTAACTGCGAGATGAGTCATAACACTTTTATGACAAACATTTATATTCCGCTACCGAGCAAAAATAAGTTGTCTGCTCCTAGATAAATTAAACTTTTAAGTATAGAATTAATATTTATTTTATGGGTTTGCAGGGTGGATGTGGACTCCAGCGATGAGAGCGATATGGATGATGATCTGGATCAGTCGGCTGTAGTAAAAACCAAACACCACGATTTGATGATGAAGGGTGAGGGCAGCCGTAAAGGCAGTTTCTTCAAACAGGCCAAAAAGTCATATCCAATGTTCCCCACACACGAGGAGAGAATCAAATGGGACGAGTATGGAGAAATCATCAGGTACTCGATACTAATGCACAAAAACATCAGATGACTGATGAATCCAGGAGGCCACTAATGTGAAACTCTGACTTTTATCAATGATAATATAATAATAAAAACCAATGTTACCTTTTAAAGGCTAGAGGAGTTTCTGGTTCCTGAATTGCAAGCCACAGAGGAGGAGAAGAGCAAATTAGAATCTGGTTTGACCAATGGAGATGAACCTATGGACCAGGATCTGTCTGTAGTCCCCACAAAATGCATCTCAAGCACAGAAAGTCTTGAAATAAGGTCAGTGATCATTGTGATAATTTGGCTGTGTTTTCTCAGCCATTTTAACTGGCCATTGGCAAACAGTACAGTAGAATCCACCTCCACGTGATTGAATATCAACCTGTATGATGCTGAAAATTGTTATGTGTAGTCAACAAGTCTCTGGTGTCTCTGGCGCAGTTCTTGTCCTAGCAAGTGTAGTGTTCAAAGGCTTGACCTCATCTCTGTTTCTTCACAGAGCAAGGGTCACGTACATAGACTACGAGGGTCGCTCTGACGGGGACTCCATAAAGAAGATTATCAATCAGATGAAGCCCAGACAGCTGGTGATTGTTCGTGGGCCACCAGAACCCAGTCTGGACCTGGCAGAGTCCTGCAAGGCTTTTAGCAAGGACATCAAAGTCTACACGCCTAAACTGCAGGAAACTGTGGATGCCACTAGTGAAACCCACATCTACCAGGTTAGCTTAATTTAAGGCCTGTGTAATTATATTTTTAATAAAGTGTGTTTGTCTTTTTTCCCCAAAAATTTAGTAATGGGTGCATTTGATCTTATACCTTAAATGTGTTTTATGACCTTAAATCTGAAGTACTGTGTTGCAATCCTTCCAAGACTCGTCAGGGTCTTCATACTATCTTGTTTTCTGTCCTGGTAAAGGTGCGGTTAAAAGACTCCTTGGTGAGCTCTCTGCAGTTCTGCAAGGCCAAAGACACGGAGTTAGCGTGGATTGACGGTGTGCTGGACATGCGTGTAGTGAAGGTGGATACCGGCGTGATACTGGAGGAGGGTGTGAAAGACGAGGCGGAAGAAAGCGAGCTGGCTATGGACATCGCCCCCGATCTTGGCATTGACCCCATCAACATAGCAGTCACGGCACAGCGAGCCATGAAGAACTTGTTCGGAGAGGACGAGAAGGAGTTTTCTGAAGAGAGTGATGTCATTCCCACGCTGGAACCACTGCCACCAAACGAGGTGGGAAGCAGAAATCTTGCTGTCTTGAATGATTTTGCAGTTCTTTTTGATTATTTGATTATGAGTAATTAAGTTTCTGAGAGACTCTGAGACTCCTCAGAGAAGACAAAAAAATGCATAACCATTTCTTAGCCCTATAAACTGTGTTAAGGTTTATGTTGCATAATGCATCCACACACTGTATTTAAAAGCTGGACAATCTTCCATGTATTTCTAACTTTTCTTTTTAAAACTTTAAGTTTGACTTTCTTTCCATCTCCAACCATGCCCATATTTGGACAAGATATTGCAAGCTAGCTTGGTTAGCAATGTGCTATGGTGTTTTCTAGTGATGTGAAATGAGATGCTAATTTTGGCTTGTACAAAACAGCAAATTTCTGTACAGCTGTTTTGCTGTACAGAAATTACACTTAGATTAAGACTGATTGTTACATGTGACTCATAGAGTAGCCCTACTCTAATCTATTCATCGTTTTTTTTGGAAGGGGGTTTCCCCCAAGGGGCCACATAAAAATCAGGACTGTGCACAGCCGCACCAATAAGCTGAACTTTTTGGCCTGCAAAATAACTGTCACAATACTGTCACATTCTATTGAAGAACACTTGAAATTAGCAACTGAGATCATAAACAAGTAGAAAAACATTTATGAGCTCATAAATCAAAGAAAAGAGTGGACAAATTTTCACACAGAGTTCTCACCCCCTGTTGATCAATAGCCATTTAAGGCATGTTTTCATTGACTTTACTTTTCAAGCCTAGGGGCTACATCCAACTCTCATGAACCATCTTTAGCTGCTCTGAGATAGTCTCCTAATTGTGAGCTCACAAAATTCTGCTTATATCTTCCAGCTCTAAACTTTTTCTCTTCGTCTCCCAGTGTCAGGCTCTGCACATGTTCTAAACACATGTTTGAGTGGAGGACTTTCAAATATTCACTTTCAAGTTTATTTTGCTGCTGTAGAGTTGTTAGATATTTTTGAATGAGAGATCAAACACAGTCTGTTTTTCCCCAGTGTGCCCCAAACATTTAGATGGGTCAGTGATGTTGTACGAGTGAGTGGTCCCACCTCTGACTGCGAAGAAAGCTAAAGAGGGTGGAACGAATGCTAAATAGGGCGCTTTGTTTCGATTCAGCTCAGAGAGAATATGTGATCGTAAGGCTTGTTTTTGCTGCTGCTCATTTTGACAGGTAGCCTCATTTCCTTGCAGCAATGCAAATTGTTTTGGCAAATGAAACAACATGAGCAGCACGTGACTTTTAGGCCCAAATAGCTGCTACAATTAGTGCATAAAACTTATTTTGGCATTTTAATGTCGTTTGACCAACGTATGATGCAGAAATGATCCCTGAAAGAAAACTTTTCCCAAGGCTCGTGATGTGATGTGATTGTGATAGTCTGCGTCCAAAAGAGTGAATAAGGAGTCTTTGTAGGACAAGTTTCACCCTGTTTCACTCTCTCTTCAGATTTCAGGGCATCAGTCGGTGTTTATCAACGAGCCTCGTCTGTCTGACTTCAAGCAAGTCTTGCTCAGAGAGGGCATCCAGGCCGAGTTTGTGGGAGGAGTGCTGGTATGCAACAACATGGTGGCCGTCCGCAGAGTAAGTGTCCTTCCTTCCCATGAAAGAATACTAGGTAGATAGAAAACCAGTCAATTAGTCATATTAAACCTGCCAGTGTTTCAAATAATGACAAATAATGGTGTTTTAAATGCTGTTTGACCTTTTCTCTTTACACTCCTGGCTATAGTGACATGAGACTCTGAGCCATCGGATGCAGCGATGCACAGTTGAAAATTAATCGCATGAGACACACTAACAAAAAATTACAACAAACCGTGCTTCTCCGTTTGTTTGATGATAGATTGTGGATCCCGAGCAGTTCCTTACGGTGCACTGAGCACGTCATTTTATATGTCATGAGAAAGTCTGGGGTGTAGAGAAAAACAGGTGGAAGCAATAGGCTGTAAATCTGCTTCCTGTTTTGTCTTAAATTGTATTTGCATGAACAGGAGGAAGAAAACTGGTTTTAATGTTGATACTCTATAGGTACCTGACTGTTTTTCTAAGACAGACTTGAAAAATTGAGTACTTTAAGGTTTCTTTACTTAAGCACAAATACCCCAAATGGTAGTTTATACACAAAGAGAAACAAATACAGCGTGCGTAAGTAGGCTACCAAAGCCCCAGCAGCAAATTAAAACATCTCACCTCAGACAAAAGATGCAAATAAGAAACACAGGCAAAGCTTCAGAGCTACAGAGAAAGTAGGAGTGAGCCAGGATACTAACAACAAACTGCATAATTGACAAGAACTTAAAATAGATGCAACCCAGAAAAGGAAATCAAAGAGAGCCGAGACTCGTAAAGGAGTGCGGTGTTTAACTGTAAAATCTTGATGCAGATTCATTAGACACTTTCATCCAAGTTTGTAGGAAGGAATGGGGAACACACTTGTTTTTAAGGTCTGGTGTGACGTACAAGGCTGGTGAAGGCTTGCTGTGTGAGGACCTGCTGGATGACCTTTGCATGTTTGCGCTCTCTTTGTCCAGACGGAGGCCGGACGCATTGGCCTGGAAGGCTGCCTGTGTGACGACTACTATAAGATCCGGGAGCTGCTGTATCAGCAGTACGCTGTTGTATAGCTGCAGCAGAGCACACCATGGAAATACAGAGACAAGCCTTTACAAGGACTTTACCCAGAGAAGATGCGTGTACCTCTTCCCTATGAGCAGTTCCGACTGTTTCACTGCAAGCCGTGTTGTACATTTTCCTTTTCCTGTACCTTTTATAATTTCTTTTCCAGGTATTTTTTTTTTATTGGTAGTTTACCTCAATAATTGCAAAGGCAGATGCTTCCATGGACTGACATCTTCGTGTGAACAGATTCTGAGGTTCTTGTAGTGTACAAGTCCTCCCTCTTTACAATCACATCCAAGTAAATGTTTTGGGCCTCCAGATCTGTCATTAAAAATCTTTTCTTTCCAAGATGTATTTCTGTTTGTCTTAAATGTCCATAACTTCAAATGCTGGCTATTCAGTCCTACAGTTATGTTGTGTCACATGCCTATTCACTCATTCATTACTGCTTATATAAGGTAAAATCAAAAACTTCTCAGAATCCTTACTGGGCTGGCATGTATATTGTGCTTTTTCAGTGTTACTGACCACTCAGAGCACTTTATACTACAAGCCCACATTCGTATTTCACATATACTCATACAGGACTTTATGCTGTGCACTTAAGCTCTTTATCTACCTTCCATTCACACCTACGGCCACTTTAGATTCACCACTGCACTTCTTTGGGCTGTGGGAGGAAGCCAGAGGAAGCCCACACAGGCACAGGGAGAGCACGCAAACTCCACACAGAAAGGCCCCGGCCTACCTGGAGATTCGAATCCAAAATGTGGCCGATTTAATTCCATAATCTTCTCTTCCACCTCTGTATGTTTTCACTGCGCACTGCAGAGGCACACTGGCAAGGAGAGAGAACAGGGTTCCAGCAGTTTGGGCTTGACAAAGCTCCAGAGCTTCATATTAGTTCTCTCAGGATCTACACTTTGAGATGAATTCAGATCATCTGATATTGAGAAATACACACACAACCAAACAGAAATCCAGACAATGATAAACCGAACCAGTGCAAGAATGAAAATAAGCCAATAAGCAAAACTATGTTCAGACTGATAACACGAAAAAAATAAACATATGATGTGTCACATATGCTAATCGGTCTATCGCTACAAATACTTTGCTACCTATTAGTTCAGCTAGTTGTGTAGTGACACCAGATGGAGACATTTTTCAGCTGTATGTAAGCAGCCTCTGAATACTCATATCAAATCTGCCCATGCAGCAGGACCATCTGTAATACAGCGCCATGATGACATTGTCCCCGAAAGTGATAATTGGGATTGAATATAATTCAGCCTGCTTGTAGTAAGCCAGGATTACTGCTCTTTTTATATGTTGAGTAACTGTCTCACAGTTATAGAAATAAACATAAATGTTGCCTTCCTGGCTTTAAAATAATAATAAGAGAAACACTTGATCAGTTTGCTTCCTATCTTTTTCTGGCACACGTGGATATACAGCCTCACCTCTGCCGTGCCCCAGTGAGGTGTGACTGCTTGTATTAAAGCTGGGCGATAAGAGCGAGTGTTGAGGATGGAAGGGGAGGCACGGTGTCACTGCCGGCGTGATGTGTCCGCTGCAGCCGTGGTGGCACACTGACTCGGCTGATTACATTCGCAGTGTTGTGTGAATCCCCGGGGTAGATCCTTAACACGCGCAGCTGTGGAATGTCACTTTTATGGATATACCAAAACAAACCCTCTCCCCCTCCTGCCTCCCCACAAATCACCCCCAACACTCCAGCATCACACGTGCTGGCAGCGTGACATCACAGTGGTGGAGACTCCTCCTATTATCATAGCGTGCTAAACAATCACAAGGGGCTACACAGTCACACACATGCCCACACATACACAGTAGCGAAGCACGCAGTGTGCAGTGTGAGGGAGTGTATGTGGGGATGGATGATCATGCACATGGTTGGAGGAGCATGGATGGCTGGCTGACATGCAGGCCTGTTTTTACACAGTTGCATAACATACAGTTTTGCACTTTAGAAACATTAAATTTTAAATGCTCTTTTTTAATCCGTGGCTCACACAGATAACCATGTCATGTTCAGAAAGGCACCAATGACGCCTTTATTTATTTCTCCCCCTCCCGCCTCCCTGCCTAAACCTCAGTAACCTGTGACAGACAGAAGCTGAGTGGGAGATGGAGAGCTAGAGTGGAGATGAGAAGGAGAGAGAGGAGCTCTTCTGTGCCATAGAGCATGCCAGGCCTTGCCCAGTCACTGCTTTTCATTTTGATAATTGACCGGCAACGCCAGAAATGTCCATCAGCTAATCCTCTTAGCTTTCATAATGCTGACTCTGTCACAGAAGCCCCTGTTTTAATGTAACGAGCAGCTAAGCCCAGAGCACAGGGCAGAATCGCCCAGGGGCAGAGAGGCCGCTCTGCCCTCTGGAGGCCACTAAGAGAGCTGCTTTCCACTCAACGTGCACCTCCAATCTGCCAGTTGATGTCATATCATGAACCCATACCCAGGTTGACCACCCCTCTGCCTTTCATGCTGTAGTCACTGGCACCAAACTGCACTCAAAAAACGAGCATCTTGGTCGTGCATACCCATTCATCTGTGTGGATTGGAGGATGAATGAATTTAATCCCTTCTGAATTCCTGGTCTCCTCACTAAGCAGACCACTTAATGCCAATGACATCAATGTAATAATGTGAAACAGGGACAAATTTCTATGAAACCACACAATATTCAAATATAACATAAGGCACAAAAATCCCATGATATCCTGCTCTAAAAATGGAACTGTCACTCAGCCCAAATGGACATTGTGATGACATTCTACTGGTTTTGAGATTAAGCATGGGTTCTAAATAACCAGCAATCATGGCTAAAACTAGATATTTGAAAGATTTGGAAAATTTGTATGCACCTTTGTACCTATACTCTAAGACTCTAAGATAAAGACATTACAAGATTCAGGAATAAATATCAGGAAAATGATTATTATTATTTATTTATTTATTTTTTAGGAAAAAAACATTTAAAAATGTGCATTTTTTTTGGTAAGAACTTGTGACATCAATACACCCATAGGAAACATTATCATGTATATCTGTTCAGCTGTTAAAAACTCTAATCAGCCAATCACATGGTGGCAACTCAGGGCATTTAGGCACATAGACATGGTCCAGACAACCCGATGAAGCTTAAATTGAGCATCAGAATTGGGAAGAAAGGTGATTTAAGAGACTTTGGGTGTGGCATGGTTGGTGGTGCCAAACCAACTGGTCTGGGTATTTCAGAAACTGCTGATCTAGTTTCTGATCTGATTTCTTCCATTCCAACTCTCCACCACAATGGGAAAGACCAAAGAGCTGTCAAGTCTTGGCCTACATCAGGGACAAGCCTGTAGACCTGCACGGGGTTGGAATGGGCTACAAGACCATCAGTAAGAAGCTTTGTGAGAAGGTGAAAACTGTTGGCATGATTATTCAGTAATGGAAGAAATATGAAAGGTGTTGGATCAGCCCAGAACTACATGGGAGGAGCTTGTTAATGATCTGAAGGCTGTTAGAGCCACAGTCACCAAGAACACCATTGGTAAGACACTACACAGTAATGAATTGAAATTTTGTGGCACCTGCAGGGTCCCCCCTCATGAAGAAGGCACATGTACAAGTCCTAAGTTTGCCAGTATATGATTCAGAAGGTTTGTGAGAAAGTGCTGTGGTCAGATGAAGCCAAAATTGAGCTCTTCTGCATCAGCTCGACCCACTGTATTTGGAAGAACAGAAACACTGAATATGACCCAAAGAACACTGTCAATAGGTGGAAACACTATGCTTTGGGGCTGTTTTTCTGCTAAGGGTACAGAATGACAGAATGGACGAGGCTATAAAATCTTGAGAGCCTCTTTCCCTCAGTCCGAACACTGAAGATGGGTCATGGATGGTTATTACAACATGACAGTGTCCCAAAACATACCACCAAGGCAACCAAGGAGAGGCTAAAGAAGAAGCATATTGAAGTCATGGAGTGGCCTAGCCAGTATCCAGCTGAGGCCTAGAAAGTCTGTGGAGGGAGCTGAAACTTCGAGTTGCTAAGCAGCAGCCAAGAAACCTAAAGGATTTAGAAAGTTTCTGTAATGATGAATGGGCCAAAATCCCTTCTGAGTTTGTAGAAATGTCTAGTTGCCAACAAGAGTTTCTCCACCAAATACTAAGGCTTGTTTTGCTTGGGAATCAAATACTTATTTCACTCAGTGGCATGAAAATCATATTTATAACTTTTATGTGATTTTTTTCTGGATTGTTGGTTCATATTCTGTCTCTCTTCATTAAAATGAAACTACTATAAAAATGTAATTTTCTATATATATCTGTCAAGAGACTATTGATGTATGTGATCCAAATGCAATATTTAAGAAAGTGAAACGTTAAAGTATTGTTCTGGGGGATTCAAGTTAGTTGCATTCCAGAGGAATTATGCAATTGCAGAAAACACATTTATTGAGAGAAATTAATTTTTTTTAATGGAAATCTGAAATTATGTAGCCAGTTTCAATACTGCTGCTGGCTCCTAATTTTTTTTTTTTTTTTTATAGTGGGCTGTAAAAAATACAGGTGAAGGATTTGCTATCCTATAATGAAACAGAGCATATCCTATCAACAACTACTGAGTGCTACAAAAAAAATCAGTTTTTAAACATTATGGGAATTTTGGCACTGCTGTTTGAACATTGTGGAGAGGTTAAAATTATCATCTATTTGGCAATATAAGCAGCTGCCACTCGTCTTTGCTGCCAGTTTTTCACAGTGGTCAACAACAACCACAAAATTTCCCTGATGGCCAAAAACTATTTTTCCATAGACCAGGATGATAAAAACCAGCAAGAGATTTCTAAACAAGGTTGTTTTTTCCCCCTCTATTATGAAGCTTTAATCACATTTGTATAACCTCCTTAGAGGCTAGAATAATCAGCGGTATTTCTGTTAAATGTAAAACTCTTTGAGCTGAGCATGAACCCACAGCTGGGCCAGGAGGGGAAGTAAATGTGCATATGTAGTGGTGTGAAAGAAAACTTTTTTTGGCTCACTTCCCAGGAGAGCAATTTCACTGTATTGAGTGGGTGTCATCTTCGGGTTTGGTAGTTACTACTTATCACATCCCCAGTTTAGAGTTGGACAGAAACAAGGCAGATTTTGCAGGTGGTGTGACTCAATGTGGATTTTCTTTTGAAACCTTTCGTTATCCTGCGGCATTATTCATATATTTAATAAAGTGAATCAAAGAACTGATAGGAAAGGAGTACAACTAGAGAAACATGAGGGAAAAAACTCAACTGGGGTTGAGTTGTCACACATAATCAGGCACGCTCCTACATGTGAAGTGGCTGTGTTCATTGCTAGGTAGCTTAAAGCTACGAGTGCTCCAATTTGCATGAATGCTACAAGGTTAAAATTAGCTTCTGCTTCTGAACACACCTTAAGAATTTCCTGACTTACAAGAAGTTGCTGCGCCTGCCTGCTGTTCCCCTATACCAGTTACCAGTGAAACAAGGTTTTCTACAGACTGCTGCATTATGAGCTTTTTGTAATCTAGGTTTTATGTTTTATGGGTGGCGTACTGATGAATTAGTCATCAGTAAAAGTGTAGCAGGGAGAAATGTTTAAAATACTAAGAAATTAGTGCTCTCACAGATGAGCTGTTCTCATCTTTCATCTAATAGAAATTGCTCCAGTAGATGAGCACTCTCTTCACCTTGGCTTAATGTCTTGGGGAAATGCTCCCGAAAGGTCAAATGCTAGAATGTTTTCTGTCCTCCGAAAGTCTTTTTCTCAAAAACAGATGTTGCAAAAGGGTAGGTGGGGTTGATCATGGGGTCACACTTTATCCAGATTAATAAAATATAGCGCACACTTTCCTGTTGAACTACAACTTCCTAACATCTTAACATTTCAGATTATGTATAGATTAAACAAACAAGGTATTATGTTTTATGTTAATTATTGAGCTTTAGAGGTGTCAACAGGTGTATTTTTTTTTTTACTTTTTCCAAATTTTGAATAATTCCTTTAAATAAAAATGCACAGAGTAAGTTTTAAACAATATTTACAACCTTAAACTAGCTTGTAAAAGGTTTGTGTTTGCCTTAGAAGTTCTTTTATTTCATTTCCTCCCCCCTTACTCTCTCTTTTAAACTCCTCTCTTATTAATTCCTCTCCAAGCTCTTGCCTTTTCCCTCCATCTCTTTCCTAATTCCTCCCTTCATGGGTAATCCCTGTGCATCTTCCTGTGTTAATGGTCACTCCAGTAAAGGAACCACTTATGCCCACCCACTCTTTAAAATAAACATATATTCCCGTTACAGGAATCCTGAATTACACCATTACAGCGGTGATCCTCTAATGCACCCTGCTCTTCACACTCATCCACACAGCAGGAAAGCTCACAAGCACAAATCCACGATGGCTCTTGCTGCCAGATTATCCACAGTCCACAATGCTGCAGCTGCTATGTTGCCTTTCTGATAAAACAATGTGTTTTGTGGGGTGCATTCATAGCCGGGACTGATCCTGGCTGAGTCCCTGGCATAGACATGTGGATGACTTAATGATCATGTGTATGTGAGTCGATATTTAGGTCAGATCACATGAGATTGTTTTGCTTGGTTTGGGTATAAACAGTGCATTCTTCTCTTCCTGGAGCAAAAACAAACCTGACCAGTTGCTTGTCTGTAACTTAAGGCGTTACAGGCAATAGGATCAGGCAATGTGCTCTTGGGTGAAGGCGGTATCAACCTCTTAGCAAAACTGCATTCAGCCTGACATGTGGTTCCAGCCAGTCAGCAGAATGCAATCTGGCTGGCATGCTCTTTCCACTCAGCACATCAGAGGGAAGCGGCCTTATCTGATGTGACATGGCTGACACCACCTTTAGAGCTGCGAGGAGACCCTGCTGATGATTAATTTGAGTTCTGTAAACATGATGAAGATTAGCTGCCTGTGTTTACCGCTGCAGACGCCTCTCCTAACTCTCCAGCATGCCACAGGGCCGTGTAATAAGGTTGAATCATCTGCAGTGAATGATGGTGATGTGAAAACTAGTAGAGGCCAGACCAAGGAGTACGAATCCAGAGAAGTGACTCAGCACTGCCAACAGTTTATCTTTAAGCAGCTCAGTTTAGATGCCAGTGCTGTGAGTGGTGACCTGCAGATCTCGGTGAAATGTAAAGTCCCAATCATTCTGCTAGCTTTGCCTTGTATCGCAGCATAAGTGAGCATTTTATGACTCAAAGAAAATGTTGAGTGATCTGAAAAATAAAACTAGACCTGAGGCCTGACTGCCCACGGATCTACGGGGACTCAAGTGAAAAATGTAGATTATCTGATCATCAGAGCGATTCATTAGTAGCTCTCAGACAACAAGGAGAGGGAAACCAGAAAGCTTCCAGTACCAAACACCATGATGTCCATTGTCTGCAGATTCAGGATATTCACATGCAGATTGCTGTTTAAAGAGATTAGGTCCATAATCACTTAACCAGTCTATAAAACTGGCCTCTGGATTACGTAATAATTCATGTGTCACCTAATTGTGACTGTACTGTCGTGCTGCATACAGTAATAATGAACAGATATGCAATCAATCACACTCCCACAAGCACCACATGGTGAGCCTTCTGCTCTCTTCAGGACAGTTTCCTGATGCCTTTTTGGCTTGATTTGCAATTCAGCCTTTGTTTCTGACATGTTGATCACCTAATGAAGCATATCAAGATTGTAAAATGTGATTCTAATCTCAAGAAAGCTTCTATCTGAGATGCACATGCTATTAAGACATCTCTGAAAAGGTTGAATGCTTGCAGGTTAAATAGGAAATTCCCTTTAAGGCTCAAGACTTGCTACCAAAGAGCTGATGGATTTAATTTTCCTGTCTTTTAACTGGCACGTAGTGGTTTGTGCAAGGAAACTGTAGTACTCAAGAAAAGTTACAGCACTCAAACTGCTGCAGCAGGCCAACAAATCCTGGCTCTGATCCTCTTTTTTTGAGCTCAAGCTTAAAAAACCAAATCTTACAATTCCCACAATTAAACCGTATCTTTTGTTAAAGCCCACCAATATCCGGAGTCTCTCCATACCCAAGTCTGTGAAACAAGCTTTATAAAAAATAAATAAATAAAATAAGTATAATAGACTAAATTGGAAATGTTTGCAAACATACCATGAAGTCCAAAAGCCATGGAGGGCTCCTTTAAATGTGCTTTTTTCCATCAAAAAGCACATTCTGTACCACGTGCCTGCTTATGAATAATAAAAAGTTGACATTAACAACTCCTACATATTGTCCTCCTACACAGTGCCTATAACTTTTTTTGTCCAATATGGAGGTGTGCAGGGTGATGAAATTACACAGCAGGGAAATCTACTGGCTCACTGACTTTATTGCACGCACCCTCCACCTCCAGCTCCAAGTGAATGAAGTAAATGAACTCACCCTCACTTGTCCTCTGTTTCAGGAATGCTTCCTGCATTAATATAGTTGTTATATCCTGTGTCTGCAACTCTGATGCTATCTTTGCAGAATGAATGAGCTGCTTGCTTCGTCTGACATAACCTCTGTGGTCAGCCTGAATGGTAATCTCCACTCTTCCTGGCAAGGGGAAAAGGTTGCTCTTTGCGTGCCTACCCACAGACAGAAAAGAATAATAACGTTATTTATGTGCAGCTCATTATAAAAGGTTAAGTCTCTCTCAGATTTAGCCAACCTTTTTCCTTTAGCCACTGTCTGCAGAACTGCAGAACTGCAATACCTTGATTCAATTTCATGCAGCCCTGATCCTTAAAAGAATAAAACTTTTTCAACAAGTTGAGAAGGGACTGAAAAGATGAAGCTGTTTTGATGTAAACTGCAGAATGGATAACATTAAGAACATAAAGGCCATAAGTGACACATTTAATTAATATAAGGTATTACAGTAATAGTATAGTAGTAGTCAAACAACATGAACATCTTGCATTAAAAGTATTCTAGTGCAACACTTTAAATTTCAGCATCAAATTAAATGTTTATAGTTGATCCCTGACCTGAGTTTTAACTCAGAAGCACCTTACAACCTGTTCTGCTCATAACCAATCACATATAAGTCTCAGGATATGTATCTATTCATCTGTATCTGTGCATCAAAATAGCAAACATTTTAAAATAAGAGTGATTTTGTATACCACTCTTTGTTAATGGAGCAGGGCGGCTTGGTGGTTAGCCTTCCTGTTGTTGCCTCACAACAGGAAGGTCCTGGGTTCTAACCTGGGTACGGGCTTGCTGAAGCTGAGCTCAGCTGAAAGCTCTAAAGCCCACGGTAGTCAGACGAGCAGACGGTATAATGAGATTAATAGAGGAGGAGGATCTCAGAGTATGGGAATGAGTGGCCATATGCAGGACATCAGAGAGATATGGAGGTGCAAGGTTAAGGAGAGACTTTAAAGCAAGAATCAGATTCTTAAAATTAATGTGGTATTTTACAGGAAGCTGGTGTTGAGGGATAGGAGTATTATGTCCCATGGAAGGGATTCTGGTAACGAGCCGCATTTTGAAACAGTGTAAGAATGAAAATGTGAATTTCCTAAAAATATGACTTAGAGGTAGAAGATAATAATTATAAATATAAGGAGACCTAAGACGGAGCCCTGGGGAACACCACTGACAACTGGACAGACACACAAGTCTGAGTCTGCTGCATCTCATCTGCATGAAATCTTGTTGCATTAATTATAACCACGTCATTTAGTAATGTGAAAACAAAACAAAACAGTGGTTTGGATTATGTACAGTTCTGTATGTACAGATATAGGTTGTGGTTTCCGGTGTCTGTGTAGCAAATAGAAAGGTTCAGCTAGCAACATGATCACGGAGATTTATGACCTACAGCCAGTGTTCATCTTCAGGGTGGCTGAATGTTAAATACAATAACATTGTCTTTACAATGAAGCATGAATAGGGACATGGTGCAGCATAAGGAATAGAATTTTTCTAAACATACCATTTACTATACATTACTTTGATACATTTTACAATTTGCTGTCTATAGAGATTACAATAGGACCATTAAAACAACAGTATAATGGAACACAAACAGGTAATAGTATCGCACTTTAATGCTCATATTCTATAATATTTTTTACAGCAAGAAACTCTATAGTTTCTCCGATAACAACAAAACTAGGAGATGGCAAATCTGGCTTCTAGCACTTTACTGCTATTTAACAGGACAAATAGTTTCTGTGCAGGTTTTACTCTCAAGTCAGAAGCCACCTATGGTACACCACTTTGACTTATTATGTGTTATGTAATAGTTTTCAAAAGAAAATGAAATTAATTTATCTTGCCAGAGAAGAAATACACACAACTGATCATTTTGCTGTTTGTTAGGTCCTATTGTCCCCCATTGCACCCATTTTAAGGCAGTGTATCGTAATGTTTGTCACTGATGTTGTCTGTCTGGGGTTGACAGTGCTGCCTTTTGTTGTCGAAAGCGCTAAGGGTGGGTTTTCATGTCCTCGAAGATGAAAAAGGCAGTACACAAGATGACTGCTGCCTCCAGAATACACAGATTAGACTCTCTGTTGCTCGTCTCTGGCCTGTTTACTCTTCACACCTGAACAGGCATACAAATAAACCTGTGGTGCAGCCACCGAATGTTCAACACTCATGATGAATATTTTATTTTTCCTGCAGCTGGATGAGAAGCTTTCGCAAAAAGTAGAATCAGCAGGTCTCCAGAGATAATTTGGCTCTGTATGTGTGCACGCACACCAAGCTTGTACTCTACAACCAGCCGGTGGCTAAAGTGAGCTCGGCAATAATTCAGGTTCAGAGGAAAAAAAAAAAACGTTCAAAGCTTGGGATATTTCTCCATCCATCTGTCTACTAGCTTCAGTTGATTGGTAAAATATTAGTTACAATGCCAGCAGTGCATTAATGGAAGGAGTCCAGCTTCTTCCTTTGGCTCAGTGTCACCTGGTTATCACGATCCATCACACAGGCACGAATTCGCTTATCAGCTTACAAATGGTGTCCACCATTTACACTATGTGCTTTATTTTATAGTACAACTGGCATTGTCTTTTTTTATATACATATATAAAAATGGGGAGGGTACATGTGATTTTATTTAGCCTATAGCTGGAAAACTTATGAAGTATGTGAAAATAAAACTTTCTGCTCCTGATAAATAAAATAAAAAAGATGAAATGAAAAACAAAACAAACTGTGGGCTGCTGTTTCCTTGTTGGCCCTCATGTGGGCAGACTTTCGCTCGGCATGTTCTTCCCACACTTGTTCTGAGCTATCTCACTAACCTTCTGATATATAAAAGCTGGATGGTGCTGAACACCATGCTAGTGGCTAGTGGTGCAGCTGCTAGTCTCTTTCGATTCCTGTGCTTAACATTTACTCACCTGCCTGCCCACTCGTCACTGTTTCTCATCTAGCTGCTTTGGAATTCTGTCTGCCTGTCGGTTACTCCTCCAGGGCTCAAGTAAGGCCACTGAAACAGTTCACAAAAATTACAAGATCTCACTAAACTCACCTTCACCACATCTCTCCACTCTGACAGTGTTCCTGGTTGCGTTCAAGCTATAAGACTGTAAATCCCTGTAAAACTGCTGCCGGTGTGCTGTGTCTGAATTCTCAGTCCAAATATGACAACAGATCACTTGGTGCGATTTTTTAGCACACTGGCAAATTCTCAACAAAAGTTCCTCAGTGTCTGAAATGTATGAGACAGCAGATAAATGTTCTCTGGTGGTGTCACCATTATAACACAGAAAATGAAAGGGAATTTTGCCTTCTAATATGTAAAAAGGATGTGAAATTTCATATTTTGATCTAAGCCATAATCTTTTCTGAAACCTATCCAAGTAGTGTTGTTCACTAAACCTAACCAGCAACTGTAAATTAAAAGTGCAGAAGAAATATAGCAAAAGTCTAAACTTAGCTGTCCTACAGGAATGCAAACTTAAAAGTCCTGATTTATTTATGCTAAAACTTCTGAAATGCTGTGGCACAAGTAGAGAGGAGTCATAAAGACAGCTAAACTGATTCCCTCGTGCAAGTCGTGTTTGATGGCAATACCTAACATTACCAAGTAAAAGATACTGTTCTTACCTGCTGAGACTCCGACAATACAGCATTTAAATATGTTGTAATGGCCATAAAATGTATTTCTTTGTAAAGTTGCTTTTGCCATTAAAGTGCTAAGAAAAAAGTAACAAAATAAAAGAATGCTTAATAACAGGATAAGTGGGAACATTTCTAACTCATGTGTGGTGAGGTTAACTTTGAACCTGAAAACTACTTCCCGTGTATCTCTGTGCCTAATTGACATAATGGGACTAGGGTAACTTCAATTCAGCTAATTTGTTATATTTTCTTCAGTTTAATTTGATTTATATAGTGCCAGATTACAACAGTCATCCTAAAGCCCTTTACTCTGTGAAGTAAAAATCCTACAATGTCAGAGAGAAAAAACCCAAAGAATCCAATGTGACACTTTGGGACTATGAGGAGAAAAACTCTTTTTTATAGGAATAAACCCAATTCCCCCGTTAAATCTGATCCTAAACTTTACAATCCCCTTTTCCCACAGAAAGAGTATGATCTGAAATCAATTCTGACAGTTTTAAGAAAAGACATGCAACATGCACTGGTTAACTGGCATGTGCTGATGGTGCTTGATTTGAAGGCCTAATTAAATATGTTCACATGATGTAAAGTGATTCAGCTGTAATGCCCTTAAAGAGTGGATTTAATCACTGAATCAAACCAGTGAATAAACCACACGAATCATCGCAGCAGTAACGGAGTTGGAAGCCTAAATGAGCAACGCTGAGTCAAACTGCAATTGTTGTGCAACACTGTAAACACACTTGACATCAAGTCATTAGTGATCTGCAGAGCAAGGACATGACACACGCCTGGCATTAATATCAAAGCCAATTTTTCACTATCTCTCCGCGGCTAAAACCACAGTTCACACACATTATTATCTCTGCTGCAGATCAGGGGGCAATCGCTGGGTCCTGTAGAAGGCAAAGGAAGCCATATGTATGTTTCACCGAGGCAGGGAGTGTACAGCAGTGGCTAAATCTCTGTAAGCAGGCCCTGGCGCTGCTCCCCGATTGCCTGCCTGCTGTGCGGGCAGGGGCCTGAAGGGGACTAATCCCTTGGCATGGGCATGAGTTGCACATGTTGATGTGTACGGGTGCATGCAGAAGACCCAAGCTGCAGGATAAAGACAAGACCTGGCAACAGATTCAGAAAGCCCCAACTAATAACCTTCGATCGCCTTCCATGCTTAACTAGCACCCTTCACGCATCTTGGATGCTTCTTGGAGATGACGGGAATTGTTTTTGGAGTATGGCCTCGCACTGTATGGACAGGACAGTCCTGGTCTTACATAACCCTGGTCTGCTGGAGACTGTGCCTGACTGCGAGGTCTTTGACTATTACATGTGGCTCAGTTTTTGCTTAAGTGGGCAGCCGTGGTGATGGTAAAAAGTTGACATGCTGTTTCAGCCCTGTCAACCTGTGCATTTTGATGGCTTTGAGAGTGCAGCAGCTTTCCTGTCTGTTATCTTGGCAGCTAAGGTGACCTGCAGCAGGCCTGGAGGCAGCAGCTGGAGCAGACTGTGCTCTGTAGTCTCACAAGTCCTCCAACAAGAGTGTGCTGTTTATAATTGGAGGGCAAGGTTGCACTTGAGTGTTAATGAAACAGTGGTTATTATCTTTCTAGCAAAAAACACCGTTGCCCTGCTTATGCTTGTATGGCAAAAAGAAAGCTTGTGCCACCAGGGTTAGCCAAGCTTATAGTGTACATAACCTTTTACAGTGACAACATTTAATTAAAGATACAGCTTAACCTTTTATTCACTGTGTACTAGACCTAGGTTGCTGTGTCTCACTGCTTTCAGGCTTTATGTTAAGCTAAGCTCGTCATCTCAACTGACTTTATTATTTCACTATTTCTCAAAGTGTGTTGCTGCCTATTTAAACTTTTTCTACATGTTCATGGAATCATCATCAGCTTCAAATTCAAAGTAAATTAAACATTTAGCTGTGGGAAGCGACTCAATTATTCTAGGAGCAGTCTATAAATACAACTGGAAGGCTCTTCATTAGTGCAAACAGCAGGGTGGCTCACCAACACAACCTCAAAGTTGAATATATTAATGAGAGTTTAAACTTTTTAGCCAATAACTTTGAATTTCACTTTTCGTTGAGCTGCGTGAGACAACAGTAGATGAGAATAAGGTATAATATCTGGATAATAATTTGGTGCACTATCCTAACCACAGCATTAAATACCTTTAGCTTTAAATCTTGAGTCAACACAGATGCCCTATATGCAAGACTGCTAACTATCAAAGAGCAAGGATCTTCAGTGAGTGCTTTATGCCTTGTCCTTGCCTTCACTGTAAGCTGAATTCCAGTTCACTTCCAAATTTGTAATTTAGTTTTATTTTTGGTTTTTTTTTTTTATATTTTTTGTATGCTAGGGATAAAACCACAAACCTCACAGTTAGTAATTTTGCTGGTTTGCCAGGTCGGACCTGCTATACCTCCTGAGCTACTGGCTGCTACATCTAGACAGAACAAGAGGTAAAGAAGAGCTTTGAAATGTCCCTCAAGAAGCCTGGAGAACTATTCCCAAAGAATACCTAAAGAAAGCCTGCCTACAAGAGTTCAGGCTGTGTTTTCTTATATATACTGTATTTTCATGTATATTTACACATTTCAAGAAAATCCTTCACCTATTTCCCATTCTTTTAATAAAATATAAAGAAATGAGGGGCAGCTCAATACTTACGCACAGTGCTGTACATGTGAATGCTCCCCATATTTATGAGAAGCAAAAGCCGCTATGGGTGTTTTGGGCACAAAAGCGTGTTTAAAAAATAAGAATTTATTCTGTATTTGTGGATGTTTGAGAGAAAGAAGCAGAAGATCCATCACCTCACTTGTTCAGGATGGTGTCAAAATGAGGACAGCAGGTGACTTGCAGGGCAGTTATTAAAGGGGCTGTGCCAGGGACCCAGAAGATATTAGATTTGGTTTCATAACACAGCAGTGCTGGGATAGGATAGGGGTTTTCTGTGTAGGCTTTCTTTTAAACAGCATGATTGGGCTTGCCTACTCGACGGTCAAATAATGTAAGAGATCGCGTGAGTTTGGAGTTCCGTGTGATCAATCAGCAGCTCCCCGTTGTTTCTAAAGTGGACAGTGAAGAGAAAGAAGGAGGAAGATTTTTTTTCCCCCACTGGCTGTTTGCACATTCAGTACTCAGGAAAGTTAAAGGAGCACGGTCTCGATGGAGGGGATGAAGGGCACAGAGTAGGAGGGAAACTGATGGTCCTCTCTCATTATCAGCACGGTTTTCCTGCACTGAGGAGGACTTCATGCGGAGGGGGAGGCGCCCAAGCGAGGCGAGCGGCAAGACTGCTGCCTGAATTTAACAATTAACCTTGATGAACACTGATTGCTTTCACTTAACAGGCGCAGGTGCGTGTGGTTTGCAAAACGGCGCAGCTGAGCGATTCCACATTTGTGACCGAACACTGACGCATTTTATGCTAAACACAGAAACTACAGGCTGCCACAGATAGATAATAGCAATTGCAGCTGATTTTTTTTCTCTTTCCACGGGACAGGATGCAGGTTGCAATAGGAACCCATCCGACACACGTCCTTTTGCAGAATCCGAATTCAGGGGCGCCACTGAACTGATTTGGAGACATATCGGAATTTGACCGCCTTGTCATTGCCCAGTCACCAGTCCCGGGCAGCTGAACGGCATCATCTCAGCATCGGAGACAAGAAGGGGGGAAAAACTGTCCGCTTTACTACTCTCCATCTGCGCACTGGACGGCTTGAAATGAGGGTCACATCCCGGTTGTGTTCCGTGTGAAGAGGCAAGCGAGGTGGCAGTTTCTTCGGCTCAAGGACGCAAAAAGTGGCCGCCGGCCGAGGTGCGAAGCATGGAGCAGCACGACACTGACACCGCGACCCCCTCCAAAAAGACAATAATTGCGAAGATATTTAAAGTTCGCAAGAGGAGGGAGATGTTATTCGTGCAGGTCTGCTTTATCTGCAGTGTCCTGTTCGTAGCGTGGAGCATGTCGGCACTATTGACCAAGACAGGTGAGTGTGAAGGGATCCATCGGGGTGTAGAGAACAGAGGACGGAGCAGAGCTGCTCACAGATCTGCAGTGTAATCATGCACCCCGAAGATCTGTCACATGAGCACCATCAGGCTTCAGTAGCAAGGGCATAAGATCAAAATATGTATTTTTTCAGACACTAAATGCGTATTTGTTGCCTTTTATCATTTATTCATCCATTCATACCCGTGTCGTTTCCATTGAAAAAGAATTTAGCATCCGCTGTTACCGACCCATCACACTCCCTAGAAAGTCGGCTGTAAATATAATTGCGGGACACTTAAGAAAAAAAAAGAATCTGTTCAGGCGTGTACACGAGTCTGTTTGACAGTATATGCCGCAGTGTGCGCGCCGTGGCATCTGCACGTTTTTGAAATTGAAAGCCAGGCTCATAATTACGGCACACGCGCACTCCATGCATAACGTGCACACTTCAGAAAACATTCCGATCCCAGTATGATCGCTTTTTGCATTTATGTTTGTTTGCCCTTTGTTCTCGCAAAATCCTCCCACCCTCCTTTTTTTTTTTTTTTTTTCTTCTGGTGCCAGATGTATTGTCGATCACACTACATTAGCGCTCAGGATCGCCGTTAACGCTGGCATTATCACGTCTGCCCCTGGGCTTCACACACCATTGCTCACACCGGATCACGAGCATCATTACGCTCCCAGGTTCCACATGGCGATCGAGGGATGCCGATTTTTACGCAGAGGCCACTGATTATGACTTAGAGGGGAGGGGTGGAGGGTAAACAGCGGGGATGCGTTATCTTGCCGGATGTTACAATATTCATAGTTAAAGTCTGAAGTGTGGGCTGAAACAAACCATTTAGATGGCTGATTTTTGTGCTACGCAAACACACAGACTCCAAGGTACATGCCCTCCCATTCACACATGTCAAAACTCCGCGCAAACACTGACACGCACAGCATCCCACACAGCCACACACACGGTTATATAATCTAACCGCCAACCTTGACATTTTACTGGTGAAGAATATCCGACACACCACTGGGATCATGGGTTAACTAGATGGGAACACACCTCCAGGCCAGTACTGTTCATAAGGAGGGAACATCGAGACTGCATTCAGTGCCGAAGGGGGTTTTGTTAGCATTTTTGTTTTATCGCAAAGGAGACTTGGTGCTCCATTCAGGACTTTTCACATGAAAGAAGCAGGATTGCTGTGCTTCTAACGCTGTAAGCCTCAGCGCCAGATCCTGTCGTGAGATCTGTCCATCTGAAACCACTTAGTAATTCCCAGTGCTGAAAGCAGCTGTAAAGTCACCACAGCTCCTGCCTGACTGTGGATCCCTAAAGACATATCAGGGAGTTTTATTAATTACGTTAAAAACAACAAGAGGCTTAAAAGATTATTCTGGAGCGATATCATACAGGCTGGTGCAAATCTCTTATCTCGAAAGACAGGCTCTGGGAGACAAAGTAAGCTCCCTTTGGTCACCAGTGGCTTCCCCTCTTTTCATTTAATCAAGTTTGCCTGACCTACACATTAACTGTCCACATGAAGGCATTTGACAGCAGGCTTCCTCTTGGGTTTCAGCCGTTTTGACAAGCAGCTGCAGCCTTGGTGTGGATAGTGGAATTTCAAGGTGACATGCTTGATGAAAGGGGGGTAGGAAAAAGAATTTTCCTTTTAGAACGAGGAGACCTAAAGCTCAGCATAACTAAATCTGTCTAATTCAATAGCTGTGCCCTTTCTCATATTTCAACAATCACAACAGGGACCAGCATGCCTCATGTCACAGGAAAGTCTCTGTGCTTGCCATCCATTTGATTGATGGCAGTATAGGAGAGTGATGAAATGCTGAATGCTCCAGATGGATGGGATTTGATGTACTACTCCTGAGTTACATCTTCATGAAGAGGGGTGGGGCGCAACATGTTGTCATGCATGCTGATCGGGCTGTGTGTATGTGTGAAGAAGCCTCACATGGGCGAGTAGAGCAGGTGTTTTGAGAAGCAGGGCAGGGCTGAGCTCTGATAGGTAGCTGCAGAGGGGCTGATTGTGCTGGCCGTGTGTGTGGGTGTGGGTGTGGGTGTAAATGACCCGGAGACATTTTTGACTAAAGGAATGTGAATAACCATAAGCATGGTGAGCTTGATGGATGGCTGTCCTTGGTCGATCTGCCTGGATAGAGGACATAACCACAGTGCTATTATTGTCTGCGTGCTCGGCTAGAAGTGAAGTTATGATCTTTTTTAATTCAATTGTATCCATTTTGGTTTTGCCTAAAGTAGCTGGATGTCCCTAATTTTAGAGAATAATTTTATAAATCTGAGTTCACTTTACAGTACCGATCACAATGCATCTGTATTAACAATACACATGGTTTTCAAAAATGGAATATCAATGCAGTGATGCAGTAATGGCAGTTGTATTGTTTGTATGCTACACTACATTTTAAGTTCAATTACAATAAGAAACAAGTTATAGAAACATTTTTGGCTGATAACCTTATTGCTACTATTTTCTTGAATTTTCTGAACCTATATATGTACATGCACAGAATGACAGATGTGCTTTTTCATGTTATCCAACATAATGTGTTTGAGAGGGTTTGAGACCTGAGACGATCTGATAAATTGATTTTAAAGAAAATAAATCAACAGTTTCATGTTGTGCAACTGATTTGGTGGGGGTAATGTTTGGAGACAAAAGAACGTGGTAGGGAAAGATCATAGTAGGAGTTAAAATTAGTTATTTTTAAGGTTATTGATTTTCCTGGTAGCCATGATAAATGTGACACTCATTGTGGACTATTTGTTAAAAAACAAACCAAAACAAAAGAAAACTCAAACTGCAGTCTCTTGTTTTAGCATTGGATGATTTGTGGCTGAGTTCATCCACCACAGTCATTTTGTATCAACTGGTTTTTATATCCCCTAACTTCCTCTTTTGCTCCCCTCATTTACTGCTGCAGCCAGGGATGGGTTTTCTTACTTAAATGTTGTCTTTGGTTCATTTGACACTTTATCAGTAGCGGCATGGTTATTTCTACACCCACTACTCATTTAGTCAAACTCTACAAACCCAGTGTACAGAGTCCAAGGCCACTACTGATAACTGATAAAATTTTTATATCATATCACAACATCTTGATTGGATTCCTAAATAAGAATCGCTCAAGGCTGGAATGCTTTCTGGGTAATGGCTAACTAACTGATTAATGGACTTCTAGCAGCTCTAATGTAAAAGCCTCTTTTAGCCACTCAAGATTCATTGACCTCTTGACCCTGTAAATGTAAAAAGAAACTGGAATCAAACATTTATTTGGTGTAGTGTATATTGAACTGCAAATGTATTTCTTGACCTGCATGTTACCGTCAAAGTGATCAACTTTAAAATTTCGAGAAGGAACAGGTGGAATTGTATTTAAAATTGCAAAAAGCTTATTATTATTATTATTATTATTATTATTATTATTATTATTATTATTATTATTTTTATTATTTTTTTTAAGCAGTTTGAGCTGTTTAAATAAGTAAAAATGCTTCCTTATTGATCTCAGACCTACAAAGACAAATGAAGTCATTACTGGCTCATTTCCCTTTCAACCAATTTCTATCAGCGTCTTGAATTCATGACATTTCCTCCTAACAAACTAACAAAGATTAATTGGGGGGTACTGCCAACCTTAAAGAGCTTCAGAATGCCAGAACATGAAGATTTAAACACAGAGAATAAGACAATAATTCAAAACAGGTCAACTGGGAGAAGGCGATTTAGAATAAGCCAGCAATGTTGTGCAAAACAAAAGCTTGCATCCTTATTTTATCCCCAGCCTGCCTAGAAGTACTGATCGAATCATGTCTTCACTGTTTTCTTCTTTTCAGATGCTTGGCACTGAGAAAGCATGTTGAACTGCTTGTGCACATACATGCAGTTATCTTGTTTAGGCTTCCAAGAATCATTAGTCATGTCATAAGACTTAATAGTTGTGGTTAAGTGATTCCACACAATTGAAACTGCAAATTGTATTTAAATCTTATGCATAAATTTCTAAAGGGTTAAATCCTCCAGGTCTATTGGAGTTTGTGTAAATCTGAAAGTTCAGCCTATTCATTAATACAACATTAAAAAGCAGTTCACGGCATGAAATGTCCACATGTTTAGTGTCTGCAAACTTCAGACTGTTCATGTTCTACCCTGATATCAAATTGGACCATATTTATTTTAATGCAAGCATTGCTTGAAAACAAATCAAGCAACAAGGGGAGAGGCAGAAGGGGAGTGTAACCATGCTGGTTAGTGAGAAGGAACAGGTTGGAGCAGTGACTGGAGGGTTTTGGTCTTTTGTATTGGAGAACTGTAGGAAGCAGCTGCAGTTGCTTTGTGAACAGTCTGTTTGTCAAGTGCCTGCTGATCTTCAGGCTGTCTAACTCTACTGGATTGAATGTGGCAAATAATTCTGTATCACTACATTGGAAATACAATTTAGCCAGGTAGAACTGTTTTATAATGGCAATTGAAAGAGGGTTGTGGTAGGAAAATGTGGAAAAGCTAACCTGCACTTGGGTTGAAACTAACTACTGATGCAGTTGTTCTTGGCTCAGCAGTACTTCGGGGTCCTTTAGCTTTAAAATTTGGGCTAAATGGATGGTGCAAACTAGTTATCATAATACTAGAATTTCAAACTCAATACTGAAACACAGGAAAAATACTTTATACCATTTCAACACCATGGGGGAAAACAATTATTCTCCCATACTGTTGTTTTATAAGACATTAGCTGCCACGCTAATGATAACAGACTGCTAATATGGCTGTCAGGTAACAGTTGGCTAACATTTACTTGGTTTACATTAATATATGCCACCTCATGTTAAAATTTATAACAGTTTAATACTTGACCTCTTCCTTAAAGTGTGGGTCGCTGTTATGAACATTCAGCACTAGCGGCTAATAACTAGTTGAAATGATTAGCTGCTAGTGGTTAGCATTGTCACCACACAGTAAGACCATCTTGGGTTTCAGTCTCCAGGGGCTTTTCTGCCTCTTGCATGGTTCTCCCAATGCTTGTATGGGTTTCCTCCCAGAAATTTGAGACATGTATATTAGGTTAATTTGTGATTCTAAATTTCCAGTAGGAGTGTGAATGGTTGACTCTTTAAACCATGTGGTAGACCCACTTGTCACCTTGTCGCAGTTCAGATGTTTTAGAACCACCTAACGTTGGATAAGAAAATGGATTGGTGGATGAATAGGTTTGATAATGAGATCTGAGTAGTGCACTGTGTAGTCTAATTTGTTTTAATTGAATAAAAAGGCAAATGGAGTAATTATCTGCAGCTGTGTAAATCTGTTAATCGGTGTTATTTTTAGCACTTTGTGGACTTCTGGTTTAAAAAAAGAGTTAGGGGGGCTTAGCACACATGCGGTTTGTTTAAAGCTTAAAGCACTATGTTCTCTCTATCTTAAACATTACTTGCTCGGTGTCATAAAGATCAGTAATTAGACTTTGGTCATGGAGATCATGTGACTCTGCTGCTGTACAGACCCTGTCCCAGTCATTGTGTGATCTATTACTCTAAAAGAGTAGGTCTGAGGAGGAGGTCCAGAGAAGGTCTGTTGACAAACGACCGGTATGAATGAATGTAGACATTACTCCTTGTGGTATTTTTAGTAATCTGCTCATAATCGTGTAACAGTAGAACTACTTAATCATCATGTCGTCAGTTACCACTTTCTCACTTCACCATTTTATGAAAGCTGCAATTTTAAAGCACTGCTAAGCTTGTTGTTATGATTTTTACATAATAGATTTGTGACTGCTGTTTTTTTTTTTTTTTTTTTTTTTTTTTCCTCCTCTGTGCTCATTAGAGGCTTAAGAGCAGTTTAATGAAAAATTACACTCTCCCCCCCCTCCAAAATATAATGGCACAGCTGCATTTTGATGCGTTACTCCTCCTGCGGCGGTTGCTGCTGGATGAACATGTCATTTATACATGAATGAAAACTTTTAAGGGATTAAAGAAAAGCAACCTTCTTTTGGGAGATTGCGCATAATTCAGAACATGGGTGTTTTGCGTCATGGCTCATACTTTGTGTAACAGCAGCCATGTTGGGTTTTGTTGCATATTTGAAATGTGTATATAATGGACTTTTAAGGTCTTGATCAAAAGAGGATTTAAATAAAAAGTTATTATTATTATTATTATTATTATTATGTTAATATGTGATAATCAAAGCTGTTTCAATACTGTTTCAGGCCATGGGATGATTGTGGAGGGACATCCCGACCATGAAATCTGGGGGAGACGGCTAATGGCTTCAGTACCAGAAAATGAAACTGAGGAGAAGAACTGTTCAGCGCCAGGTACACCATCTTGGAATTAATGTTTCTCCTTAACAATTCATTGTAATTTTTTTCCTTTTAATATATTGACAGCAATGTTTTCATGATCCTCAGTCAAAGCATGACGTTCTTAGAGAACAGAAAGTCCTGGAAGATTTTGCTTCTCTGGCACAAATGCTAACTAAACTACTTGATGACATGGATGAACATTTAGCAGATGAGGAGCCTTATAGTTTCCTCAGAAATAAACGCAACTACATCTGAATCATAATGTTACGCCAGATCTGCTGGATGCGTAAATGGACAACTGTTGGATATCATGTCGCAATTATGAACAGTGAATTTATCACCTAATAACAAGATAACACTTCTTTTTTCCTTTTTCTTTTGCCAGTTATATTGTTTGGCTTCATTTATGAACACAGTGAGATCTTGACAAGCGAGTCTTTATTCAAACGGTGGAACTGCAAATTAATTCTGTTGAAGTTAACTATCAGCCTCAAGGATGTAAATGTTTCTGTTGCAGCTCAGAAGATGTAGTAAATGGGCTTTACAGCACCTAATATATCAATAGATTAGTATGAAGACATCTGGGAGTTGTGGTATTTCTCAGCTGATTTTCTGCTTTTAATTCACATCTCTGCTGGGTTTGTATTCGGATGCGGTTTAGATCACTTGCGCAGTAATAAGCAACAAAAGGGCTATTAAAAGCGTCGGGTATTGATTAGCTTACAGCATCCTAGGTATACTTAAAGGAAGCAGCACTCTCTTTAGATACACTGGAGTATATGCTGACTCTCTGCTGAGATCTGCATCGTGCTGCAAAAAAAGATTTACTGTTTTTTTTTTTTTTTTTTTTTTTTTTTTTTTTTTTTTAACCACGAAGTTATTGATTTTTAAACGGTACATAAACAGTGATGGCAATGTCACGAAATGGTGCATTTGTTTATTTATTTCCATGTCATTTGAATTGCCTCAGTCCTGACTAGTTTGCTCTTCCCAAACACTGACTCACATGAGCGCTCTGTGATTCTGAATGAGTCAGTGGGAAGAGGGGAGCCATCAAAGACCGCCAGGGTTGCAAAGGTTTGGTCCATTTTGGCCATTTGTTGCATATATACACTTACGGAGCTGTGATTAACTGGCTAGGCAGGATTTGGGGACTAGCTGCGCTTTCCATTACTTTTTTTTTTTTTTTTTTTTTTTTTTTTTTTTTTTAACCTGTCCCGTTTGGTTCTTTTGCCATCAGAATTATTGTCTAAAGGCGAAGAAAGATGCCCAACGGATTTACTTTACCAAATGGACCATCCCAGCCTTGCCGTAATGGTCCATTTGATTCAACTTTTTATTGTTTATTTTATTTTCACTTGCTGAATACGGGACAGACTTGACTGGAGGAGAGAATGTGGAGAAAGAAAGAGGGAAAGAAAAAAACCTGAGAAGAGGGATGGGGAAAAAGGGCAAAAAACAAAAACCAACAGAATAAGCAGACAAAAAATACATATATCGATCACCTGGATCACCTGTTGAGAAAGAAAAAAGAAAGCAAGCAGAAGAAAACGAGAGTAATAAACAAGATCACAATGATATATGAGAATATGACAGTAAATACTAAATATTAAACATTATTGTGCAGCACGTGAGATCGACAGCGCACAGTGTGCTTTGAGGTAGGAGCCAAAAAGGGTGTAATTTGTGTGTGTGATCACCCGTGTGTACACCTGTGAGCATGAACGCGCTTGTTTTTAAAAGGTTCCTTCATGTAATGATCTGCTAGAGGGTGTGGGGGGCCACTGCCCCGACCTCCAGGGCATGAAGCAGGTATGGAGGAGATCAAGACTCCAGACATCCAGAGGCCCCCAGAACACAAGAGACCAAGGAAGACCAACAGAGGGGCAGCCGCGCCACTGTCCCAGAAAGAGCTGAGGAGAGTCCCAGATGAGGGGTCACTCAGCAGCCGCGGAGCGCTTTCCATTACTAAACTCTCAAATGTCTGGAAACGCAGTTGTTGGATTTTAAAGCCCTAAAAGTAATTGCTTTGCTACATACTGGCTTTTGTCTTTGTTTTGTGTATTTGATGCACAGAAGTTGTGACACTAGGGCATAGACAATTTGGAAGTAATTTCAAGTGTGATGTACGCTCTTTACTCTACTGCATCACAAGTGATCCAGTCAGAGCTAACAGGCTATTACTTCATTACCGGTCACAGCAGGCAGAATCCCTTAGAGATTATTCAAATCATTAGTGTTGCAACCTGCAATTTTTAGATGTAAACAAACGTTTTTGCACCAGTCACAATACCAGACAGTTCGCTGTGGTTAAAAGCGCTAAATAATGTTGGAAGTCTTTCTTTTGCCTTTTTTGTTTTTCCAATGACTTCCACACTGGAGGCACCTGACTGGATTTGACATTCCACACATTTCTCATCGGTTGGAGTCCTCCTCCCTATTATCCCACCAGTGTTCTGCCTCGTTAGTGTAAGCTGATCATATGACTCTTTGTTCTTAAGTCTTTGTCTCATGAATAATCCTGTCATAGCTGCTAAACTTCAGACCACCCTGGCTGACAGGTTGCTCCGATGTTGTGGGCAGTGTGGTCCTAGCTGTAGCACGGACAGACTTTACACAAAGCTGAGCATGTGGTGCACTCTGGCATCAAATTTCAGAAGGTTCTTAGGCTGCAAGCTCATCCCGAGCAGTTCAACCCTGTTCCAAATGAATCAAGATGCTCTGTGGTGCCCATGCAACCTTGCACTATGACATTTGTATGGATGATTGCAAGCTCGGAGGTGGTGACAAACTCCATTGATTTCTTCCTACTAAATTCTCCATTTATAGACAGTGTTTTGTGTCCTGATGAGTATGAAGACTCTTGGGATTCCTTTGTAACTCATTCCAGCTTGATGCATATCATTTGTCTTGATCAGAGCATAAGCTTTTTGTAAGCAAGCTCAAATGTCTGTCAGTGTAGCTCTAACCCACACTTGAAGTCTTGTCTCACTGATTACACTCCAGGTTTTCCTCCCTTATGACTCCAATTAGGTTTTGAGTTTCACATTCATTATCCAATTTTCACTGTAACTAGTGTGATCATTATTTAATGTTGACATGAACTCTCAAACTTGCGCTCGTATAGATGATTCTAAAAGGGTCACCCACTTTTCACTATGGATGCTATATATACTATATAGTATACATTCAGTACAAACATGGCTAAAAAATGGAGAAATACAAGCAAATGGCTGGGTATGTGGTAAATGTTGTTTTTTTTTTTTTTTTTTTAGTTTTTTTTTTTTTAGTAGTAGATAAACCTGTAATGTTTTAAATTAAGGGGATTGACAACAATTAACTTGGATCAGTCGGCATTACTCCATCACATGCGTCTTACCTGACAATCTCAGATTTGCTGCCTTAATAGGATTTGTGCAAAATTTCAGGTCAATACTGTTAATTTTCTTAAACAAAAACATTCCAACATCTCATACTGCAATTTTTTCCCCCCCTCCATATCCAAGCTTTAACATCTGTGCAACCATTCAGGGTGACTTTTTCATGTTAAAGGCTGTAAAGCAAATATCAATCCCCTACCATTAAAATTGTGGTTTCGACAGGCCTGTCATGTCAGAGTCATAGTACCAGGTATGTACCTTTAAAAAAAAAAAAAATATGAAGGACGAGGCTAAAAATGGCTTGATAATGGAATTTAAAATGGCCTCTTCAAATAACGAATGCTAAGGGAAAAAAGTCCTATTTTCTAATTTGACTGAAATTGAATAACCCTTTTGTTTTGTTGCACTTGTCAGGTTGAGTTTCCATAGTGCCTTCTTGGTGAGGAATCTCTTAAATGATGGCCTTATACCAGTCTCCCAATAAGGGAAGCATGTGTTGGTGTCAGATCTTTGCATTTCTGCCTATTCCCTGCAGAATAGGCTGCTCATCCAGCAGTGGACCAGTGCTTGTACTGGAGCCAGGACTGGTACTTTTATTATTATTATTTCTGGAGGCTTCTGCTTTATGCTGATATTGTGGAACAGATGATACTCTGTTCACTTAAATGTCTGTTGGTGGGCTGCTTGGATTACTCTCACTCTCTTGGCCATTTTTGGTCTTTGCCTTTTCCTCATCAATTCTGTGCTCACTGTGCTTCACAGGGTGCTAATGCTGTTTTTGCTTGTCCCAAGTGCTGCTAAGGCAGCACAAGTGCTTGTTTTATTAGGCGTTCAATAATAACTCCAGGCAAATACAAGGTGCTGTCCAAACTGCTTTCTGGGTCCATTCTTGATTAGAAAGCATCCTTCCAAGCCACAAAGAACCAAATGACTCAGTGTCTGAAACAACATATGAATAATCTTCCAGCTATCACATGCAGATCTTGAGTATTTCCTGTAGCTGTCCCATGACAAATGAAACAAATGCACTCTTATTTCTCACCCACGTATGAAGAAATGAATGACTGGTTTATTTCAGGATTTAAATGTTTTATGAGCTCTTTTGGGCTGTTATAAGAAACGTGATCAGTAATGCGTTGCCTGAAAAATGGCTTACGGTTGACTTGGTGGTGGGAGAAAAAGAATTGGGTTATACACTCATCTGTATCCCGTTTCCGAGTGCTTATGCCAACTTTAGAGCGCACAAAATGGGAGAGGGAGCAGAAAAGCATAGCTAATGTTCTCTAGGAGTAATAATTTGGCTTTAATAAACATGCTACTAATGCCCTTTATTGAGAACTCCCTCTTGAGTGGCGTGATTGTCCTGGTAGAAGCAGATGGCAGCACAAAAGTAGAAGTGAACAACAAAGAAAAAGGTTCAGAATGGGTTGGATTATAGTTATTTTAGATATGGCACTAAACTGCTCACGGACACTGGCCGCACATGTTTCACGCTAGGGATGAAAAGCAGGGGTTGGTGAGGGGGAGCTGTGACTGAATCTATATTGCTAAGAAGTAGCACCGTCACCGTGTAAAAGCTGCAGCGTTCCCTTTTAGTGCAAATGTTTGCTAGTGAGAAGAATCTGAGTTCTCCTGCTGGCACAACAATTTAGAGGCAGGAAATTTGGCGGGAACATGATGGGTGAAGCTGCCAGTGAGTAAAGGCCCGTCCATGTTGGATTGCTGGTTCGTCAACTCCTGGGAAACACCAGAAGGAGGCTTTTTAAAAGGGAATTACACAAGCGGGGATTATGCCACTGTGCATAATGGAAACTGACCTCACTTTGCTTCTCGCTTGCCAGCAAACAACGCAGCGCAGAGGAGAGGCACGAGCACCTGCACAGAGCAGTCTTTAGTACCGTGCAATTCAAACACATCTGACCCTTTTTTTTTTTTTTTTTTTTTTTTTTTTTTTCCCCCGCCCCCAAACTAAATGCATTTTCCCAACTAAATGCATGTGTCCTATATCGGTGTCCCCTTTAAGTTGTTAAAGCAGGATTCTGTGAATCTGCTGCACCAACAATTTGACTACTAAAGGCTCGGGACAATTCATGTTTAAAGCAGAAGTGTAATAGGTATGCGAGTATGCTCATGAAAATTGCATGTGTCAAGCTCTCACACAAATGAGAGTGAGAGTGCTTCAACATGTGGCGTTTCAGCCTGAGAAAATGCTAGCCTAACAAGGATAATCAGGGCATGTGTGTTCTGGACAAACAAGCAGCTTCAATTTTGATAACTTATTATTGCTGTGTGACCTGGAGACTTCTCCCATAGGTCGTCCCTGTGACGATGTTGTCATGTTTACAGGACTGAGCTGTCAGCTGAGTCATGTCTGCTGGAGCAAGCTAATTATCTAATGGGTTAATAACGGCCCAGAGGAATCACTCTCCTCTGAAGAGTCTCTTGACTTCTGCGCTCTCGTGTCAGTTGTAGTCAGCTAATGACCTGGCTGGTCCGTGGGTCAGTACGCGAGCAGTGACAGAAGGTATCACCAGGCACTCTGCCAAAACATCTTGCACGCGTCATATTTTAATTCGGTTGTATCGGATTTAATAGCATTTTGTTTTTCAGAAGTAGGGCTATTGATAGGATTATAAAACAGACCTTTGCAGGGCTCCTTGTCAATCTTGCATCTGTAATAGGGTGTTTTTGTGTCCAGAAGTGTTGGGTGAAAACTGGCCTGCTCTCTGCACTATCCTGTCAATCATCTCTCTGGGACAACAGAAGGCACCCAATACTGAGCTGTGTTATGTAACAGCACCATGATATCTGGAATATTACCCAGTCCTTCCATATATTATTATAATGAGTTTCTACCACATTCTGGCTTTAGTGCATCAAAAAAAAAACTGAGATTCTATGAAGGGGAGGTTTGCTATATTGCACATCTTGAAACTGTAGACTGTGAATAAACGATAGTCTTGAATTTATCTGGTTCACAATGCAACCGAGGCTAAACTTGTTTGAATAAAAGCAGGGCTGTACTGAAATTTTGATGAGGGTAGAGAGGAGGGCTGAACATTATGTTTAGAGATGCGCCGACCTTCTCGTGTGCAAATACACCGATACCACTTTAGGGCAACGTAATGTTAACCTCATTAGTTGTACACTGAGTGAGCAGTTTGGTAATGTATGTTAGGCTAGGCAAAGATGACAAATGTGATGCAGCCAGCCGTCTATGCTCTGTGCAGGAGTGAAAAATGGCTCCTTAAACCAACATCAGCTTTGCAGCAAACACTGGGGAAGTGAGAGAAAATGTACAGCAATGATCCATTCTGCGTTTATATTTATAAAAAAAAAAAAAAAAAAAAAAAAAAGAAAAGACTACAGCACTTACGAAGGAAATTGCTCTCGAAGACTAGCAGTTCTCAGAGCACTGAAACCCAAGTATGAATTTCCTTGCTGTCAGCCACATCAGACCCCATACCAACACAGCAGCATCATTTTTTTTTTTTTTTTTTTTTTTTTTTTTATAAAGAAGGCATATGAGCAGCTTGTTGAAGAGCATTTCAGTCCTCAGCGGATGTTTAGACCAGCAGTGCTTGCCCAGTGTCTCACATGGGACCACATGCAGAGCTGTTTGGAGGTTTGCATGCTGCTATGCCTCATCAGGTCTGTTTGATGGCTTCAGATGTGGTGCATTTCCAAAAAACAAACAAACAAAAAACTCTTCATGCTGTGCTGCAGGACGGTGCTAAAGACGTGACTGAGAGAACTGGTGATGCTGGGTTCAGTTGCCTGCTGCAGGTTGCTGATGCCCTCCAGCTGCTTGAGCATTTTCTCCAACGATCCAGATGTGAAGGCAGCTGGGTGTATATTAGATATACAATGTAAACATAAAATAAATTTTGTTACAATCAGAAAGCAGCAGATGAAAGTGTTTGACACAAGGCACTCAGTACTTATATTATTTATGAGCAACTAAACCACAAACCAACCTACATTGTCCATAGAATAACATTTATATATCTGCAGCTAAAAATGGCCAAATTTCTGGAAGATGATAACCTTGTGACTACATTCATTTAAAAAAGAAGATAAGTTACCCTGGCCCAAAGCACAGAACTGAATTTATATGGGAATAAATGTGTGGGAATATCATTCAGTGGACTGAACATTTTTCTTTCTTAATATTTTTGTCTTGGTAGTTTATTCCACAAACAATCAACTTGGTAATTGATCATGGCTTATAAGTTAAGACACAAGTGAATGAAAGTGTAAGGAAAAGACTAAAACAAAGATGATATGAAATGTTCAAAAAGCAAACACAAAAGAAGCTCTGCAACTTTGATTTTGTCTTATGTTGTAAACGTCTCGTGGATTTGGATTCTTGGATGTACAAAATGAGCAATTGAAGATAGAAGTGCAACACTGCTTTTTTTAAAATGGATGAAGTGAAGTAAATCAAGAATAATTAAAATTGTTTTTAAACGGTGAAGCTGTAAGCTGCAAACATCGACTGATTCTTTGATTAAAATCATTAAATTTGATCTGTAGGTAAACATTCTATATTTGCAGTACACTTTAGTAATCCATCACCCCAAGCTGTTTCCTCATTTTCTGTATACATATATTTAAAAACAACAACAACCCCCCCCCATCCCCCCCACTTGCTTTAGCTGTGGTACATATTTATCATTCTATTTTTGGACCTCATTTGAGAAGCATCACTAAAGCAGTGTGTGCATTGTCCCACTCTTGTGTGTACATCCTGTTCTGGCCTTATATGGGAACTGGCTACGGAAGCATGTTTGCATCCTGTTTGACCTCTGCTGTGAGGAGACGCAGACGAACCCTGCAGACGCTGTCTGCTCAAATGTTTACAGGGACTGAGAGGGTGACCCCTGCCTACCTGTCATCTCTGCGGTCACTGTGCCAGCACCCTTTTTAGACACCATTTTTTTTTTAATTTTATTTATTTATTTTTTTAAATTTTCTTTTAAAAAATTTTTGTAAACGCTCTCCGTGCCAGAGCTGATTTCATATTTAGGACACACAGTGTCACCAAATAACTACTTAATTATTGACTGTTTCAACTGAACATGGAAGGACTGGGAGAGCAGGAAATTCACACCTTTCCATGTTTTGCAGAAGCTTAATGGGTAACCTTCAGCAACTAGAATGATGTTTGTAGCCATAAGGCATAAGTTTGTTTTCAATCACCTCTGAGGGCACAGCTGACAAATCCTGTAATTGATTGCACCTTTACTCGAGGCAGCCAGCTTTCCGGTACACTTCATATGCCATATAAAGCTGTCAGAAATGAAATGAGCTAAAGCTTCCTGACATAGTCAATGCCACTAGATTTCAATGCCACCTTCAGCTTTTCATTATACATCATGTTATAGTCTATATTACACTCTAGGTTAATCAGCTTTTTATTATCATGTATACTAATCTAATCGGGTGCATTTATCCACATTAAAAATCTCCAAAACGAGGTTTGATTAATTTGCAAGTAATTTCTTTGAGCCATGCCTCTTTGTGTTTTTTTTTTTTTTTTTTTTTTTTTTTTTTTTTTTTTTTTTTTTTTTCCTCATTTTGCAACTAAAGGGAGCTATTGTACGACATACCGATGCATAATGAACCAACATTACCAGTCATGTGATGTAATTAAATGAAAAGAAGGAAGCACGCAGTTGATTAAGAGGTCTTGGACTGCATCCTGCACAGCATTTGATTTTCCCTGTGCACGGTTTCAAATGCTAACTCAGTCACATGTGCACACAATAAAATATCATTACAAAAAGATGTCTGTGAGATTGGGACAGATGCATTGACAAGTCTCAGGTGAGCACTGTTCCACTTCACAACTCCATATGTGACAGGAGCCCGAGTTTTGTCCTTATTTTCTGCTCTACACGGCGTTGTTCTGCAGGCTTGGATTGTAGTGTTTTATTTTAACAATAACTGTTTATTTGAATTACTGAAGAATAGAGCAATGATTACTGCACTGCAGTAACCCAATCAGATGTTTTCCCAATTCTAGGGTTGTAGGGATGGTCTGTAAGTTGAAGCACCACTTTTATGCAGATTGACTGAATTTCACAGCAAAGAAAATTCAAAGGATCCAAATGATGGCCTCCATGTTCTCATACACGCCCTAGTTTCACTAGTGTTCACTTCCACAGTGAAATGTATCAACTGTTACAAAATAATCGCTTCAAAAATTTTGTACATTTACTTGTTTTGTTTTAATTTTGGCCTATATCACACTACTTTCCACTTCCTTTTTTTCCCCCTTAAATTCTTGGACTCTACTGGAGTAGCTTAGCTTGATTCACAGTTCAAGATTTCCCATTCTTTCCTCATAATGAGCCTTTAGCCCAACCCTCTTCTGACTGGCTGTCCCTCACAAACAAAACGTTTGAACAGCGGGTGTGTAGGGCTTAAGTGCTCACAGCACTGGCACAGAACCATGAATGGGGCAAAACCCTGTTTTCAACAGCATGGATGTCCCTTAAATAACACTTAAAGTCTGTTAATTTCCTTCTCAAGATCAATTTCGGTGGCTTTGTCATACAGTGCCACTGTCAGTCTCACCTGTACTGTGCTAATTACTGAATTAAGTATTTAGCTTGCTAATGTATTAAACTTAATAGGATAAAAATATGTAAATGTTACCCTTGCTCTACATCAATGTGTTAGCATCTACTCCAAGCACTGCTCCAACTCAGTCTAGCCTCCCACCTGCAGTATACAGAGTTTAGGGAATGCTCTAGTTTTGTAAGTATTACACTTGGAATACAGCAGGCTTGTTGCAAGATGAGATGTGAACCTGCAGCTCATGTCCAGCAGGGATGGGTCGGACAGAGGCCGTTCCCCCCCACAGATGCTGTTCTTGTCAGGGAGATGGCTAGCTTCTGTTTTCAGCCAGGTGCACCGTGGAGTGGCCGTGCTCCCCTATCTGAGCCTTATGCTCGTATCGTGATCACACTGCGGGCCAGCTGGAGTTCTGGATGATGAATGATGAGTCCTCAGCATGGGAGTGTTTTCTGCCTGCTTGCTTTAATTCTGTATGACTTCAGCCTCTTATTATAGCCCGAGCTTTTCACATCATAAGAGGACGTGATGATTGAGACCACCCCCCTTGAGTAGGTATGAAATAATTGGTTCCTTAGTGATGTGATATTGAAGGTGTTTTGAACTATTCCTGTGCCTGAGCTATTCCTGTTCCTTAAAGCTGTTCTGGAATGCTGGTGATCAGAAACTATTTCATTTGCACAAAGTCTTGAAAGCTGCCCAGTTTTAAACATGGAAGACACATTTCGGTATTAGGTAGCCAAGGGGAAAGGGAAGGAAGAAAAAGAATAATGTGGTCGTAGTGTAGTGTGAGCCATCTGAAGATAGGACAGTGATGTGTACCTCACAGTCAAGCTGCTGATGTGTGGTGATTGTGACATTTCTTCTGTTCTCAGCAATACACGAGTTCCCCGACGACTTTTTCACCAACGATGAACGGAAGAGTGGAGCCATTCTGCTGCACATTGTGGCGGTAAGACTACTTTTTTAAAAGAATTTGCACCTGCATAACAAGTCTCCAGTCGGTGACTCATTTGGTTGTAGGAAGATTTGGAGGCTTTTCACATGGCCGACTACTGTTTTCAGCTTTCAAAGCCTGAAAGTTAAGAGGGAGATTATAGTGGCATGTTTGATTTGCCAGATTTTAAACTGATCAGAGGTGCTTTTCTTTAGCTCAAGTGCATGTTATTTAAAATAAGTATGCACCCATTTCTCTGCAAATATCTTTAAATTCAAACTCAGAAATAGTTTAATATATACTCAGAACAAATGGGATAAGGGAATAACATGATAAACTTTATTTTTGTTTTTCTTTTAGAGTAAAACAGGTGTCACATTTTTGCTCTACTATAATGTCAAATCAGTGCTATGTTCTTTTAAATACTGTCTTTTTCCAGTGTCTCTTTACTATTTGTACAGTTGGTGCAAGCAGAAAAATAACAAATACTTAAACTGCAAATGATGGTTGCAAAAACTGATGATAATCCAAAATGTGACATAGAAGGGCACTTTAGTCAAATATAACATTTTTTTTTAATTTAAAGTTAAACACTGAAAGATCTGAACAATCCTTGCAGTTGGACTAGTTGGAAAAGTTGCAAAGTACCCTTGAATTGTGTCCAGTTGTAATAAGATTGTTTCCTGTCAGGGTTTATAATTTGGTAAACAATCTAAAAGGCAATTTACATTAATAGGTCAGCCTTTTAATATAGTCAAACTGTCTTTTGAATGTGTCAAATCCACACAGTAAGATTCTGAAGCAGTCATTTCATTTTATGGTTCTGTATGTCATAAAAGTGTCCCTGCTCAGGAGTGTGCATGGAAAGCTTCATAAATATGCCAGTGCTGTATTTTTGGTCCAAGCTTTAACATTGGCATCATTCATAAGAATGCATGTGCATTTTAATGTATTTTAGTTATTATTCTATATTAAAAAGTTTTGCCTTCAGTGAGTCATGTCGTCTCTGACTTTGCATAAAGACAGTTTTAGAGTTGCTCGTTATTATGCACTTGTGAGTGCACACACCCAGGACTGGAGTCTGTGAAGTGAAATTTAAAATTTGGGTCACAGGAATTCTGAAGTGGGTTTTTTGTTTGTTTGTTTATTTATTTATTTATTTATTTATTTATTTATTTATTTATTTATTTATTTATTTAATAAGAGGACTATGCTCTGATTAGGGTGTCTTTTGAACTTTTTATGTACTTGGATTTAAAGATATAATGATGGAGGGCTGCTTTGAGCATCAGTGTATAAACTGGACTTCCTGCTTAAGCTTTCCTTAGTACAAAGAAATGGGATATTTTACATATGGAGAGCAGCTCATACTGTCTTATTGCTTCTGTCATTATCACTGCTGGATTTCTCAATGTCTGAGCATATTTGGTTAAAAGTGATATTTCAAAACTGATTTGAGTTGCAGTCAAGACAATACACTCATAACCTCTTTAATTGTCCTGAGCTTCAATTTACACATTTAAATGTAACTAATATTGTCTATTCTGACTTTACTGCTGAGAAGTAAACGTGTGAAGGGTCTGCTCACACTGCAGTCCTGCACTGCCCCCTGTGGATAGCATAGAGCAGAGCACGCCTGTCAGAGCTGCCAGGCCCTGATGATGTCACACATGATCTATAATTTATACATCGTCCAGCCGCCTGTTAGGAATGGTGGTGGGGAATATTCAGATCCTGTACATTTTTTTTTATTTCATTTTTATTTTTTGTGTAAGGTAAAACAGCTTTTTATTTATTTTTTTTAACTACTGATTTGATATTAAAATTTAAAGTAGTTTCCCCTTCAGCTGTCTTTTAGCAGCTGGTGCTTTATTAACCCAGCTAATTTCTGCAGATTTAAGGATGTATCCATTAAGCCCATGCACACTTTATTTACTATATCCTTGCCCCTTGTCACATAACCATTCTACAAATGTAACTTCTTTTTTTCCCCATCTCCAGGCTCTTTACATGTTTCTGGCGCTTGCTATAACATGTGATGAATACTTTGTGACATCACTGGAGAAGATCTGTGAGGTACGTGGTGGTTGTCATCCTGTCTTCCCAAGTTACACTTTTACGGTGTTGTGTAAAACCAATCATCTTTGCTTAATTCCTGCAGAAACTAGATCTAAGTGAAGATGTCGCAGGAGCCACCTTCATGGCAGCTGGCAGTTCTGCACCAGAGCTTTTTGCATCTGTCATCGGTACACATGCATACATACAAGCAGTATGTGCACCCACTCAGACGTTCCCAGATGGTCGGTGTCACCACTAATTCTGACTGGCTCCCTCCTTGTGTGCAGGTGTCTTCATCACCCACGGTGATGTGGGGGTGGGGACCATTGTTGGCTCAGCGGTCTTCAACATCCTATGCATCATTGGTGTCTGCGGGATCTTTGCTGGACAGGTGTGTGCGAGAGAGAGGAGTGACTTACTGCTGTGACTGTATCGTTCTGTTTATTTATAGACTGCAGAGCATCACATGTGTCGCATTTGAGGGGAAACGAAGCCATCGCATTTGAGGGGAAACGAAGCCATCTGCTTCAGTTTTCTTAGAACTGGTTTTAGTGAAAGTGGAGAACTAAACTGCAGGTGTAATCAGAAAGTGTTCTGCAAATATGTTAACTGTAACTCAAAAGATACTTTCTGTGAATTCTTAGGTGGTGATGCTGACCTGGTGGGCTGTTTTCAGGGATTCCTTCTATTACATCCTGTCTGTTGTGGCTCTGATTGCAGTAAGTTATTGCATGTGTTTATTAATGAATACTTGCCATGACTGTGCTGTAATCAAAAAAAAATTTTTCTTTTTATTTTTCAGTTCATCTATGATGAGAAGATAGTTTGGTAAGTTGTGCATTTAATCATATTTATAGTGAGAAGTTTTCCAACTTTTCAGTTCTTTTCAGTTAGGACAGCTTTGCTTGATTCAGTTTGCAACAATCCTTTGCTGTTATACATTGGTGGTTGGTGTAGACAAAGGATGTCAAACATGAGGCCCAGGGGCCGGAATTGTCCCACTCCAGTCCAGCCTACTGGTAAATGTGAAGGAGAGCGTACAGTTTGGACTTTTAATTGTATTTTCATAGATTTTCAGGTTGTCTTACTCACGAACACAGTCTTTCATATTACCTTTTTTTTTTTTTTTTTTTTTTTTAAATTTTTTTTTTTATGTGAATTAAGAAAAGTTTTCTGCTTCATACTGTCTTATTGCTGTTATTGCATTCATTCCCCCCCCCAATAATTTTACACATTTATTTCTTGCGATTAAAGTCCAGAAAGTTGTGGTGACTTTAACATTTTTTTTCTCATTAAAATAGAGCAGCATGTCTTTATCATGTTGAAATTGCACAGCTCCTCAGTACACCCATTATTTGCTTTTCTTTAAGACAGCTTTCTTTTGATTAGCTTCCCTTCATAAGGCAGGTTTGAAAAGCAAGTGGGAGGGGCCGCTGTATTACAGTCATGTAATACCTTGAAGCTTTATAAGCTAAAACGTATAGCCTACTGAATTTCTATTGAACTTCTTATATACAAGTCGAGCCATTTTAATTTTATTCCTCATCCTGTATCTCCGTCAGGTGGGAGAGTTTGGTGCTGGTGCTCATGTATGCAGGATACATCCTCGTCATGAAGTGAGTCTTGCAAATTCTTCTTACAGCTGCTTTTGTTGAATCAAGCTGGTATCATGATAACACATTCTGCTTCACGCTCTTATGCACTAACACCTGCATAACCAACCGTGCGCGCACAAATGAGCAGCTACTCGTATTGTCTGACTAGTGTTACAAGCTCATTCAACACGGGAGCTTTGTGGAGGAAAACTTGCTCAAATTACGATTAACAGTGTTAATGTGTATCTAAATTTTAGCTTTATTTATAGGATGCCGTCTTGAGAAAAGGAAAAAAATCATAGGCATTTCAGATTTTGGAGTTCATTGCACTCAATTTTTGTCTTTCCAGACCAAAGTGAATAATGCCAACCAGGTTGTCCTGTGCTGCTGTCTCTGTCCAGCTGGTAATCTGTGTTACACTCAGCAGCAGTCTGCTCTCTCGCTGCCATAAGAGTTTAATCTTTCCCCCCCTCTGCAGTGGCTAAGAGCACAGGCTTAACCAGATCACTCCTTTTCTTTCTCATTTGGAGGAAAGAAGTGCTTACTCTAGGATATGCTGTCATGTTATTCCAGTTGAAATGGAATAAAGTGGGTTTTATATAGCACAATCTGTGGACTGAGGTGACCTTGTAGTGCACGGCTGTGATTTTTCACAAGCAAGTGGCACGCATGCTGCTAAATGACAGCACGGAGAAGTTAGGTGCATAAAATGTAAGAATAATAAATCACTATAAATACTTTAACATTTATAAGGATTTGTTAAATTAGATGTAATTAGTCATGTATGTGTTACTCTATTAACTTGTCCTTGAAAGCTAAGATTATGTTTATTCAGTAGTTATGCACTATGGTATATTACACATATGAAGTATGTGCATCAGCTTGTAATTATATGCACAAAGCCTCTTTTTACCTGTTGAATGTTTGAGGAAATGTCTTGCCCCGAACATGTCGTGTTTAACTAGAAGGGCTTTTTATTGATGTCATCAGGTAGTTTTTATTCCCATTCTGTCCTCAGACTCAGAAAAAGGCAACACAGAAAACACAATTTAAAAATGTAAAAACAAAAATGATAGCCTTGGATCTTCTCTTGCAAACTGCAGCCTATAATCACAAACAATTTTAATTTTTAATGTTTCCAAAGGTGCCGAGGGGCTAGAGTAGCTCTTGTAATGCTGCCAGTGTAACCTCTACGCACATTATGTTCAAAGGCAGCGGTGTTGTTTTTTTTGTGATCCATTTTTATGTAATGGCACTCAAATGGTCCTGCTGAGAGTCTGAGGCTGAAAAGCTTGTTATTGCCTTCTGGGGATATTTTCTTTCTCTTACGCCAATGCAGAACAGCTCATTATGTATAATGTAATGCGCTGATATTTATTAGAAAGTGAGCCACCTGAGTTGTAAATTGTATAGGAGAAATAAGAGGATTATTCCGGCTAATTAATACGTGCTATATTTCAAACAAATTGGTGCCTTTCATCTAAAGCTGATAAACCCATTTGCAGATAAATCTTGTGACTTTTTTCTCTCCTGCACCATCTCTGATTCTTGTATTATGTTTAATCTTTTTACTAGATTCAACTCCAGCATGCAGAAGTTTTTCATGGGAAAGTCAAACAAAAATGTGGCAAATGGCAACGCGGCAGCCAGCAGTGAGATGGAGGACGGTAATACTAGTTATGGCTATGTTTGGGATGACGACCCGTCATCGCCTTTACTTCCAGGTAAGGTTAATCAGACAGGCTGCGTACCCATGACTAGTCTCTGCTAAATGAGGGACTGTATGTTGAAAAGGCAACAACGTGGTTAATCCTATGGAAGAATGTGGGTATTTCCTCCTGTTATAAAAGGGCTGTGGCTTTGATCTTTGCTTCCTTTTGGCTAACTAACCTGAAATGCTTCAGTTTCTGCTTTGTTCTTTTAAAAATATGCCTAGAACAGTAGTTAAACATGTTGTGAAATGAACTCATTTACAACTTGGTGGTTAGATGAGAAGATCAATACCACTCATAAGAATGTGAAGCTATAGCCTACAAACTAAAACTGCTAGCCAGTGGTCACATAGCCATCTGCCCTCTTTGTTCTTGGAAAACAGGAAGCTTTCCCAGCTGTACCTACATTCACTCACCTTCCACTTCATTATTAACGCCTGTTCAGCTGCTTGTTAATGCAAATATTTAATCACAGTCACATGGCAGCAACTTGATGCGTTTATGCGTGTACACATGGTCAAGACGACCAAACCGAGCATCAGAATGGTGAAAGGATTTTCCCCACACTCCTTTTACAGAGACTGGAAAAGGAAATATCCAGTGAGCTACAGTTCTGTGATTAAAATGCTTTTTGGGTGTCAGAAGTCAGAGGAGAATCGCCAGACTGCTTTGAGCTGATAGAAAGGGAACTGCAACTCAAATAACCGCTCATTAAAACCAGGGTTTGCAGAAGAATGTTAAATGTCACAGCCTGCTTCAGTAGTGTAGCTGACAATGTCCATCCCCTTATGACCAATGTACCCATCTCCTGATGACTGCTTACATCAGGATACTGCAACATGTCACAAAACTCACGCCATCTCGAACTGCTCTCTTGAACATGTGTTCACTGTACTCAAATGGCTCCCACGGTCACCAGATCTGTCCCTTTGGGATGCGGCGGAATGAAGATTCATATCAAGGATGTGCGGTCAAAAAAACTGAAGCAACTCTGACTAGCAAGGTGTACACCAGTGGGTGGTGAGTGCATTTGGCATATAGACATGAGTGGAATCAAAAATACATTTCACAAAATGTCAACTATTTCGTTTAATAATTCTTCAGAAGCACATCAAGCAAACTTCACGAGACGATTTGTCATGTCTTACAATTTAACCCCCCCCACTCCCCAAACTCATTTCCTCAGTTCTCTTTTGGGTGATAACCAAGTGTAGCTTTTTAACAGGCACAAAATGAGGTTTTAAAAGGGCAACAACATAATAAAGTTAAATCTTTTCAGATTAGTTTAATGTCACAAGACATGATGTTAGGTCTCAATGTTATTCTGGGAGAAAAATTAGTCTGTTAAATAATACCTTTGGTGTCATGTTACAGTACTTTATAGCCACAGTCCTCCACTTCTTCCTTCTTTTTGAACTCTCAAAGGTTTTTAATTAGACATGTAACCCTTCTGAGAGACCTAACCTTTCCTACTTTGGCTGCATTAGTGCTAACATGCCTGTCTGTTTAGCCTTACTAAACTTTTTCTTGCTTATTGTCAACAGTGTTGTGCTGCTGTGTGCCAGTTCTTTCTGCTTGCATACTACTTTTCTTCTGCTGATCTCTGGGGTGTAGACCCACTCGCTCCTGAAGTGGTAATGAATTTCACAAGAGGAAATGTTTATGCCAGCTCTGTTTACACATTTAATTTATGTGCATTCTTGCATGTATAATAAGTCAAATTAAGGCTGAGTAAAACTAATAAGTGGACTGTAGAACTTTTAATTCCCCACACACTGAATCTTAGTACTAATTGCGTGGAAAGACCAAATGTGGATTTGCTGGGTGCCAATAAAGCAGGCCGAGTTGAAGTCTGAGCGGACTGACTGTTTAATGTGTCAGCCAAATTACAGCTCGAGTTAAGTCAAAGGTGCCTGCGGTTACATGTTCAAAGATGCACCCTTTGAAATCAGTCTTGGTTGCTAGTTTTAAATATTTAAAAAAAAATTATTTTACAAGACAATATGGGAGAGCTATTTGAAGTTCAGTATCCAGAAATCATATGAACTGCACACAGTACTCTTATTTTAACCAACCCAGTTGCTGTGTAAAACTCTCTTGTCAATATCCCAGAAGCACGAAACACTTGGGAATCAAAGGGTTTTTGAACACCTCCTTTTCTCCACAAACATTCCTCTTCTACCAAGTAACTTTGAGATTGAAGTCCAGGAAAGGCAGAAAATTCATATTTTTGTACTAGGAGCATTTATGGAGAAATGTTTGTAATGGGCCCTTGCTTTTCTAGCATGCGCCACACACATTCTTAGTGATAGTTTTACATTTATTCCATCCATTTATATCTCCAAGAAATATAATGTGCATAAGCAAATGTAGGAAAGAATGCTGATAGGATTCATCATTCCTAAGTTGTGATGCAAGAATCTGAATCGAAACAAGTTTAAAAAAAAAATAATAAAAAATTCAACTCTCAAAAACACTAAAATTCTTATTTTTCTTTTGCTAGGTAGTTTGCCTTGGAGTACACATTTTGTTTCCATGGCAAACAGGGGTAGCCAGGAGGGCACCAACTGGTCTCTAGGCGTGTCTGACTGAGGCGTCAGTAAATCATCAACTTGAGATCAGTTTGTATATAGCTTTATTGTAGTTTCACATTGGAGAATTTTATATACAATTTTATATAAAACTTTCATCTCTGTAAATCCACTTAAATATGATTGGATAATCTAAAAAGCTGAGTTGAATTGTCTGAGAAATATCAAATTTGGCATTTTCTTAGTCTACCCATTTGAAGCGAATTGAACTGAACTGTATGTGCTAAGATTGGCATCCTGGTGCTCCAAACCAACAATGTTACCTTACAATTGGATTCAGAGAAGCACTTACCCGGTCACTGAGAGAGCAGGTGACATAAAGGCACCGACAGAAAAATAGAAAAAGGTGGCTTGAAAGAAATGATGGATTTTTCGAAAAGGAAGACACCCAGATTTGTAGATGCAAGGTATTCCTCATCTTGGATGGTTTTACTTGATATATTTGACATCTAACTGCCTTCACACTGATTGGGGAGTGGTAGAATAATAATATGGTCTAGTGCAGCTCTGTTTGACACTAATTAAATGGCAGCTTAGCTCTCAGTAATGCTTTATTTTGGCTTGGAAGTCTATAGCGCTCGAGACTACAAAGTTATACAGCAGATGTTTTTTAATATGCTGTAATGGTTTGGACCATTATTGGTTTGTGTCTTGTATTTATTGCTGTAATGTGTGCTTCTACCCCTTTAGTCAAGCCTAGCAAAGCTTACAGCCGTGGCTCTGTGGTGATGGTGGATGAGATCATGAATGCAAGCCCTTCAAAGTTCAGGTTCCCAGAGGCTGGCCTCCGTGTCATGGTGACCAGCCATTTTGGACCCAAGACCCGCCTGCGCATGGCCAGTCGCCTCATCATTACAGAGGTACAGCTGCCCGTTGGTGCTCCAGTAACTAGATTTACCTGCTTTTACAGGTTAAAGGTGGGAACTATTTTCAGCTTTGTGTTTCTAAGAAGCCCTGAAGGGTTTTATGTCATCATACACTTATATAATTTCATTGTACAACTAGAGGAACAAAAGCATTTTAAAAGCAGAAGTAGCAGCATGTTCGCTCATGTGCTCTGTGACTTAGTTTGTTTCTTTTGAAAGCGCCAGAAGTTGGTGCAAGCTGCCAATGGTGTGGAGACGCAAGTGATCGACGGGAAGGTTGAAATCGAGAATGGAAATGTGCCAGAGGACAAACCCAGCGAGGTGGAGGAAAATGACACCATCTCACCTTTTCATATTCCAAGTACGCGCTTGATGTATTTCCTTGATGAACGTGTGTAATTGGGGACACACGGACATGCCAGTCATATTTCAAAACTTGCTATGCAGCCTCCTGTAGGTATAGATTTTTAAAAACTAGAGGTGCTGTTAGTGCTCAGAGGAATGCTTAGTTGGATGGCGCTGCTCAATCTGCTTAAGAATTTATTTCTGCTTCGGCAGTTATTGATGTCCTTGCTTAAATTGGGCAGTAGGTTCTTGTATACCAACTAATGATTATCCTCTTTGACATCTCTAAGCAGGGCTGCCCTTTTATCAGTCAGTGCCTGCTCATGTGAAAAGACTGAATCTGATTATCCTGATTTATCATGAAACAGACAAATCTAAGTGGGTGGAATTGGTGTTGCATCTTGTTAGGTTATAAATGACATGGAAGAGTAAAGGTTTTGGTGCTTTAAGGCACACTGAAATCTTTTTCCTCAAAATAGAGTGCTCTGTCAGTATGAGAGCTTCATTTAAAAAAGAAATGAAGCTTGATGCTGTCAGTGTTTGTGGTAAATGACAGATGAGGCAACATGTTTATGTTCACTAGTAAAACCAAAGAGGAACTGAATACAAATGGAGCTACAGTTTAGACAGTTATTTTCAGTGTGACCTTAAGCTGAATAATTCGCAGTTGCAGATTGTTTAGGCTGTACATGTAACACAGAGCCTGTTCTTCATATAACGCTGTATTTCTAAGTATACCACAAATAATTTGAAGGTCAAAGCAAAAAATGACCGAATTCACCGAAAGGTGTAAACGTTTGAAAAAAGACCAGGAAAAAAACATTAAATGGAACTGATTTGTTTTTGTTGGCATGTGATGCTAAAGCTGATAATTATTTTACATTTTTTATAAATTAAGCCTGGCCAAAATAAATTGACAATCTTGATCTCTTGCTGTTGTCTCACTGCAGGGAGTATAGGCAGTAAGTTTAAGTGGCTGATCTCGTGGCCTCTGCTCCTGCTGCTGTTCTTTACGGTCCCAAACTGTGCCAAGCCTCGCTGGGAGAAATACTTCATGCTCTCTTTCATCCTGTCTACTGTCTGGATTGCAGTATTCTCCTACTTTATGGTCTGGATGGTGAGTGTAATATTTGTATGCCAAAGATCATACAGTAGCATTAGTCATTTAAATCAGGAATTTGCAAAGCACAAAGTGAAACATTTTAATTTTGCTTGACTGCTGCTGAAGTAATTATTTGATTAAAAAAACCCAAACTGTTAAATATGAAAGCAGAAGAGTGAAAATTGGTGTAAACTGTGTTTTATGTAATTGAAAGTGGAATTTCTATTGCTGTGGGAAAATAAAACAGTCCTTCAGGTCTTCAAATAACTGACAGCAATTTATCATGAAGGTTTAGTATGTAAATGTTTTCTGCCACCTGAATATGGTTTCAGGTGTACATCGTTGTAAGCAAACATTTTCTGGGCTATAAGAGCGTCTGCTGCAATGATGATGATTCAGTCATACAAATATGAAAATAAACCACAAACCAGGGGTTTAACCAAAGGTTGTAATAAAGTAAAGCATACAAGGTAACTTATTTGGCTTTCTGCTTGTGCAAATTCAGAATCAGAACTGCCTTTACTGTCATTGTGTGTGTGTGTGTCACGCAGATGTAAAACTATGACACTAACACAAGACATTAGACTGCAGAAAAGCTAAATTTATAAGATTTATGTATCAGTAGTGAAACCTTAATGTTAAGTATTCATGTAATGTTCCGTTGTTTCTGAAGAGGAACACTTACGCTTATATTTAAGGTGCTCTTTGGAAGGGATCGACATGAGCTAAGTCATCAAAGAAGCTCAGGCACTCTCTTCTCAAAGAAGTTTAAGCCCCCATCATGGGGTGAAATGGTGGAAAGTGGAATATCACAAATATGAGGAATCTTCAAAACTTGGACAAATGCAAGATCTCGAGCCCAAAACATTCTCCAAATCCAGTCCAAATGAAATATGATGAACCACAGCAGCATAAATTGCAAACACGAAGGCACCTACAAAAGCAAATAAGGTTAATTAGAGTTTACTTTTTTAAAGTCCTGTTTTAAGCTGAGGCATTTAGTAGCCTGCAATTCATAAATTCGAAAGGTTTCCATTTGGATAAGACTGCTGTCACCCCTTTTTAATACAACAACTATGCTATGAGAATAAAGGCGTTTTAAATTGTATTTGAAAAGAGAGGATCTTGGAGTTGCATTTTACCCATGTAATTTATATTTTAAAAGACCAAACTGAACAGTACAAAGACTGAAATGCACAAGTTAACCTAGAAATGTCTTGGACTGCCCTTACATGCTAGCTTTGAATGGCTTGTTGCTAGCTTGGTCAGCAGCAATCTAACACTTGCAATCCAAGGAACCTAGATACAAGATGATGCTCTGATTTCATTTGGGGAGCTGATATTTTTTATGTATATATTTTACAAAGGCTAAAAGTTAATATAACCAGTAGTATTTGCTTAACTGTTCTTGCCATGTCTCTAGCTACCATATAAGCAACAGCATAGTCAACTGAAATCATTCCTAACAGTGTTGAACGGACTGTGAAGATTCATACTATGGTTCAACATATTTTTCATCAAAAGAACATTTATCTTTTGTGTTGCCATTTGTTGAGCACTGCCTCCACGTATACTTTCAGGTGACCATAATCGGCTACACTTTGGGAATACCTGATGTTATCATGGGCATTACTTTTTTGGCGGCAGGAACCAGCGTCCCAGACTGCATAGCTAGTCTCATCGTGGCTCGGCAAGGTATTTTCACCTTTTCTGTGGTTTTTAAATGGGCTCAGGTTTATTCATATAAGGGCTCTTTTCCAATCCTAAAAGCAGCTGCTGTGCCTGCATTACACTTAACCATAATTGTAATTGATATTGCCAGTGCCACCCCTCTCATGTGAATGTACAGTGAAAACCATGTAACCATGACAACTTATCTTGATTAACTTACCCCAAGTTTGGCTATGAGGATAATGGAAAGATTGCCTGAGTATTTTTGAAATTGCTTTGTAGAACAGTCCTCTGGTATACAGAGCAGTATATGTTCAACTTGATTACTACAAGGTGCCCAAATGATTCTAGAGTCGAATATGAGGCAATCTGTGGAACAGTGTACAGTGAATTATGTAACGAAGTGATCACAAATCTACAAAAATGACTGTCTAGACATCAGCCTTATTGAAATGCTGTTCATCTATGAATGCCTGGAAACCTCAATGAACTGAAGCAATGCTGTAAAGACTTGTAAAGTTTTTCCAAATTCTGCTTCTTCATTTGTTTTTGTTAAAAATGACTGTGCATTATGTTGGTTGCTTTTACTTTATTTTAAGACCTAAAGAGGACTTTTTACCATGACAGTATATTGAACATACAAGAAAATTTGAATAAGCGCATGCTAGCAACATGCATTAAAACCACCGTGCTACATGACCTCATCTCACCTCTCAGAGAAAGCATCAGGGTTCCTGGATCGTCAATTTGTTCTTTCCATTGTAGAGTTGTTTTTGTTTTTTAAATTGGGTTTGAAGAAAGCTCTAAATTCTTTGCATTTTTTGTTGTTGTAAAATGTTATTGTTAAATTGAAATATTTGCCCTTGCATTCTGTCACGATGATGAATCCATCCCCATCTGCACTTAAGGGCCCAGTCCTGCCTCTGATTTATTTTGGGGTTTGTTCAAACGCACAACCCCGTGAGCAACTTTTCCAGTGTTGTTGCCCTTCTCAACTTTTTAAAAAACATGTTGCTCAGATAGATAATTGACACTTTTGTAAATATAACATCTTTAACATTCAGTTTTTACATTGATGTTTAATATGTCCCACCTTTCTTGCAAAAAAGATGTAATCTATTTACATGTAGAATTGTATGAAACCCACAGATGGAAGCTGTATGTGCTGCATGCATACAGGTGTGAATTTAGAAATGCAAAGCTGGAAATGCTGCTTTTTTTTATTTTATTTTTTTAATTATAGATAGATAGATATAGGAACTAGTGCAGTATATGTTCAAAGCTGTCAGTTGTCTTTTATGTACATAGACACAAGGTTTTTTTTTTCCAAGTGGAGAAGTACTCAAGATCACAGGAACAGGAGGAAATAGTACAGTGCTGTTTATAGATGTTACGGTGCAGGCATGCGTCACTGCTGAATAAGGTTAGGGCCCTCGTGAATACCAGAAGCTACAGAACAGCAGAATTGTTGGAAGTGAAGCATTTTTATTTTATCCAAAAGTCTAGAAGAGAAAACTTAAGTTTTTCAGCAACTTTGTTTGGTCTCTTTTCTTGCAGGTTTGGGAGACATGGCAGTGTCCAATACTATTGGCAGTAATGTCTTTGATATTCTAGTGGGACTTGGGGTTCCGTGGGCGATGCAGACCATGTGCGTTAGCTATGGATCAGTGGTGAGAGGCTAGTTTGCTCTACAAGAGTTTGTACTTGATCGTTTGTGCTATTAAATAGATGAAACCACCAAAATTCAGGTGAATCGTGCACATGAGTCTTCTTTGTGTTTCAGGTGATGATTAACAGTCGGGGGCTGCTTTACTCAGTGGTGCTTCTCCTGGGCTCTGTGGCCCTCACGGTGAGAATAAAATGCTTACATGTTGTGTTCACACGCTGCTCTCTTCTAGAAAGATGATATAGTTAATTGCTGTACATGTTTTAAATAAAACTGAAGTAATATTACAGAATTAAGATCGCACTTTGGTTAGTGTTGTCTCAGTTCTGTAATAATTGGCTCATTCAATATTTAGAATTCTATAATGTAGACAATGTGATAACCCTGTGCTGCATTTGGCAATAAACTGAAATATGATATCCTTTGAAAATTCTGAGCTCCAGTCAGACACATTCATAAATTTCACAGTATGACATCAAATATACATGAGTCCCCACACAGTCAGTGGTAAACAAATATTACTTCTACAAACTGTAGTTATTACAAAATGTGTGCGTGGTCCCCCTCATATAGATTTTCTCTAGCAGTATCACTTGATTGTGCACAGCAGAGTTCTGGCTGTTGGTGCGTGTGTGTCTTTTTCCACTTTAGCACATTTTATATTAGTAATCCTCAGCATGCACATGTAAACAAATACATAATCATGAGTGGAAATCGTTGCAGTGAGTAAACAAAGGAAAGAGTGGACTAGAGCTCTATTTGCTTAATGGTGAACTTTAAACACTGATCAGGTGTAGAGGGTTTAGATTGTTTCTTTACTGTAGTGCAGCAAAAAAATACAACTTGCTGTCGGTGAAACTTGCTTAATTGGTTTTGTCTAAACAGATAATGCCGCTACATAAATGAAAAATTTCTTTTTATTTCATTTTATCTGGTAGAGAAACTGATTTTGAAATGATTCTTTTTCTCATGCTCAGGATTCAGTAACAAGCCTTTTGATGTTTTTTGTGTGTGTGTGTGTGTGTGTGTGTGTGTGTGTGTGTGTGTGTGTGTGTGTGTGTGCGCGCGCAGGTGCTGGGGATCCACTTGAACAAGTGGCGGCTGGATTTAAAGCTGGGCGTGTACGTCCTCGTCCTGTATGCCGTTTTCCTCTGCTTCTCTATCATGATAGAATACAACGTCTTCACTTTTGTCAACCTTCCCATGTGTATGGAGGAGTAGAGCACAGCAGCATGCCTCGAATACCAAAACCTCAAGGCTCCCATAGCAACCTTCAATTTTCTTTTCTACAATAACACGGACCTATCAGCAGACTGTTCTCCTCCTCCTTTGCACTCTCTTCTTTGTAATCCTTTTGTCCCAAATATGAATCTAATTTACTTACGAGGCAGTAAGCTGTAAGAATGGATGCCATTGTACGTCTCAAATTTGTCTCCTTGTCACACAGTGCCGGTCCTTAATGCCCGTTATTTGGGGCATTGCCTGTTACTGCAGTAAAGTATTTAGTTCCTCTGTGCGCCTGCTATCTTTCTACCCATCTAGCATGCCTTTAGATGTTGGGGACCTCCAGAAATCATAAGTGCCCCTGTTAATTGTTGGTGTGTTTTCAATGTTCACGTTGTAGAGATTCACACACCATTTCCAAAGCCTTTCCACAAACCAAAAGAGTCTGTCGAGGAAAAAGGAAAAAAAAAAAATTAACAAACCACAAACCTTGATCCCAATCTATAAACCCTCACAGAGAGCTTTCCTTAAAGTAATTCCTAAAAGATTTACCAATTACCCAAGAACCCAAAGACTCACTTGCTCTTCAGCTTTCTGGAGGAGGGTCTTGTCCTTGGCAGCTCCCCTCCTCCAGCTTGGACCTGACTCTCCTGGCATGGCCTTTGGCATGAGGGAGCAGCTACTGTTAATGCTACACTTCACTCACTTGCCATGTGCAACTCCCATCCATCTTCTGCTTGATCAAATCTTTGTTTTCTTAAAAAAAAAAAAAAAAAAAAAAAAAAAAAAGACCTTTTTGTCTGGACACTTTGTGTCAAGTTGTATCGCAGTCCAGATCCGATGACTGTGAGAGGTGTTATGCATATGCAGCACTGCACAATGTAAATTTGTAAACACTTTTTTTTTGTATTTTTTTCAAAACAAGGTTTTGTCTAGTATGAAATACGGAAGAGCTTGTTGCAAATATTGGACATTGCCTGTTTTTCACGGAAACAAATTGCACATGGAAATGCTTTTTGTTGCTTTCTGCTGTAAGGAGATTTGACCACTCAGAGGTACTGGCTGGCAGTGGCGACTCCACTCCAGCTTTATTTTCGTTTAGCAACGTGTCATTCCACTTTCCCTCCACACAAGTTCAGAAAGACAAACGGATGACTGGCTCCACATCTGTGTGATGCATCTGATCTTTCTCATCAGGTGGCGTTCTCATTTTGAGACTGCATCCGCATGAAGATATTTGTTCCAAAAAAAGCCAAACAAAAAATGCAAAGAAACCAGATGGTTCTCAACACTGTCTGCTATATCACCTTCTGGCCAGTAGGGACTACTGCAGCTCCTCTACCCAGGGCAGAGGGGGGCAACCACAGCTGTCAGTTATCAGGGAAACACAGAGGTGGAGATGGTGATGGTCTCTTGATTTTGAGTTACATGTAGATACTGCACTTTAACAGCCGTCCTCTCATTCTGAATCAACTAGTGCTTCCTTATGTGCGTGTGTATTTTCAGTGTATAAGTGTTCGTGTGACTGTGTGCGTGTGTGCCGGAGAACATTGAGTGCATGTGTGCGGGCCCATGCTACGTTTCTCACACCGGACTCTAAAACAGACCGGGACCTCGTTAACAACATGAGCACACCTGTCTGCAGTGCATGCTGGGACATCTAAAGCAGCTCCTCCACAGCACAGCGAAAGGCTGAGGGCCTCTGGGCATCTCAACGGATGCCGCCCTGCCCACTTTTACAAAAAACGGCAGCTACGAGCCACACTGCAATCCAGACATTTTGACATCATGCAAAAATGCCTGTGAGGAGTCCGCAAGTGAGGCGCAGAGACTTAAAAACTATGTCCGTGGAGAGTGTTAAGTGTTGAAAATATCCCTCTGCCCCATTGTTGGCAGCAGGCACTTGTATATGCAATCTCAATGTAAAGAATTTATGTGACAGAAGGACCCCCTCCCCCCTGCAAGAATGCCATATAAGGATGGAGGGGGGAACCTTGAAGATGTGATGTCAGTTTGTCTACTAGTACTTGATGTGTGAGCTCACAAGTGTGTTTGTGACGGCTGAGGAACTCGGTGCAAAGGATGGAAGTGTCTGGAGCAGTGGCTTTGTGGGTAGTCTGGTGTCTCCTCTTACACGCAATCCTTTGTCGTCTTTCTCCACTCGCATTAACTCTCCGCCAACCCTGGCTCGAGGAGGTCAGGGGCAGCAGCGAACATGGGATGGTGGCATGAATGGCTTTTCTCAGTTGTGTGGGTTTTTTTTTTTTTTTTTTTTTTTTTTTTTCTCAAATTCCAGAGTGAGAGCAGGCTTTAAAGGATTTTTTTTCTCTCTTAAAAAAAAGTTAAAAAAAAAAAAGTCAGACCCACCCCAAAAGCTGCTAGTCTGTCAGGGTTCAATGACTGTGGATCAGCTGGAGGTGACCACACAGGGAGTCCGCCAATCACCTACCCTTGTACAACAATCCTCTGACCCTCCCAACATTTTTAGTGGCAACTCTGTACATATATACATAGCCGCTGTTTTCTTTTAATTTATATTTTTTATGCTTTCTTTGAAGAAGGCATATTTGTACTGTACTTGAGTTGATTCGGAATGTGCAGTATTTAACTTTTTTTTTTCTTCTGTGTATAGTTGCTGTGGTCTTTGCCCACTTAAGTGGGCAAGGGCGCACCAAGGTTAAACACTGCTCATCTGTTTGTTGGACACAGCGTACATTCTCATTAATTTTCTGATCTGTTTTTTTTTTCTTTTTTCTTTCTTTTTTTTTTTTTTAAATGGAAGAAGTTGGGGGGGGGGGGGGCGACTGGACTTCAGAGGCCATATTTGTTGTAGCTCTGCGAAAATCCAGATTGTATGGAAATCCTGTGTGGGGGGGGGGGGGGGAAATAAGTGCACAAACTTTCAGGCACACATTTAACAGACTGAGACGACTGGTGTGTATTTGACTGAATGCGACCTGATGCACTGTGAGCTCAATGTGACGTGGGAGTTGTTTGTCAAGAGTAATAATGATTAAAAATATATTTAATGTAAAGTTAGTTACAAAACATTACTGAGGACATCTGTATAACTTATATGAATGTATTGTCTTGCTATACTGGACATATCCAACCAATGCATTTTACTGTAAAGCAATAATGTGAGGAAAAAAAAATAAAATGGCAAAATAATTCCTGTACATTTGTCTCATAAGTTACTGTTTGTGAAATGCGTTAATTAAATGAAGCCATTTGTACATGTACCTGATGCTTGTTCTGTTTCTCGCCGCATGAACTCAACTTTCAAATTAAGGGGCCTTTTGCCTGTTTGTACCCACTGTTCAGTAAATTAAGTGGTGCTTCTGTGAACCTTTTTCTTATGTGCCCACTCATAAGAGAGTGCAGCTAGGACATGAGCCACTGGACAGAACATTAGTAGTTTGAACGAGGTAGATTGCAAGCAGCTACAACAGTGTCCTTGTTATATTATTTCAGGATTTTACAAATCACAAGGCTTGGAGTACTCATTCTGTGGAAAATTAATACTTCCATGTACTCCCCTGATATTTAGCAAAAATTTCTTTTACAGTATTGTCCCAATTTTGGTCAAGTGCTAACGTCCTACGGAGCCTGCACACAGTGAAGGGATAAATCACTATCTGGAAAAATGGGCTGAACAGAAGTAGTTTTACTTGTCTGCTTGTATCGGGTATCAAGATGACCTAATACAAGCATGATAACGATGACCCACTGTAAAGTCCTTGTACTGAGGATTTCCACTTTATTTTATACTGTATTCCCCTAATGATTATTTCTGAGAAACTAATTCACCTAGATTTTCAGCTATATACTCATGAGCTAATTTGTTAGGTACACTTTATCTGGATCACCGCTAGTACTAACTTACACCCTCTTTGCCTTCAGAACTGGCCCAGTTCTTCATGGCATAAATTCAACAAGGTGCTGGAAACATTTGAGATTTTGGTCCATGTTTAGATGATAGCATCCCACATTTGTTGCACATATGCCACCTGGACATCAATGATGTGAAACTTCCATTCCACCACATCCCACCACACCAACCAGTTTTGAGATGATTAGAGTTTTGTGGCATACTGCATTATTCTGCTGGAAGCAGCCATTAAAAGATAAGTACACTGTGGTCATAATGGGATGGACACGGTAGGTGACAACACTCAGCAAGGCTGTGGCTTTTAAATGATGCTCAGCTCGTACTAAGGGGACCACAGTGTGCCAGGAAAATATTCCTCACACCAAAAGCCTGAATAGCTGATACAGGCATGATAGAACTGTGCTTTCACATTTATGCCAAATTCTGACCCTACCATCTTAATGTTGCAGCAGAAACTCATCACACAGGCAAATTTCCGATGTCCAATTCGGTGTAATTGTTTAAATTGTAGCTTTAGTTTGTTCTTAGCTGATGGGACTGGCACTCAGTGTGGCCTTTTATTGTTGTAGCCCATTGGCACAACACTGAGAGATACTCTTCTGCATAACTTGGTTGTAGCAAGTTGAGTTAAGAGGAAGGTTTCTGTTACCTTCCTCTTAACTCAAAGCACTCTGGCATCAACAAGGCATTTTAACTCAGAGAACTGTTGCTCATTGGATACCTTCTTTTTTTCTGACCACTTTCTGTAAACCCAGGAGATGGTTATGTGGGAAAAACCGAGCAGGTCAGCAGTTGCTAAAATTCCTAATCCAGCCCATCTGGCGCTAGCAACCATGCCAATTTCAAAGACAGAGTTGTGGTCAGAAGTTTGCCCAGTTCTTATTAGAGAAAGTTATTGAAGATGTATGCTGTACAAGAATTCTAGCCAGAGAAAGAACAGTTCAAAGAAATTAGCAAAAGATCTAGTTAAGGTGTTGGGTCTGTGTTTCCACAGGCCCCGCTAGTTTAGAGACTTATTCCTCATGAAGAACGGAAAACAAGACAGAACATCTTCAACCAGTCTTTAACTCGCTAATGAGGGAGAGCTTTGGTCAGAACCAGGCAGTGAAGCAATGCTCCTCACCTGTCTCTAGCCCAAATCCCTCAAAGAGTAGCCCTCCTCGCAGCTATTTATTCCCATGACAGTTACAGTTTACACAATACAACACAACCAAGCACCTCCCAACGTAAAACCCCCCTTGGTTACAAAGACAAGGCACTATGTGTGTGTATGCGTGTGCACGTGTGCAAGAATGTGTGTGTGGGTGTGGGTGTGTGTTTGAGTGAGTGTGTGAGAATGTGTGTGGGTGTGTGTGTGTGTGTGTGTCATGGGGGTGCGTTTGTGTGACCTCCTGCTCACCAAAAGGATCATAAAAGCAGGAAGCTTACAACATCAAACAGAATCTTCACAAGGGATGTGCTTGTGATAAAACACTACAGCCTCCTCTCAGAACCTCGAGAGGCTGGGGAGGGGGACAAAGGAATGTCTTGATCCTATAGTTTGAACTAAGACTTTACAAATTTAAGAACCACAATGACAACATTCAACAATTTGACTTAACATAAGGTTTGGAAAGTTTGCATAAAATGATGAATTGCAAAGCGGTATACTTGTAATCATTTTCCAGTAATTCATTTTAATTTCTTAGTATAAGATTTAATTAACTGGAAGTGACAGCACTTGAGGACGATTTCAGACTTGCTGACTCAATCACATTTTTCCCTTAAACCAAGAGCCAATTGTATAAGTGCAGTTTCCAGAGTTAACATATATAATGATTCTTTCTCGTTCAAAAACCCCTCAAGATAAAAGTAGACTTTTTCTGTAGTTCTCATAGCTGCTGTTGCACAACCATGATTAATGCTCTTTTAAACAAAAGTGGTCGTCTGGAGAAAAAAACTCTTTATTATTCCGGCTACATCACTATGGCTTGATTGCATCCTCAATTATTACATCTTACTCACTGATGTTCCTCACTACAGAATTCACAGTTTTTTAATTAAGTTCCAGCATCTTCCAGTCACATCAGCAGTGGATAAATTCACACTCAATCAACCCTCAAAGTAATAACATGCAACAATACTCTTTATTTTGGGATATGTGTTTAGACAGAAAGCAAATAAATCATCTGCTACTTGGTTGAAGCATCCCTGCAAAGAATTGCTAAATGAATGAGTCCCACTTCTGATATAGATGTAGCTGCTGCAGCGTGTATTTCTCCTTCAGTGAATGACGAGTAATGATTTATTGGCCCTCACTTGAAACTTGTCTTGTGGGATAATCAAGCTGAAGAGGGCTGTACTTATTAAGACAGGGTGATTGCAAACAATGTGTTATTTACAATGACAGCTGGCAACATGTGAAGAGTCCATTGAGCGGCGAGTGACGGGGAAAAAACATGTTTTGATTGTATCTCTCCTCCATTAATCTGGAGTTCCAGTCAGTAGCACCAGTAGGGGGCAATGTTGCAACAGGATTTATGTTTCAGTGCCACCAACAAACTTTGCAAAACAGAAGCTCAGGATAAACTGAAATAGAGCTCTTCTCCCCCCAGTGAATTAGACTTTGGCACTCTATGATATAAAGTTTCAGTTATCAAATTGTGACAAAGTCACACAATGAGTGCCTTCTATACTATTCCATCACAAAAAATATACTGCGCATCATTTGTTAATGATGGATGTCGATAACCTTCTTCATCCAGACGGACAGCCATCTGGTGAGGCCAGCAAGGCCCATGCAGGCGACTGGTGCTTCTCCCTAATGAGCCACCTCTTGGCTACCCTACTACAGTTAACAAGCTCCTCTGTCAGCCGTGATCTTGTGCACTGATGAGTTCCCTCTTTGCCCCCTAACAAGCCCGTTTGGGCAGCTACTCTGTGTCTCCCCTGAATGCCGGCTTAGCTCTCCTTCGCCATTTGCTGTGCCACATTTAGAGTCAAGGCCCACGCATCCTGGCCTTGACATATACAGCACCATAATCCTGCTTTGAAAAGTTGTTTATCTGTTCACCCGCCGCCTCCACAGCTATAGTTTGGGGACATTTTCTTTCCTTGTTTGTGCTTTGCCAGTATTTTTGACACCACTTTGCTCTTTGGGTAAATGGCTGTGCTGCAGTGATGGATGGTTAGCAAACTGGGTTGCTGCTGCTTGCTGCAGTCGCTCATAAGGGCATCCTGTACTGCTGAATGCAAGGTGTTGTGGGCAAATGGTGACCTCAGGAGCCATGCGAGAGTGCCAAAAACTGCAGTTCTTGTAGGTGCCACTTGAGGCTGGCTCCAAAAGGAGTCAGTCCCCAGAGACTACCATGTTAAAATCCTCAGCTTTGAAGCATTAAAAAGCAATTTTACAGCCTTGTACAAAAAGCAGTTTTGGCTTTCATAGATAGTTTGGAGTATTTTATTTTATTTCTTTTTAAATATCCTTGAGCTTCAATGCCAGCGTCTGGCCTGGGAGATTGAGGGTGCTGCGCAGCAGCTTGGTTGTCCTTCTGAACAGAGATCTTAGGTGTTTTTCCTGTGATCTGCTGGATCCATTTAGCCAATACGTGTCTTTGCCTTATTTTTGCATGCAACTTACTAACTACCAGGTAGCACACCATTATATGCCAGCTAGCTCTACTTCAATAACCATACAAACACTGATGCTGTTTTGCTTTCCATCTTTTTCTGTCTTCATTTATGTCCAAGGTGATAGAAGGGCTGCATGTTTTAGTTTTTTTAGAAATTCTGGTCGTAACTTGGTATATCATCTTTAGATGGAAACTAGCGAGCTAACTTCCTGCTAACTTCTAACTGTTGAACTTTGTAATTTGCCTTTTTTAATTAATGCTTGTATCTTAAACTGTATTGTAACACTTAGGAGAGCAGCCACACTAAATTTATTGGAGATGAAAGAATTTGAGGCAATTTTAACTCTCAGTAACGCTGCAGTGTTTGAATTTGGGAACTGAAGAAAAGTCTGGCTAATGATGTCGATAAGAGGCAGATAAGGCCACTCCTGGCTTCAACAAAACATGGCTTTGGCCAAAACGCTAAGTTTTAAGTTTTAAAATGCAGAGCTCAAAACCACTAAGTGATGTTGAGGTGACTACGTCCATTCTTTAGACTGTCTATGGGTGTACGTTGCTTCTTCAGCCTCAGGTTCGGTTTGTACTCCCCTATACTAAAATTAGCATTTGAACCTTAACCATACACTTCTGTTTAATGAATTATGTGCACCCAAATTACAAAAGCAGCTTTTTTTTTTTTGTAACTTACCCAGTCATATTTAACAGCCAAGCAGATTTTTATTTTGGCCAAGTTTTGAGACACCATCTCTGCCTCATTAAATGAAGGCATATGGGAGTTTGTTGTTCTTGCAAAAACACACTGGTTTCCATAATCCGCACACATTGTTGTGAACAAATTTGACAAAAAACAGCTTTGAAAAAACTGTAGCTAAAAAAACTTGTAGTCTCCATGTTGACCATGAGTTTCCAGTGGCATACATAGTACAAAAAGGCAAACAGAGACAGTGACCGCATCACCCCCTCAGCCCCCACCCTGCCAAAAAAAGACAAAACAATCTTTCTCAATTGTTTAACAAGATCCAGATAAAGAGCCAAAAATACCATGTTATGATTCTGAGCTTATTGTCTTTTAACTGTATGCCATCTATAATCGGTTTTGAGATCCCTTCTCAGACGACTTAACACCCACTCACATCCTGAGCCGTTTGACCTCAGTAAATCACATGATAGGGTGGGGCTAGGTTTCACAATAGGTTCACCTGAAACCTTGGCTGATTGTGACCCACACCCGTTTTCACATCTTGCTCCTTAGCTACAGAAGCTTGTTTACTTGCTAATACTAACTAAATATTAACACAAACACAGTTTGATAGCTCTTCTTAAATCCTGTAGTTTTGTTGACATGTAAATGCGTGAAGTTGACTTAAATGGAAACATAGTCGAGCCTGCTTCCAGAGACAATAGTCACTGCAAAAAAGGAAAAACCAAAAAAACAAAAAACACCATTTTCACCTTGGTACATTTTAATTGATGTCTGTTCTTCACTGGGCAATCACTGCATGCTCCCCTTGAGTGTATCACAATACCATCTGGCTGACCTGAGCTTGTCCACATATTGACATGTAGACCTAGAAGAAAATAAGATTTCAGATACTCTAAAGTTTTTCAGTGTTAAATTAGCATATATATTATTTTCAATATTAGTGTTTGTGGAGTGTGAATATAGAATTCTGAAACTCAGCACATCAACAACAATCTGATTTCACTTTGGACTGTTTCTCTTTCGTAACCGTCTCCACGGGCAGTTCTGGGTTGCTTAAAGCTTGGATGGTATTTTTAGATCTAGGAACATCAGTTTAGTTTACTTGCCAGACTTGACTTGTTGCGATGTAGAAAAACAAAATTCTAATTATAAGTGGAGGACCTCCAGCAGACATCACAGAAGCTAAAACGCAAGTTGCCAGAACAATACTTTTCAGGGACTGATGTAAAAACAGCAGGCGTGCTGGAACCAGGCCAGGTGTGTTCAAGGACACTACCTTGTAGAGAAGATCAGCCAATTTTTTTTTTTAATTAATGGAGTCATGGAACATTATTATACCACCTCATAAAAAGTAATACTGCTATTGGTTGTCAGTTTAAAATTAGTGAGAAGATGGGCGGTCTGGGTGTGAGCATCAGACTCTTAAATTGCGGCATTTTTAGGCATTAATTTGTAGCTTTTCTGCACGGCACTGTGTCAGGTGAGGTTAGTGGTTATGCTGCTGCTGACAGAGATTACAACCCTCTATAGGTGTTTGTGTCTGGTGGGGACTGTGACAAAGTGGATGAGCAGTTGCAATGCTCTCCATTTGTCCCATATGTGTTGACCTTTTTTTTTTTTTTTTTTTTTTTTTTGCACATTATACACATTATTCTGTTTCTATTTATTTGCTATGATTTGCTATTTGTCAAGTAACATTGCTTCACTCACTATCCCGGGTTTATTTGTGTAAGCGTTCTGTTGCCGGCAAATCAAACATTCTGCAAATTAAGGCAAATACTCAGTTACATGTTTCTTTATATTTTATTATGTTACAGATTAAGTCATTTGTTCATACTTACTTTGTTCTTTCTTTTCAGTCTTCATGAGGGTCAGGTGTGGGGAAATGCCTGCCTAGCATTTCCTCATTTTAAAGTCCTGATGATGTCACACATGACATCAGCAGGTCGAACTAAGTGGAGGGGTTTCTTTGTCCATAGAAATGCTTCCTTTTGTTCGTGTCAAGGTTTAAAGGGATTTGTTGAATCTTTTTCTTTTCGTTAATACAGCCAGTGTGAAGTGTGAAGAGGTTTTGTGTCTTTTTAATCATCTGTGTAGAGTTTTACATCCCTCAGTTCAAGTGAGTGGTACTGGCTGGGCTAATTGAAGGGAAATTGATGGCCCTATTTAAAGCCAGTCTCTGCCAGATTCAGAGGAGAAAGGAGAGGTGAGCACAGATCTAGGGTTGTTAATTGAGTTACTGGGGGTGGGGGGGGAGTTTTGTTAAGTTACACATTAAATTAAGTTCACTGTAAATACATTGCTCACCTCTGGAAACATGAAATGTCTGCGTAGTCTGCTTCCCTACCACCTTCCTTGACGTTTGAGTCTGACTACTTCACAGGGACAATTACATTTACCACAAAAGATTCTGATTCCAGTTGAGGTGGAGCAGGATGCCTCCGCGATGCCTTCTAGGTGATGTGTTCCAGGCATGTCCCATCAGGAGGAGGCCCCAGAGTAGCATCAGAACATGCTGGAAAGATTATATCTCTCAGTTGGCTTGGGAATGCCCTAGTGACAGAATAGCTGGAGGAAGTGGCCAGGGAGAAGGAGGTCTGGGCGTCTCTGCATAGACCTCCACCCAAGAAAATATTCCACGATTATAACCTGCATTTTGGGAAAAAAAGATCCCTCCCTCTAAGAGGAATTCCTTTCTTAGTTACTGGGATGTGTCAAGTTGGACTGTAATGGTTTTCTTCACAGTGTCTTTTTAAATCCTTGACTCCCCTGTGTCTCTATGGGGGGAGGCATATAACATTTTTAAGCTAACAGTTCACAACCCTTAAGTGGTACATCGCTGTGGTACTCTACTAAAACCATGTGACCTTTCCCTGGTATTTAAAATCGTCTGCAAACTTTATAATTAGATAAAATTAAAATACACTGAATAATGATAAAGACAGTGACATTATCAGAGCCATAACCTGCGGTCACTGGCTGTTTTTAGCAATCCAGCTGATAATGAAGTCACTTTTAAGAAAGCACAGAAATCAAGCCATAAACTTAGAGGACAGTCAGCTCTTTTCACAACTAACAGCAGGACTTTCTACCGCCGCGCACGCTCAGCTTTCATTTATGCTTATCTGTTTATGACAGCTCCCACAGTCTATTCCCCTGTGCATTGTGACTCAGTGATTAATCCATTCTGCACACGCTGTACACTTCGTGAAGGTAACACAATACCTTCTTATCTATCTGTGTATGAATATTAAGTAGCCAGCCTTGGTGAAGCCAGCAATGTTGCAATGAAGACTGATAGTTTTGATAAGACCACCTAGAAACATCCACTAATGGCGAGTGAGCATTGAACCCTTTTAATCAAGGTTAGAATCAGGATGTGTAATAGATCACCGAGTGTTGAGGACTTTTGTTAGGCCGTTTTGCAGAGATCAATCATTAAAAGAACACATTAGTGTTGGAAGGAGTCCAAGGCTTTCATTTGTTGCCTGAAATATAGATTCACACCCAGAGTCAAATCTAATTTTAAATAAAAACAGGAAAGCTGACTCAGATACATCACTTTCTTTTCTTTTTTTTCCCAGAAGAAACCACATCCATAATTCAGGGTATCACAATGGGGTACAGCCTCCTTTGTTGGAAAATTATGTTTTGTTCAGCTTGTTAAGTGATTAACAAATAAATCAGGACTATTTCTTCTTTTTTTCCATTCATTTCCCTCCTCTATTTGTGTATTTAAGTGCAATTAATTTGTATTTGTTTGAACAAGCAAACTAGCATTAAGTAATTATTAGGTGTTCCTTTGTAGCATTTGTTGTGTTTTTTCCCCTCTTACATCTTTTTTCCACATTGTGACTGGCATATTCACCTCTTACTACAGTAAACATGTTTAAACACAGAGCAGCCTTGATCAGCATTAGCGCTCATTTACAATTGCATTTCTGTCCACTTTACAAATGTCAAGCAGTCCAATATTCACTTCCTTTGAAATTTATTTTGGTTTCCATGAACTCCTGAGGGAAATATCTGGCTCTTTAGCTGCTAAATGCTCCAGTGTGTTCACCAGCTGCTGTAGCAGCAAAGTGCTGGCTTTTTGTAAGAATTTCACAGGGCTGTGTGTCTGTTCAACATGAGGGGGCATGTGCTTTACAGATTGGGTGGCTATGGAAATGGTTAAATCCTATTTTCACAGTTTAGGCTTTAAATGTTCAACAGTAAAATTTAGAAACCTGCTTGTTTGTATCCGTATTTAAGTCTGACTCATTTCTATGAACAGTTATCTGGATATTCATTTGCAGAATCTGTATGCAAAGGACAATATTTTTGCTGTTTTTCTGGTTTATGTTTGGAGTCATATTTTTATTGACCAATCCCGTTTGAGTGGACTGCATGTAGTTAAACAAACAATTATCTAACCTTGATTTAAACACTGGCTGCTGTTGGCCTATGAAAGCAGACCAAATTTCATGAATTTGTAAGTCAACATTAGAGTTTCTGGTAATACGGTAATATTTACTTTGTCAAAAAAAAAAAAAAAGCATTAGAAGGTATAAAAATTATGTAAAGCCATAAAATGAAAAACATATCCAATCATTTTCTTGTCAAACGTTTCCATTAAAGGCAAGACAAATCATTGAATGAATATGTTTACTTGCAATCTAGTTTAATTGCCAGTTTATTAGATGACTTCAGCAAAGTGTTCAAACTGGCCTCTGTTAGAAAGATGAATATCCGAGGCACATACAAACCCCAATTTGAGAAATGCTGGGACACACCCATATTTTATTCACAACAGAACATGGAAAACATATCAAATGTAAAACTAAACTGATAGAAAACAATGCCAATTTCTACTTTGACGGCAGCAGCATGTCTTAAAAAAGTTGGGATAGGTCCATGTTTTAGTGTGTGGCATCCCCTCTTCTTTTACCAACAGACTGAAACATCTGAAAAATGAGGAGACCAGCTGATGGACCAGAAGAAAGAGGAACATTGTTGCATTTTTCAATTCATGCTCATTTTGTCATGTTTTCATATAGTTAAGGTCTGGATCAGCCAGGCCCCTATCCTGGCTATTTTGAGACACGTTACTACCAAATGACTTCAAAATACTTCAAAATGAGCTAAAATGTTTAATGAAATAGCAACATTTCCAAGTTTTAAAATCTGATGTTTTTTATGTTCTATTGTGAATTAAGCAAATGTTATGTATTAAACAAATACTTGCAAAACTTTTAGCATGATTCTGCAAGACTGAAGGTCACTGTTTGTTGTCCAGTGGGCAATAAATACAGTGCAGTTATATGATGGAGTCAGTGAGTGATTTACATACAGATTACTGTGCACAATGGGGTGTGCAGCAGCAGCGTTGTGTAGCCACCAAAGTGACTATGGAATGAGAACAGAGACATTTACTAACAAGTAAAACACCGAAAGAGCCACCGGAGAAGAAACTCCTTCAAGTCAGCAAATACAAAGGTGGTTCAGAGAACTTCTGCAGTACCGGTAATGCCACGCTCATCTTATTGGTTCTGATTTAAATTAGCTGAGACTAAGTGCTGCAGGAAGTCGTGGATACACAGTAAATCAGATGCAGAGAGAGAAAAGTCACTTTTACCAACTTATTACATATGGAGAGAGCACAATTACATTCCTGATGTGCAGCCTTGGTGATTTATAGATGAGTCTCTCGCTCAGAGGGTCTCGGAAAGGTGATCTGTTGCAGAGGCAGGCACAGGTAATTTATTCTATTCCCAAGTTTGCCATTTACTTCCCCCCACCCCAACCACTTGCGCTGACAAGATTTATTCAAACAATAGCGACATTATGCTGTAAGTCTAACAATAAGAAAGAAAAAAAGATTTGGACATACATATAAAACTTCTAGTACCACGGACCGGTTCTGTAGCTTATTCATTCAGGAGGATGTTTTTAATTAAATGTAGGATTTCGTTCTGGGTTTCATTCTTCTGACTCTACCGTGTAAAAAACACGAGTGGAGATTTCATTTCGTGAGTTGCATCAGAAAGCCAACAAGGCATCTAGAAGTCTGTTCAAATTGAAGAAAATAACAGCAGTGTCATTCCAACACTTAGAGTAATGGTCTGTTTACATACAATAATTAATTTTGCAGTACATGAGGTGTGTAATTAGATGTTTGAAATCCCCTTATTTATGTTGAGCGGTGTCAAACCTCGATTAACCGCTGTCCCTGCTAACAAGCATGCTGTGAATATGGGAAGCTGGATATGACAGTAAAGAGTGTAAGGTGACACAATTTTGAAGGATTATTGATTTGGGGGGAGTTATATTTCTTCCGCTATGTGACAGGTGATTGTCAGTAAACAGTGTAAGGTGATATTTTACTGCAAACTGTTTGCGCAAGACAGATTCACCTAGCATGTGTAATAGCATGCTGGTGCCTCGCAAAATATTATGTTAAAATGTGAAAATGATCCCTCATTGCAGTGGGAAACAGAAGATAAGTACAGTATGTTTTTAAGCTGCGATAGATCCTTCCTAAGCAGGATAGTTTAACTAAGACTAGTTCCCATTAAAAATGCAATAATTTGCACACCCTACAGTGCAAGGACTATAGACTGCTGTGACTGGAACAAAATATAAACGATGACAATCATCAACCTCCCTACGATTCGTGCTTTCTTCAGCTCCAGAAGGCTTGAGGATTAAAGTTAAATTCTTAGATGCCAAAAACTGAACTTATCCTCCACATTACGCCACAGTGAAATTGATGTTGTCAGCCTTCTTTCAGTGCAACCTCCACAAATGTTTTGGAGGTGGGTGTATTTAGGTTTGAAGTAAAGTTAAGCTTTTACTGCAAAACATGCCTGAAAATCTGCTGCTGCTGTAGTTTGTGCTCTCCGGAAATAATTGCAGTGGTTTTGCGGCTGGGCTTGTAATATGTGGCTGACCGCCTCGATTTGTTGGGTTGACTGAACTATTACTGAGACTACAAACTAATTGACACCATGTGAAGGAAGTTTCCAGAGTGGGTTCATTTTGTTGAAATGGCCAGTTGTTGAGTGTAAACTTTTGTAGTAGTTTTTAGCGCCGCTCTACTACCACATCTATCTAAAAAAAGAGTTAGCTGGCTCGTCTCTGTTAGGAAGTGATGTTTGACGCTTTGATTGTAAAAATATGAGAAATGACATATTTCAGTGTAATTTTCTTCTTCTTCTTCTTTCAGGCTGCTGTCTTTGGGGTTGGCACAGAGGATCATCTGCCTCTGTCTCACCCCAACCTTTAATCCATTTTGGTCACACCAACCCTCTTGCATGCCCTCCTTTCTGACATCCTACTCTCTCTCTCTCCATCCGAGCACTCTTTCCCCCTCTCCTCCTTTGTCTTTGCCTAACAATAGCACAGCTTCCGTTGACACCCTGCTGATCAGCAGCACTGGTGGCAGTCTTGTTAACCCAGGCTTCAACCGATCCAGTATAGAAATCTCATTGTCGATGATCTGCATATTTTATTTGGCAAAGATTTTATACCGAATGACTTTTCTGGGCATTTGCAACCCTTCCCATTTTCCCCATTTATCTTGGCTTTGCACTGGCATTAGGAGCACATTGGCTTATGGATGACAAGCCTCCTCCCTCCACAAAATTCATAATAATTTCATAATGGATTGATTAAATATGCTACGAATGATTGCTTTTTATGATTATAAATAATTTAGTCTAAACACACTAGCCGGTCTAGTATATAGTATATTTCTCAAACAGTGGGAGATGTAGTTAATCTAAAGATAATGTGCAGTCACTCAAGCTGTGCTGTATTTTTACATAAACACCCTAAAATGCTGAAGAAGGAATTCCAATGACTCCATATAACTAAACACTTGACTAAACTGCTGAGAAAAATCTCTCTTAACAGGAAGTATCTTTTAGCACATTCAGGCCCATGGAGGGTAGCAATTTTCCACAACAATTTGCTGTGTGAGGGGCAGAGAAAAAAAGCACAGATGTGCATAACAGAACAAACAGTACAAACTACAAGACAGGAATCACAAAGTTACTGATATGCAACAGTGGCACATAAATACATGGAGAGTGAAGGAGAACTGCTCAATGCATGATGGGAGGTCCCCCAGCAGACTGAACCAGTAGCACCAAAACCAAGAGATGCTTCAGGGTCACCTGATCCATTAGATTAAGAAATGGCTTGCCAATAACAGCAATAATGCACCATGTCAAAGTTAACATTTATTTGTCAGCCTTAATAATGCAGACTTCTAGTAAGACAGGAGCTGAACAGAAAACAGACAACCAGAATGAAGTGGATGTGCTCCACGTCTCAGAAATATTTCATACTCTACCAGCAAGAACAATCAATATGTTTCTACAGAGGAGAATCCATGAGAAGAGACTGTCAGTTTGCAACTAATACCGTAAGTCACATACGAACCCTGCGTTCTGTATTAAGTAATGAATCTAAAGTAACAACACAGGAAATCGGAAATTAATTAAGCATTTCTGCAAATAGATTTTGCTTTTTTTTCACACAGTAGTTGGAAAACTGCCTTTTTGCGTATTTTGTATATTTTGCTAAAACAAGTATGCAAGCACATACAGCACAACTTGTACCAATTTGCAAAGCAAGCACAATTTTACTTGAGTTTTAGAATTATTACTGCTGCTTTGCAAGGGATTTGTAGTAACGCAACTGGCAAAGCAAATTACATCTTTCCACAGATAATTTATCTGAATTTCATACGCCTGTAATTGCTGCTTGTGCAAAACACCTCTGTGTTCCTGTTTCTGTGCCGCACCTTACCTGCTTTTTTCTCTACCTTCTCTCAAAGGTCCCGTCAATCCTCAGTGAGGCTTTGCCCAAATCGCAGCCTTTGACCTTGTTGCTTCATTATCAATAACTGTTTTTCATTCATATTTGTGGTGTGTGTCCTTGCTAGCAAATAGTAATTTCAAATTGGAATTTTAGCCAATGCCATTTTGAATTAAGCTGTAATTAAGCTTAAATACCACCAATACAAATATTTATCTTGGTCTTTGCAGTTGTTTCAATCTGATTTAGCTTTATTAAAATAGTACTACCTATGCAAATGACAATTTGAGAACCCGGTATGGAATAAGTATGTTTTTTTAAATTAAAAAAATCCATTATGCATCATGAAATAAAACAATACGAGAAAAGAAGTGGCTGAAATTTGACATCAAGCAAGAATGGGAAACCATTTTGCTTTTAAAAACTATAGCAATTGGTTTCCTCAGTTCCCAGACGCTTACAGAGTGTTGTTAGCAGAAGAGGTGATGCAACACAGTGGCAAACATGTCCTTGCACTGACTTTTTTACTGGCATAAAAAAATCAGAGAGCAGTAAGATTTCTTAGTTTCAACATTTTCAACATGTTGCCGTCAATTAAATATGGGGTTTAAGTACTTTGCAAAACCGTGTATTCCTTTTTATTAACATTTTACACAGCCTCTCACCTTTTTTCTGAAAACTGTAAAAAGAAAATGCCATTCAGTCTCTTTGCGACTCTGTGGATGACAGTTATCGTTAATTGAGTTGGGCCACTCAGCGTCTGAGAGTGTGTCCCTTTGAGCTGAGATCAGCAGTTAACCTTAGATGACCTGATGACGGTAAAAAATGAATCTCCTCATGTGGCTGACCTCTCCACCTTCTTCTAAAACACCCAGATCCTTTGATACAAGTCTCTATGGAGACACGAAGGCTTCTCATTGGCTGAAAAAAGTTTTGTTTGATAACTGATACCCAGTCAATACAGAGGTGATAACTGGTAATAGAACAAAACAAATTTTTTTAAAAAGCTGGAAGGTGATAATGAGAACTGGGAGGAAAAGAGCGAAACTGACAAAAGGTTCATACATTATTATCACATTTTGAGAATAAATTCATTGATTGCATTCCCCCAAAATTGGTAGCCTTAGGGACAAAATGCTCCAAGATCCCAGAAAAAGGCTGCGCAGTCTAAATATTTATGTGCTGTGTGGACTGTTTTGTGAAAAATATGTTGATGTTAGGAAGCTGTTGCTCTCAAAATATAACATAAGCACCAAATAATCTTTAACTGAATAAAAAAACCCTATATTTATTTAATTATACTCAGCACTGAAAAAAGAAACCACCATCTTGTTATTATTAATTTCTACTTTTATTAAAACATCATTGGCCTCCAACATGTAAAGAATGTACATAATAATAATAATAATAATAATAATAACAATAATAATAATAATGAACTGAATAACATCTGAAATGTCTTTTTTCTGTGTTATTTTATTTCTTTATGTTTGTCAATTCTCTTGTGAGGCATACTTGGGATTCTCAAGGCTTGAGATAGTTTTAAAGGAATGTACAGTACAGGAATCAAGGAGTATCTTTCCCCCATCGTCTTATTTCGCTTCTGACATCTACATATTTTTGTTTCATTTGCAGTTCGTCACACCCATCAAACACTTTCATCTGCTCCAAAACAACTTGAAATAGGCTAAACCTCCTGTGGTCAACACGCAAGCCCTTCAGACATACACACTCTCGCGTGCACGCATGCACACAAACACATATCGTTTCACTTTAACGCACTCTGGGATGCCTGCAGTGGATGGTATAGTGATTTGCACCGGTGCTTTGATCAGACTTTCGGTCTGTAGCGTTTCCCACAGAGAACCTTCCTCAGCAGACCCAAACATAGAAGCCATCAACCTTGCTCTAGCTCAGATAGCCAGAACAGATAGCCTCTCATGAATGACCCTTGTCACTCTCTGCTCCTCTTTTCCATCAGTGCTTCACGCTGAGTGGTATGTCCTTTGGTGCTGGAATTCAAAGGAAATGCCACAGATGCACTGTCATAAAAGTGACCTTTAAAAAAAATGCAAGATACTCACTGAAGGGGAACCAGCTGTCCATTTTACACGACTTAATGTCACTGGTCAGAGCAGTGTGGAGATTGTCTCTAAATAAAGTTTGAACTTTTAAAACATTTGAGACAATTAAAAACACAACAGCACGATAAAAACTTTTGTTTTGACTTGAAAAGTCTGCTCGCTGCACTCAGTCAAGTGTAGGTTTACAGTATATTCTGACAGGCAGGTGATGCTAGAAATCTCTTTTATGGTTTCACAGCAGTTCGTGTGGGCTTGACAAGAGCAGAATATCATCCTGTCATGCAGCTGATTTCTCTATTCTCTGTCCTCCACTCCTAGAGCTTTCACTTATTTTGTACTGTTGCTGAGTCTAGCGCTGGCGGTCATGTGTCGATGACATCCTGCGCCGGTGAGGGTTCGTGTGGCAAACTGGTGGCGTTGGGCAGTGGCTGTGTGTGGCTGACTGAGTTCTGCTGCAGCTCTAGTGCCATTGCATTCTGTGGGTGGGGGAACTCTTTCACCTGTCTGCGATACTCCAGGAAGGTGGAGGCCTTGGTCGCGATGGCCACCACGTTCTTCCCGACGAAGATTGTGGAGACCCGACTGTCCTGAAACAACACCATGTTTACACCACGTATGAGGATAGTGACCACGTTTATGGTGACAAGGCTTAGGACTGGGTACAGCATCATTTTCTGGGGTGACATGTGCTCCCCCTGCATGCTGATTTCACTGAGCGACACACAGGGCAGAATAAGCAGCAGGATGTAGCAGTAGAAGAACATCAGGCCCTCAGCCCAGATGGGCAGGCCTGTCCGCTGGGGCTCCCACAGGTTAGCTTGGATATCCAGCAGGTCCAGAAGATCCAGAGCCACCCAGAAGAGACGACTCCTCATGTCCTCCTTCTTCCGGAAAGTTCTCACATATTCCATGCTATCCAGAGCCACTAAAACTAAGTATAACCCAGGCACACACACGGATAATAGTAACGTCAATGCTTTCCGTGCTACTGTCTCCAGACTTTTCCTGTCAGCCTTGCAATTCTGGAAGACAAAGTAGAGTTTGATCTCCAGCACAAAGATGTACAGAAACCACAGGATCATGGCGTATCCTCGTCGGGCGGTGCGCACCTCAGCACCGACCCAAACTGCCACATATCGTAGCACTATGAGAAAGCACACATCCCCAACTAGCACTATTATGCACACACCGATTTTCCTGGGACCCTGGTTCTGCTCCACCAGGTAGGCATCCATGAAGGCCATGCTGGTCATGATGACGATGGTGGTCAGGCAAACGTGGCGTTTGTCTGGGGGTGGCAACACCATGGCGAGGGCACCTCTTGGCTCTCACTGTCAGGCCACAGCTTGTGAAAATAAAAATAAAGTAGTCTGGACACTCCAAACCTTTAAGGCTGGAGGGGGAAAAATGGTATTTAAGGTGCTCTGACAGATGTTGTGTGCACAGGAGCAGATGTCCTGCTACAGTTTATTTCATAATAAAATAAGTCACTGCACTAATAGTCCATAGAGGACGATGATTATTGCAGTGTAGAAGCAGAGCTCTGTGTGGGGTACGACGCTAACTGCTGATTGCTCTCAGACCACGTGAAAACAGGGACATCGCCTCGTTACTCAGCGCACTTCCATTGATCCAGCTCTGCCCCTGAGCAGTAGCTACACCAAGGGCTCCACAGCTGACACACCATGACTGATCGTAATCCACACGCCGTCAAATGGAGCCCTCTGAGAGCAGGCTTTGTCTAATGGACATGTGACTGGATGGCGGGGCACGGTGCCGCAGTGTAGGAATGTTTATGGGGGTGTTTATTTTTGTATGCAGTGGATATATGCACGCTTGTGGTGCAGCTTGGCATGTGCGAGGAATCCCTTTTTGAATGCTCCTGTGGACGGTGGTGCAGTGTGTGTGGCTCCTTGCGGTCCTGCAGTGTGCGTGAAGGGAGGAGAGAGAGGAGAGGAGTCTGCAGTGGCCAGAGGCCCCCAGCCGCCATAAATCACGGAGACAGCAGGTCAACGGCCCGTGAGGTCTTGCGTCTGACGCCGGCTTCCCCGGGGGGAGGCTCTTACACCGGGCTGAAGATCCATCCTACCTCCTCCTCTTCTTGCCACGTGCCAGCCTCTCCAAAGCCTAAAGGAGGAAGAAATAAAGAGGGGGGTGGGGGGTAGAGGAGAAGGAGAAAGAAACCTGTCAGCACTACTGGGCCATATAACACAGTTTCATTGCCAACGGCCTTCCACATATGAGGAGCCAAGTAATGTGTCAGCTTGGCTCAAATATAGCCTGTTTCACTATTGATGGGACAGAGCATATTGCACATGTAAAACTGCTTCAGGATGTTATTTCCTCTCTATTGTCTGTGATATGTCACATGACATCTGGTTGCACGACTTAATATGCTTCCGTGGAAATGTTAATATATTCAGCATATTTGGGGCCATAATACCCTGTAGTTTAATTCTGGGAGCTAAATTAATAGAGGATTTATTACAGAAACTTGTAGAAGCCAATTTTAAAGTCACACACAGTAGCTAACTGCTCTACGCCTTTCTTTTTTTTTCCCATTTATTTATTTCTTTTTTAAAACATTGCTTGGCACTGCATTTTCTTCCTAGGCAAGGGTAAATGGGATAAACGACGGCAAAGAGTTCATTTCCTGCGCATATATTGAGTCAGTTCGGTGCAGTTTCAAGGAAACGAGGAAAGTGCGATTGCAGCATGTATGCAGCAGGATTTTTTAGCGGCTACGGTGATTTTTGTTTCAGTAACTGCAGAACAGAAAGCGACACAGATTTCAGCTATCATTCATGCGTGCTCTGTGTCAACAGTGCATCATGAATGATACTGATAATAATAACCCTGTCCATGTTTCATTTTACCTTCAGTTTAAGCTCCAGTTACAATTTCTCTTCACACTCTGTTTTTTTTTTCTGAATGATGTTTCAAAGTGTTTCTGTTTTGACCTGTTTAATATTTGAGCTGATGTGTGTGTCGGAGCGTGTGACAGGTTCGGTTTGGGGAGGCTGTGTGGGCATCTGTGAAAAATAAATAAATAAATAAAAAATTAATAAATAAATTAAAAAAAAACAAAAAACAGATGCCAAGCACTTAACTAGCCAGCAGGAGCTTACCTTGTGCACTGACCTCATCCATAAATAACTCAGCAAGTCTAAATATTAGCGTGGAGAAAAGAGAAAAAAAGGAAAAATCGAGGTTTGAGAAAAGAAAGTGAAATGTGCTAATTGAGCAGAAACGTCTCAATCAGTTTGAGTTTGTCGAGTTTCACATTGAGCGGGAACTAGCGTTTATCTGTCGCTCTGTTCTGTTCTGTTCATTTCTGCCTACTCCTGTCACCGGATCCTTCAGGCAGAACGCACATAAATCACATTAGTGTTTCTGTCAGCCCAAGTATGCTTCAAATCAAGACATGACTGCAACATTCAATATGTGCTGGTCGTACAAACAAAAGTTGTTTGGCTAACGCAAGTCTAACTCAAAATTTCTGCAGTGTGGAAAATATCCTGTTATTGTCAGAAAAACAGAAAACACAACTGGTGTGATTTTACTTTGCATCATTAAATTTTCAACAAATGTCAATATAATAAAAAATATCATAGAAATGAAAAAAATTGCACCAGCCAATATTGATTGTTTTTCTTTTCTTTTCTTATAAAGAAGTAATACGTGAACTGATGAATTCTCATGTTCTCAGTCATTAGGAATTAGTTATTAGGTCTTCAGTTATATACTTTACTATGTTATTGATTGTCTGGTTTTGTCTGGTTTGTTTAGTATTCTCCCAAATCTGGACACCTAAAAGTTGTTGAGTCATATATATTCTTTGGTACTACACACTTCAAGCCTTCAGTACCATCTTAATTCTTCTGACATTCATTCAATAAAGTGCCAGAACAATGCCTCGCAGATTTTGCTCCATATTGACATGATAGTATCACACAAATGCTGCTCATTTGTAAGCTGCACATCCATGATGTGAATATCCCATCCCACCAAATCCCTAAGGTATGCCTTTGGATTGAGATTTGGTGAATGCGGAGGCAGGAAAATTGCATTACAACAGCAGCCAGTCTGGCACCAACAACCATGCCACGTTTGAAGTCACATAAATCATCTAATGCTCTGAACTTTAGCAACTCATCTAAAGCATTACTACATCCTTAAAGTACTGAGCTGACTGATTAGATGTAAATGGTAAATAGGACTTTCCTACTCTACTTAAGGACTCAAAGTGCTTCCATACAACGTGTCTCATTCACACACACTCATACAGCCACTTTTTCTCCAAGTGCTTTCTATCTACAATAGTCACACTCTGATGAACAAATCAGGAGGAACTTGGGGTTCAGCATCTTGGCCAAGGATACTTGGGCATGTAGACTGGAGAAGCCAGAGGACTGACCCACAAACCTTGCAATTAGTAGATGACTCGCTCTCCCACAGCCACCTGATGTTTGGGTTTATGAGGTGGTAGTGGGTTGTTCAACTGCTCGTTAACACAAATAGCAACTGAAGTGTTTAATGCATTAGTAAATCATTATGAAAATGTCATGGTCCCTGGGTCATTGACCCAGTGTTTTGAGTTTTTGAGTTTTTTCTAGGTCTTTCTCATTTTTAATTATCGTTGTATTATAGTTCTGTGCACATGTTCTATCATAGGTCTTTACGGTTTATATTTGAGTCCCATGACCTTCTGTCTATGATGTACTCTCCTAGTGCCTCAGAGTTTTGTTATTTATATTTCTAGTTGATGGTTTCATATTTGATTATGTTAATTTCTTTTCGTGCCCTAGTTTTGGCTCTGTGTCTTGTCCTCAGCGTCTCCTGTGAAAAGTCTCCCTGTTTGTTTATGTCTCTGTCTCTCCAGTCATGCCCTTGTTTAGTTCTGTCAAATTCTTATGTCTTAGTCTCAGTGTTTGTTTTCCCATTTCCCTAATTACCTAGTATGTATATATTCTCTAAGTCTTCCTTTCCTCTTTGTTATGTTGTCCCTCCTGGTTGTGTCCTTGCTTGCAGTATGTGGTCCTTGTTGAGCTGAAGGTTTGATTTTCTTTGTTTTGGTTATGTTATTCTGAGTCCTGCATTTGGGTCCTGCCTTTGCCCTCCACACAGCCTACATGATATAAAATAGTTAGTATAAGCAGTGCTTTCAACAGCCACTCTTAAACTGTCTTTTTTTAAAAATAAAATTTTGCCTTTGAAAGTAGTACCAAAGTTGGAAAAACACTAAAACAAGAAATACTCCAACCTCAAATATGTCAACTGTGTTTCTAACAAAAATGGAAAGTCAAAGCCTAAATTTCCTGCCCAAGCCACTTTCTGACCACTTTAGCAAAACAATGGCAAGCCTTTTAGTGATATTGATTGCCTTCTTTGCAAAAAGCCAATCGAGACATGCATTAAAAGTGATCCACCACTGTGGACTTTACTATTGTAATTTAGAAACTGGGATTTTACTCCTAGTTTGACTAACTGTGCTCTTGATATGAGAGATTTAAGTATGAGATAAATAAACATGAGTTTGTTTTCACACCCGCTGTGTGAAATCACTAAAGCAAAAATGGGCTTTTGAGCTTTTTGAATGAGATCCAAAGATTGCAGAGAGGTTGTTTTTCATCAGAAAATACCACCCTTAGAAAACATGAACTGCACCGTGTACACCCTAAAAGCACATACAGAAAAATGCAGCTTTAATGGCACCCCTGCAAGAATTTAAAAGGGTGCACTGGGTTATACCCCATTTCGCTGAAGAATACAAAAACATGTTATCTAATAACATGTCAAACCAAGGACTGCCAGTGGAAGCCCAGATTGAGAGCACGGTACCAGAGTGCGCCTCATTTGTAATCCAAGCATGGATTTGAATGTTTAAAACCCATTATGTAGAACAGGGCCTAAGTAAGAGATTAAATTCATAAGATGGTGATTAATTGACTGATTAGCAGAATGCTGTGGATCATTAACATGCTATAAGGAAGACTGCTTCCACATATACCGTACATCAAATCATCATTTAAATGCCATTAATTATCAAAAAAGACTTTGAGATTGTTTCGCTAATGAACGGATTACGGCCGGAGTGATAATATGAGAGTGCCAAATTGGATGGTTTGAACCTTGGAGGAATTATGACTTGAGCTGCGAAACATGGATCCCAAGATGTCATCGCTGTGATTCGTTGCTGCTGGTGCGCCCTACGAAGCAGGAAGCTGATGAACTTTGACAATATTAGATTATTATTAATCCCTTCTGCCACAGACTGTGAAAAAATCTCTTTGTCTGCGTGAAGTGATGACAGAAGCGCACTGCTCTGCTTAGCATATTCTGCTCGGAATTTATAATGTATTTCTCAAGGCTGAAGATTAGCCCGGAATGTTAACGCTGAATTAGAAAAAAAGAAAAGAAATGTCCACTGATATGAGATTTGACAGCTGTGATTTCACATCTCTGCATGACTTTTTCCTCCCCTCCCGTAAGCACAGGGGGACTCTATTTATAGGAGTCTGTATGTTTCAGCTCTACTCAGAGACTTCAATTATACTGCCTATTAATTATGGTTTACTATAAATAGGCACCACGGGGGGCTGTGAACTGGCAGGACAACATTTCTTCACAGAGGGAGGCTATTATTGTGTCTGTGGTCCAGGCCATTATCTCTCTAAACAGCCAGAGCTTCCTTGTCAGGCAGTTATTTTAACAGTTAGCCTCTCTGACTGGCTGCAGACTTCCACACGGATCACAACATGACCAGAGGTTGGGGCATCAAGTGACATGTTTGCTTTGCTGTTCTGTTTGTCCTAAAAATCAGTGAAGGAGGTCAGTTTAAGCCAAAGAACAGGACAGTGAGTGCAACTGCAAGAACAGCACTTTGGCACAGGATTCTTTCACTCTCTACCATGTGGAAAAAAACAAAACAAAAGAAAAAATCAATTCAAAACCCTATACTCGTTTTAAATGGTGCAGTGTGCAGGTGCTGCTTTTGAAAATGAGCCTGAAAACAGAACCTTTTCAAGCTCTGACTTCGCTTAATTACCCATGTTCCTGCTGGATTGATGTTTGTCTTTTTTTTTTTGACACAGATTCAGAGCTTGAGGAAAGTAAAGTCTTTCAAGCTCCGAGAAGCTTCTCTTTTAACACTGAGGTGTTCTGACACTTCATACACTCAGTAAAGGTTGTGGGCTTGCACTTGTTTACAGCAGCAAAAACATTTCATCCTGCAACAGTGGATGGCGTGCTCCCTTACCTGTAGGTTTCAAAGAACACTGAGCTGTTTATGCTTTTTGGAAACTGTATTGTTATGCATTAAACATATCGCATTACACTGCCAATTTCGTTGTCTCTCCATGCTTCCTCCTGCCTCAAAACCTCAAGGATGATCAAATGTTTACGTCAATGTCAGCAACGTTGCAGTGGGACAGCGCAGGTCTCAAGAGTGGGCCGTTTTGTCCGATATTTATGTCAGGTTGTCTTCATTAGGACCAGAATGAGACCCATATGCTGTCTTGGCTGCAAGCCATCTCCATCATCTCAGCAGGTGTTCTGCGCTGTCCTTTGTGTTACAGTCAGCGCTTGGCTAGGTTCAGGAGAGATAGCAGATTGCTTTGAATTTTCTCAGTACACAGGGTACAGCTCAGCACAGCTCAGCTGAACAAATGCTTGTGCACACACACAGTAACTTAACACACATGCACCGTGTATGTGAGTGAGCACGTGCAAACGCACGAAAGCTCTCAGAAAACTCCATCTTTTCTTGCCTGGAAGGCTGCTGAAAGGATTGCAATCTCTAGGTCACGCCTTTATCCCGTATTTCACAGCCTCACAATGTTCGGTAACCACACACTGATCGAATATATCCTGCGCTGATTATAACACGGAAAGGTATTAAATCCCCAGATCCCTGAATACATGTTAAAACGTGTCTCACGTTCCCTACTGGGACCAATAACAAACCCAGCTGCATTCAAAAGCTGACTGCTTGATTTCCCCAGTTGCGCTGAAGACTCCGTGTGACACAATGTTCTATAACCACCAGAGGCTTAAGCTCTTGTGCGATACATTATTTACAGTGTATTTCTATTATTCCTAATGAATTGCTGTGGTGGTGAATTCAAATTGTAAACACATGTATTTTGCATTTTGTTGTCATTTTTGGCAGATTTAGTCCTTTTCCATCTATTTTGTGCAATTCAAAGCAGAGACATCAATTAGTCAAAACACAATACACTAGGTTTGTACGTTACTAGCTGCTCTTATATTGCTATTCTCTTGTTTTCTTGTTATCCCTGTATAATATGCTTGTGATTGCTTATAAGGTTGCACTGGGTTAGAATACTGAGAAGGATCTGAAACTAAGAAGAAGGCTGTGATTTGTAGCAGTAGCTAAGCTCATTTTATCACCCATTATGGTTGATTAAGGCTGATCCTTATTCTACTTTGCCATGTCACATTGTGTGTGTGTGATAAGCACTGAAGGTTCATTTCAGCCCATAACTGTAACTAACCCAATCTGTATTTGGGCTGTCTCTGCTTTTAAATAGCCGTGGGTGTTGATCAAACACTATTGAATCAAACATGCTGCACATGACAAAGGATAGATAGCTGCTGTGCAGGATAGGTTCCAATAATAGGCATTGTATAGGGTTAGATGTTGAAAGCAGCTCAAAAGTGTTTTTCCTCCAACTTGGCCCTTAGCAGCAGAGACAAGGGGCTTTTCAACATGACAGACATGTCTTTTTCTCCTCTGCCAACTCTCAAACGGCCATAATGTGCGCAGCGTCAATCAAAGTGTATTCTTTATTCACAAAGCTGGGGAGAGGATCAAAGGCACCATGCCACAGTGAATCATCATCAAAGTGAAGAGCAGCCCTCTGACATCCCACCCAGCATTTAGTCACTGACACAGGGGGCGAAGATGACTGGTTGCCTAATGTATACACGTGAGGCAAGACACAAGACACTTGAGGTACCGTCCAAAGAGGATGCAGTTTAAATGGTCATTACTGTCAAACATCTTAACCTGATATTCTTGTACTTCTTCTATAACCTAATAGTGTACAGTTTAGACAGGGATCATATTAAATGTAAACACTGCATTACTGTGCTACTTTCAAAGTTCTGGCAGAAGCAAGAGCCAATCATTGATTAATTCCCTTTGATTGGCAGAGATTTTCATTCTCTAAGAGCGAATTCCGAGGTCTAGTCTTTTGTCATCCATGCATCCATGCATTTTCTAACGATTATCTATTTCAGTGTCGCAAGGCGCTGGAACCTATCCAGGGTGGAAAGGCAGGATACACTCTCGACAGGTCGCCAGTCTGTCTCAGGGCTAGCATATATAAACAGCCAACTATTCATCTCACGTTCACACCTACAACCAATTTAGTATCACTTATTAACCTAATCCCATGCATATTTTTGGAGTGTGGGAGGAAGCTGGAATGCCTGGAGAGAACCCATGCAGAACATGGAAACAGAAAGGCCCAAGACTGGACTGTCTTGCTGTGAGGCAACAGTGCTATCCACTGCTCCACTATGCCGCCCATCTCTATCATTTTTAGTTTTAACAAAATTAAACAATAACTGATTTGTGTAACATCAATAAAACTTTTTCCTATTACGGATGCAGTATCATGATATTAAGGTAAACTGCAGTACTTAGAAATTTAGAAGGCATTTTTCTTCAATATTTAAAAAAAACATATTCACCATTAAATTTTGGTTGATTTTTGGTTAGAAATCAACAAAAAAATTAATAAAAAAATAAGAATAATAATACTCGAAACATAATAAAAATGAAATTGGATCATTACAACAGGAAACTGAGCTAACAGACATCATTTATGGAAGGAGAAATTGTAGGTCTGGAAATTTTGTGCTGCTTACAGCATTTATTTTTACTCAGTGTGACTAATATTGGTGAAAATTTGATTTCAGTGCAATTTAAATGTGTGGAAGTAATTGGTGTTTCACAATATAGATGGCAAAACGGATTGGAGAGATTGGGGAGTAAGTGCAGGTACAGCGAGTGAGACGAGTCATACATCGAGATAATTTACATTTCAGTCACGCAGGCAATAAGTAAAAACCTCAAACATATCAAAGTACCTCAGAGACACAGATCCAAATCTTCATGCAGAACTCAAGCTGAGTGAGATTCAGTTTTTGCCTTTGTATGAACATGATATCAAATTACAGTTTGAAAGTTAATAACAAATATCTTTGTAACTTTATCCATCTGCTTTCTGCCACTTGCAAGGTCTTGAGGGTGCTAGGGCTGATCCCAGCTGTTACAGGGTGAAAGTTAGGGTACACCCAGGAGAGGTCACCAGTCTCATTCGCAGGGCTAACACAGAGTGACAAATAACCATTCCCACTCACATTCACACCTGCAGTGAATTTAGAATTTGCCAGTTAAACTAACATGCATGTCTTTGGACTGTGGGAGCAGCACCTGGAGAGAGCCCACTCAGGCAGAAGGAGAACATGAAAACACCACACAACAAGTTGACAGGTTTGACTTCTGCACCTCCCTGCCACCTTGTATTGTTAGTAGGCTCTGTAATAGAAGTCAGACTATAAAATCCTGCCAACATGTTTGTTAGTGTATTGCATATACAGTAGTAGATACAATCTAATTTAAGATAAAATGAAATGTTGGCAACATATAAAACTTTAAGTTTTTAGACAAAGGAAAAAGTAAGCTGGGCAAAAGTATTCCACGGGAAATAAATTGTTCACTCCTTTCTTTCTGCTTCTTTTTCTTTTCTTTCTTTCTTTTTTTTAAAAACTTTGTACTCTTATACCCCACCTCTCAATTAGCCTCAGTCTGTCAAACATGTGACACCAAAACCCTTGAAGTTTAAGGCCTTGAAATAGTGTGTGAAGTGTTAGAGGCTGCAGAATAGTTTTCCTTGTAAAATTCCCTAGTCATGTAGTAATGAGTATATGGATATTTTAATATGTCAGAAACCTGAATGTGTGACTGATACTGTGCAAAGGCCATTATATTTATAGGAATGCAGCACTGGACATTATGGCAGCATAAATATCCCACAGTGAAATGTGGGATATTACTGGACTGTGATCAAGGCAGCTGAGCTCTAATGTGAATAACTCTTCATTCTGAGAGTTTAATTGGTTTCATGTTGCAAGGCATAATATACTTTACTTTGAAATTTGTTAATCATTACTTGGTTCATCTCAAATGAGGGTGGGTAACCATGGTAACCTGTCTTCAACTGGCAGCTGACAGGAAGTGGAATAGAGTGTAATGAAGAAGTGCATCCAATTAAGCATATTGTGCTTAATACAGAACAGTGCATAGAATGAAATTACGTAGTTAGTTTAGTCTATAGTCTTTTCCTGTTTGCAGAACAGAAACAAGTACGCTTTATACCACGCGGGATACACCAAGCTGTCTGCCAAAGTAAATGTTACATTTAATTAAACAAACACTAAAGTTGTGGGTCATAAAACTAAAACAACGAAGAGAAAGAAACTAAAACGTCTCTGAAGTGCATAGTGAAAGTCACTGCAAGTGATCCAATTTTTTTTTACATTTTTAATACAAAAACAGATTTAAGGTGAAAATGCAATGTTCTGCCAGTTTTACATGGCATTTTTAAGCTTATACTTTGTCTGCAGGCAACGAGAACCCCATTTTCCACTATTTCCAAAGAACAAAATGACAGAAATCCACTGGGTCTCAACATTACTGCTCTCTGTTCAAACTTGATCTTCCAAAAATAATATTGCTGGTTATACTGGTGATTTAGGACATTTGAATTGACCTGCAAAATACCTTTATACCCAAGTGTGCTTTCACCTCTAATGCTGCTGTCAGTTTTAATCAAAGAAACGCATCCTCATCCCAAAGATATAGCCCCTCATTTTCTCTCACTTTTCCAAAATTCCCAAATGGCAGTCACTGAAGCAGCACCATACTGCACACAAATCCCCCAGCTTTGGGCTTTGTGGAACTAAAGCCAAGCAATAACAATTAGTGGTTCCTGAATAATTAAGTTTTTTCTTATTTTTTAACCCCTTACATTTAAGAGGCACACCTTCAAGCACTTTTACTTCCTCTTGCGCTGATAATTGGATTGTCCCTTTAAGCAATAGTGTGACTCCCTTTTAATTTTTTAAATTGAGGGCCACAAAAGGGCATAAAGTACCGCAGTGATTATCATTACCCCACTTCTTCACACACACTCACACAAAAACACACAGACTCAGACAAACATCTGTGGCATGGCACTGAAGCTGTACCATGGTAACACGCTGTTACGCACTCCTCTAGCTTTTAATTCTCTGATGTAAGAGTCTAACAAGCATATTGATTTACCCATGTGATCCAAGCTCTCATATTTATTTCAGTAATGATCATTTGGGTGTGTGATCAACCAGGGAAAGAAGTGATTTTCATCAGGCAGTTTTACAGGGAGATCCATTTAATCTTTGTGTCAATAACCCAACCCCCTTTCCCCCCCTCATCTCCCTTTTTCAGCTTACTCTTTTGCCATGCTTTGCAATTCCTCCCCGTGTGTTCAGTGTTGCAATTTCTAATCTGGCCACCCTAAGGGAGGTGGCTTCATTCCAGTCATGCTTCTGTTCTGTTTGCTTTTATCCCACTTACGGAGAAAATGACATCCCAAAGACATCAAACCCTCACAGGCGCTATATTATGTTACTGGCTAAAATGTAGGAAGTGACAATCCTGATAGTTCTCTCCGGTGTAACCAGTAAAGCTTACTTTGTTGTCCATCTCAATTAAACACCCACTCAACCTGCTGTTGCTACTACTTTGCATAAAACAGATATGCGCTGGTAGGTAAAAGGGCAAGGCCAGTCACCTTCATGCGCTGTCCTCAGGGGGAAGAGCAACTAGAGAGCAAGGAAAGGGAGAATGAGACAAGGGAGCAAGGGTTGCTGTTCCACGTGATTGACTAAAAAGTAAAAAGAGATGTGATACAGGGAGGATTTGAAGTGTTGCTAATGAGCAAGGAGTTAAATCGGATATCTTTTGTAGAAGAAACTGATTTAAATATTAGCAGCTAGGGATTCATGATTAGAGGGGGGAGGAAAAAAACAGGGAAAAATTGTCCCTTTCAACAAGTCATTTAATCTTAACGTTCAGTCTTAAAAAAAAATTTGCCATGAAGTAAGTGGAGAAAATCTATTGATGATGTGAGAAATGTCCCCAGTTTTAAGGATGATTGCTTTTTAAAATGGAATATAAGATCATTTACCTTAAGAGGAGTTTGGCAGAGAAAGAAGATCTTTGTCAGATTCTGTTCATGTGCTTTCTATTACGTCTGAAGCGCTATTTGACAAAATGTTGCAAAGCTTTGAATGTGTCTCATGGGTACGGTGTTTGCTGAAGGCTGCACCTGTTTTGTATGATAATGAAATGGAAAACAATATTTCACTCAGGATTAGACAATTGTTTGCCGTGCGACACGCTGAGAGGTGTCGAATTTCTTGGCAGCTGCTTTATACCGAGGTGTGTTTGGGAATGACTTCAGTGCTCACAAGTGCCTATGCGTGGCGTGAGTGAAGGATTCACGCAATTTATATTTACTGACCATAACTTTTGAAAATCGGAAATACTTAATCTGTTTGCCGCGGCTGCTTTTGTCTGTTAAATGGATGGCCTTATATTTTGCTCGCCTGCATTCCCCATTCCCCGTGGTTGTTGTTCACTAAGGTTTACTAGTGATTATTAGTTGTTTCATTGTGAAGAGACTGCTGCAGCTTTTGGCATGTTGTTATTACTCTACACAGCAGTGTGCAATTTTTAATGGGATAATACAACTGTGACGCTGGAGCTTTTTAGCCTTCACATACACTGGACATAAGCAATTACGACAATGCTGGGAAAATTACTTGAGAATATATTCAGATGGTGAGTACTTATTGTACCCTAGTGACTGTACACAGCACTCCAAAATGCTATTCTCATAGCAGAAATGTCCATTTTACACATCCTCCAGCTGAGAACTGAAAGTAAGAGCACATAAAATGCAAATACTGCAACTTTTGAAGTATCACACAGCATACTAAAAGCAAGTACTTATTTCCTGTGACTCAGATTACTAACAATCACACAAAGGCGTCTTCAAACCTCTTCCGAACCACTATAACAGCAGGCTACCTGGAAATATAAAAGAAGACTGCGGTTTTAAAGTGACAAGCTTAAAGTGTACAGGGATCTTGCTGATCAATAGTTCCAGCGCTCCAGAGATTCACCTCCAAATAGGCAAAAAAAGCAGCAAATTAAAATAAACCAAAACATTTCATTTGTTATTTATCTAATTTATGCACTCTTGTTGCACTTCATCTGGATGCGAAAGCCTTTGCTGTCAATTACCCTTGTGATAGTTTCGCTCCTCTCTTTTGACTGTGTTTATGTCTGATTCACGGTGTTTGTGTGTGTGTGTGTGTGTGTGTGTGTGTGTGTGCTGGGGGATGGTGAAGAGTAGGAGAGCAGAGACGGCGTTGGCGAAAACTTGTATGCCTAAAAAAAATGCAGTCACAACCTTTTCCACAAAGTGAAATGTTGTGTACTGTGTTCCCTGAAATGCTGTGTTTTTAGTTTTGTTGTGGTTTGTTGTTGTTTGCAACTCAAGGCCACCGTATTAGCCTCCGTTAAGTGCTTTAAAAGCTTCCTAACAAGTGTTAATCCCTCTAAAACTGAAGACGGACAGATGCTGACCGCAAACATTTGAAAGTGCGATGGCAGGAAAGATAGTGCCGGCTACAGCCCTGGCGGCTCCCCTGCTGAGTTACAGCTGAACTCCCTGAGAAGCACAGGAGGACCAGCTTTGATCTACCTTCATTTCAAAGGCATGGGAGGAAGAGCTGTTATTATTAACAAACTGCCCAGAGTTCAACTGTGTTATCTGTAATCTGTCCACAAGCTCTGGGATTCACAGGTATTTCAAGTCTGAATGAAATTCAGGTAACTCTGCAAGACATGCCCACGAGTAGCCGGCTAGCCAGCTTAGAAGACACAGGTGCGCAAAAGATACACGAGACGTACATACATTTCACCTATTTTGGTGAATCCGTCTCAAGATCCATGTCTCCAATAAAAACTTCTCATTTAATTCTTTATGGGACAAAAAATGAGCCATCTACCAACATTACTGGATGGCCATATGAAGGTCAATCATGTTACACTAATTTGTAACAAGCCATGCAGATCCACACAGGTGATTTTGCTTATGTTATATAATTCAGTGAGAACTTGAGGAAAAACTCCCTGACTTAAAGTCACTAATATAACTTGTAATGTTATGGCCATATAAAAAACAAAAAAAGAGCTTTCTGCCTAAAAACCTTCTAAGAAGTGGTTATCATCAATGATCTCTTCCAAAACCTAAAACTACTCCTGACAAAAAGCACAAGGTAAGTCTAAAAATAATAAAATGTTTGGCCCATTCATCCACCTGCACAGGCTTCCTCCTTTTTTGTACTACTCCTTCTAATAAGTGAAGCTTACTTTAGTACTTTTTCTTCAGCTGTGGCGCCCCAACAGCCTGACTGGTCAGGTATAATCGTGTTTCTTTGATCAGTGTGATGTTGAAGAACAAACACTAACACAGCAATGCCAGATAAACCTTTATTTTTTTTGTTAAAAAATCACTCACTACAGGAAGGAACTTTCCTTTTTGCGAAACCAAATAGTTAGGGCTGGATCTGGTGACCCTGAATCCTCCGGTCTAGGCTGCTGGGGGATTCCCACGATGCACTGAGTGTTTAGTCTTCACTCACTATGTGTCTATACACCTCTCTGCATTTAATCATTACTTATTATTAGTCTCTGGCTATCTTTCACAGCATGTGTTTAGTCCTGTCTTCCTTGCCTCACCCCAACCGTTCGGCAAATGGCCGTACCTCCCTGAGCCTGGTTCTGCTGGAGGTTTCTTTCTTTTAAATGCAGTTTTCCCTTCCTACTGTCACCAAAGCGCTTGCTCATAGGGGTCATATGGTTGTTGGGGTTTTCTGTTTTCTTTCTATTATTGTAGGGTCTTTACCTTAAAATATAAAGGTATTGATGCAACTGTTGTTGTGATTTGGCACTATATAAACAAAATCAAATTAAAAAAGAAATTGAAGTTATATTTTCTGTGTGTCACTTTAGTTGAATTTCCAGAATGTGTGCACGTGTGCGCGCTATGGGCACACACTGTTTCACTGTTTGTAAAACTTTGTCCAGCCTACAACTTTCTGCTAACATCTCCAGCTTCATTACATTACACCCTTTATTTACTGTTGCAAAAGTTACAATCATGGACCACAAGACATGATCAGTGATAATGCAAAATTATTTATATTTCAGTTTTCTCGCATATAGAGACTATGAATGGTGAATTTAAAAAAAACAAACAAAAAAAAACCTTAACTGCTGCACTACTGCCTCTAAGTGTGTACGTGTCCGATAAGATTAATGCTGAATTTAACTATAAAAACCCAACCAGCTGACAGAATCTGTGCACACTGACTGCTTGCTTCCTTTGAAGTACTGTTGATCTGTCCAGGGGGCGAGCCTTCTGTACCCTAAAGTCAGCTGGGTTAGGCTCAGGCCCTTCTGCTACTCTAGTCAGAGAAGTGGTCAGAGCATGGATGGATGGACTATTTGCTAAACAGTGTAAACCAGGATGCAAACATTGACAAACACTGACTGCTTGAATTAAGGATCTTCTGGCATCCACAGTGACTCAGTGTTTTACTCATCTAACACCAGCAGGGTCTGTGCACGCTGTTTGATGTCCAGACTGCAGGCAGAAATGGCACAAAGCAAATTTTTTTTCTCCCTCTCTCATATGTGACTCAGATCTGTTTTTAGTGCAGTGGAGACAACACAAATCCCATGCAATCAGATTTTTCTTTTCCAGTTCTGATTTGGGCTGAAATCCATATGCGATCCAAACACAGATCCTATGTCTTGCAATGTGATCTCGGTTTAAACAGCCACACTGAAAATCACGTGACTTTATGACCTGTCTGTCTAGCCCTGGGAGTCTCGTGCAGAGGGTCCAATCCTAAGCCAGATGCGCTTCTCTCTGTAAACATCATCACCATGCAAACTGCAACAACTGTCCTGTGCTTGGTAGCAATATGGCATGCAATCATGAAAATCAATATAAACACAACATACTGACTTGTTCAAAGATATTTCTTCTGTGAAATAAAATTTAACGTGTAATGGGATGTAATTGCGGCTTCTGGCTTCCTCATAATGCTAACGCAATAGTCGGTAATCTGCCACCGTAGCCATCTGCTATTTCCTCGTTTTCAAAGCTCTGCCAGTCTGTGTATAGACTCGATTGGTGCTCTCTATTTTTGCCATTGCAATCATTTCAGCAAAAGAAACTGCTGCTCAACATTTATTAGCACCGACTCCAACATAACAGCTCAGATCAGTCCCCTTTGTTTGAAGTACACAAACTAACTCAACTCAGTGGCGTGGTAATCACACCGCTAATTAGAGTTTTGGAGAACAACCCAAACATGTAAAATGTATTAGAAGATTTTTTTTTAAAAAAAGGCATAAAGGTACAGCAATTAATTCTCACTTGTTTTATATTTTTATACTTTTATACATGACAGCATCTCATGGCAGTTTACTTTGAAAATTACTTGAATTAGAGGGAAAGAAGCTCCTCTAACCTGGTGTAAAAGTCATAAGGTTAACACCACAAACTTAAATATTTCTGTTAAAGAAGAGTTACAAAAAAGATACTGACTGCCTATGAGTGTTCTTAGAAAGCAAGAAGACCTGGCTTTTTAATTTAAATTGGCTTTATTAACTTTAAAAAAAAATGGTGAATCCCTATCCACAATCACAGCTAAATGTTTCATTACCGCCAGACATAGTGCTTTGTGATGGAAGGCCTTAGAGTCAATGAGAAACCATTAGTGCACAAGTATTCTATTATTTGCTTAGAAAATAATCATGTCAAATCTAAAATTTATTATAGCGGGTGCAATATTATGGAATTAATAAAACTGATTAATTGCACCATTAATACAATTTAAGGGAGCAATTAATTTAACAATTTGAGCTGGTGCACCACCATGTTTCTGCAGAAGCTTTGTCAAGCAACAGTGGCATCTATTTAAATAGCATATTCTGTTTTACTTAATGCAGGCATCTTTAAATTAATTATGGAGATCAGAAGAAAGGCATCAAAGAGTGACATGAACATCAGGTTGTCTCATGCACACGCAGAGCCCGGCAAACAGATGGGGCACACTAATAAACTTCTGGTATGTCACGCTTTTCAAACAATGCTCATAAACAATGCAGAGGCGCTATTAAGACAAGCGATTTCAATCTGAGGTAATAATTACGTGACAATTAAGCTGTGGAACGAAGAGAGAAACTTTCATAAAAAGCCTGAAAGTTATATCAGACTGCAAGTGATGACTTGTGGAGTTGTTTTATTTCGATGGCCTCGCTTTATCAAGAGGGAAAATACAACCACCCGGGGGGCTCAGCTGGCCAAGGCCCAGCCACCTTAATCATTGTCAGCCTTCTGTCTTAGGACATCAGGATGCCAGTGAATGCTAAAGGGTCTGTGGCTGTTTCCTGGCTCAACAACCAGCATCTGATAATAAGTCATAATACAATATACTGTGATAAAAAACTTTATGATGTTGTGCATCACGGGTCAGAAAAATACTCTGTGGTGCAATACTTTGGATTTTGTTGTAGTACATACAGAACAGTTCTGGTTCTGTTTTTTTTTTAGTTTTGTATCTGATTTTTGTAATATTATTTTTTTTCTGATCTTAGTTTTTTCATCTATTTTTTTAGGTTTCTGTTTCCATGCCTCCCCTGTGATCCACGTTCCACGCTCCATGTTTAGTCAGCCTTATTTTCATGTTTGTGTATTTCAAGTCTCCGCGCTTGGTGTTCCCTTCCTGTCTTCCCAGTCACTCAGGTCCCTGTATCTGTTTCACCCCGGTCTCAGTGTCAAGCTCCTGTGTCTAGTCTTAGTCTCCGTACTTCCTGTTATATTTTGATAGTTTCTCGTCTGGTGTTCAGTGTGTTTAGTTTTGCTTCCCATGTCCTGTTAATCTGTATTAGTTCCAGCTGTGTTCCCTCCCATCCTCTTGTTATCCTGTGTATTTAAGTCCTCTGTCTTCCTCTTTTTGTTGTGTTATCTCCTCATCCTATGTGTTCAGGAGTTATCTGTGAGTTCCTTAGTCTCTCTGCTCTATTTTCCATCTCGTATTAGTTTTGGTTTTTTTTTGTATCTTTGTTTTTTGTTGCGCTTTCAAGCTACAGCAATAAAACTGCCTTCCTTATTTCATTCCATTGTCTTCGAGTCCTGCATTTGGGTCCTGCCTGATAGTTAGGGCTGGATCAAGTGAACCTGAAGACTCCCTTAGTTATGCTGCAATAGGTCTAGGCTACTGGGGGGTTGCCATGAAATGCTGAACATTTCTATGTTTTTACACCGCTTTGCATTCAGTCACTAGTTGTTATTACTCTATTCTCTCTTCACAGTTTGTCTTGTCCTACCTTCCCTCCCCTCTCCCCCAACTGGTTTTGGCCATATGGCTGCCCCTCCTTGAGCCTGCCGGTGGTGTCTTCCTGTTAAAAGGAAGTTGTTTTTTTTTCCCCACTGTCACCAAGTGCTTGTTGAAAGGGGATCATCCTATTGTTGGGGTTTTGAAGTGAATATTGTGGTGATTTGATGCTAATAAAATATAAATAAAACTAAACTCAATTAAATAATTTAAGTCATCTACATATTTCTTAATTTTAAGATAAAATCTCTGTATTTCATGATTTAACTGAATTTCTAAAGCTGCTTTACTTTAATAAGAAATGTTTTAACTGCACTGTGCGAACAACAACACTGATCAGTTGTTTCAGATTTACATTTATTATCATGGCCATTTTCATTTTTTGTACTAAGGTACACGCTATATTTTTACCTAGGCAGCATTGACGTTTTTGAATTCACCAAACAATCCCATTCTTGAACCGCTGAGCAGCAAGACAAAAGAATTACACAAATCAATTTAGGTTTTGATTTAGATATTACATCTTATGCTGCTTGACCTCTATTGTGAACACTGCCTTGTGAATCAATTTGAACAGTGCGAAAAAATATTGTCCCATCCTAACTCAAGGTCTCAGATGAAGCCGGGTGGGTGGGAGGTGGTGCTGTTGCAAGCTAAAAAGTCAATCTGATCAATCAGCCAACTGCTGTCAGCCCTTTCAGACGTGAACAGCCTCAATCTGTGGAAATGCTATGCTGGTGCATAACACACACACACACACACACACACACACACACACACACACACACACACACACACACACACACACACACACACACAAAAACCTCAGGCAAGCCTGCACCTTCATAGGCAACAGAGTGTATAGAGGAAGAATTAAAAAACGTCAATTGGTGTTTTTTTTCTCCAGAATATTCTCCATGTTTTCCAATTGATTCTGCCTTTGGGCTGTGCCTTCTGCCTTTATTAACAGATTAAAGGCAAAAAAGTAATCAGAATTAGCAATTCATCAGAAAGTTATTGGCAGTTTGGTCTCGCCAAACTGGGTCTGAAACCATTCAGGCCATAGGCTTCTATTACAGACATCTTTTTTTTTTTTTTTTTGAGCTTAGAGCGGTAGTCAGTGGAAACAGTGTCGTTTGCTACTGCAGTTCTTTTTGAGGTTTGTAATGTCCTCTGACAGAAGCCGAGCCCTATTTAACTGCCTCCTACATTGACACGCAATTTAGTTTTTGCTAATTATAGGGTACAGCGGTCATAAATTATTCCCTGCTCCTTAGCTCTCTCTCACCCGCTCTCTTTCTTCATACACAGACAGAAACACACACACCCACGCGTCCTCACTAATCATACAAACAAAATTACCCATCTGCTGATTTTCACACTAAGCCTGAATGTTGTGCACAATAGGACGGCACGCACTGACTCGCGGTGGGAGAAGGAGAGAAGGAGAGAGCAGGCGAAGAAACAAGAGCAGGGAAAATCCAGCAGTTCATCTCTCCCCTGCTGTTAAAGGCCATTCATAAATACTCAGCCTTCACTCTGCCTCACATTCACAGATTCTGTCAGACTCCGGCGCCTCGGCATATCACAAGAAATGCTTTAAATTATCACAACACAAAAATGCTAGAGACATAAAATGCATCTTGACAAGAGAAAAAGAGCAGAAGCTAGAAGAAGGCAGCACCAAAGTGCCTGCTAACAACAGAACATGCATGAGCTCCCCAGCTATAATAATGAGACTTTCATAGAGCTGATATATTCAGTTTGCATGCAGCAGTAAGGCACTTTCAGACTGTAATGCTGCAAATGCTGAAGCAAAGTGGTTTTGTGTGCCACTATATTGTGGAATAATTGGATCACCTTAGACAGAAAAGCTAAAGACAACGAAGGCATGTCGGTATGGCCAGAAAACATATTTTAAATATATTTATGTCCAGTTTACATGCATACATTATGGAGGATATAGTCTAAAAACCTACTGAATAAATAAATAAGACTTGCGGACCTTACAATACAGCAGTAGCATAATTTTGTTCCTAAAGATTTTGCTTTAGGAGCCAAATCAGTATTCATAAAATAAAAAGGTTATTTCCTCTTTTTTGTGTTTCCAATCAACCTACAGCTCACATTAGGATTAGATTTTATTGCTATATCTAAAGCTATCAGATTTGTCGGTCGCTGATGGATAAGAACGGGAATAAATAAAGAATATTTAAAGCAAAAGTTGTGCCAATGCTACTGTCCACGGCAGCAGCTTATTCACAACCAACAACTCATAACTGGCTGAACTTTGAGATGTGGACCTGGAGCTCTCTGCCATGATTGTGGAGTTGGTGCTTTTGGAGAATTTTCAATGCACTTATCTAACAAGTAATATGACACGCTTTGCAGTTAGCTCTGCAGCCATCCAAGCCATCTGCGCTCCAGTTATGGTGACTGAAATGCTACCATTGTATTCGTATGCTATTTAACACTAATTAGCAGATGCACCACTACAACTGATGGATGCTTACTAATCAACATTGCTAGCATTAGCTGATCACTATAATTATTGCTAATTGTAGTCACTTCTGGCTCTAAAAATATAGCATTATGAGAACCATGATGCTTAACTCAAAGCTTTAAAACCAGAAAAGCTTACCAAACTGTGCCTTCGTTTAAATATGATCTATGATGCTAAATTAGACATTCAAGGAAAGGTTGAAAGGTGTCAAGGAGCTGTGTATTTCTAAATGATCGTGTCAGATCTATGTTGAGTTTATTATTTAATCCAGGTCAATTGGTCTTGACTGACAGCTGGACTTGATGGGCAGGACAAAAATTTAACGAGTTAACATTAGAAGAAGGATTTAGCCACGCGAGGGCTAAACGCAGGTATAAAGAATGCACATATATATTTTTCTCTCTTTTTTTGTCTCTGTCTGTCTGGTCATAAACGTCGAGTATCCACGAGGGGAAAATGCTCCAATTCTCCCATTTCTCTCCTTGAGCGAGCTCACAGATTCCTCCCCTCCTTCCCACTATGCTCCCTCTCTGCCTCTTCATCTCCCTTGTCCTGATTTCTTTCTTATTTCACAGAACCTGTTTGACCTGCGCTGAGGGGCTCCATCTCTCCCTTACTCTCTTCTCACAGAGCCAACGGACTTTCTTGTGCTCCCAATTACAGTGGCTTGCAAAAGTATTCGGCCCCCTTGAACTTTTCCACATTTTGTCACATTACAGCCACAAACATGAATCAATTTTATTGGAATTCCACGTGAAAGACCAATACAAAGTGGTGTACACGTGAGAAGTGGAACGAAAATCATACATGATTCCAAACATTTTTTACAAATAAATAACTGAAAAGTGGGGTGTGCGTAATTATTCAGCCCCCTGAGTCAATACTTTGTAGAACCACCTTTTGCTGCAATTACAGCTGCCAGTCTTTTAGGGTATGTCTCTACCAGCTTTGCACATCTAGAGACTGAAATTCTTGCCCATTCTTCTTTGCAAAACAGCTCCAGCTCAGTCGGATTAGATGGACAGCGTTTGTGAACAGCAGTTTTCAGATCTTGCCACAGATTCTCGATTGGATTTAGATCTGGACTTTGACTGGGCCATTCTAACACATGGATATGTTTTGTTTTAAACCATTCCATTGTTGCCCTGGCTTTATGTTTAGGGTCGTTGTCCTGCTGGAAGATGAACCTCCCCCCAGTCTCAAGTCTTTTGCAGACTCCAAGAGGTTTTCTTCCAAGATTGCCCTGTATTTGGCTCCATCCATCTTCCCATCAACTCTGACCAGCTTCCCTGTCCCTGCTGAAGAGAAGCACTCCCAGAGCATGATGCTGCCACCATATTTGACAGTGGGGATGGTGTGTTCAGAGTGATGTGCAGTGTTAGTTTTCCGCCACACATAGCGTTTTGCATTTTGGCCAAAAAGTTCCATTTTGGTCTCATCTGACCAGAGCACCTTCTTCCACATGTTTGCTGTGTCCCCCACATGGCTTGTGGCAAACTGCAAACGGGACTTCTTATGGTTTTCTGTTAACAATGGCTTTCTTCTTGCCACTCTTCCATAAAGGCCAACTTTGTGCAGTGCACGACTAATAGTTGTCCTATGGACAGATTCCCCCACCTGAGCTGTAGATCCCTGCAGCTCGTCCAGAGTCACCATGGGCCTCTTGGCTGCATTTCTGATCAGCGCTCTCCTTGTTCAGCCTGTGAGTTTAGGTGGACGGCCTTGTCTTGGTAGGTTTACAGTTGTGCCATACTCCTTCCATTTCTGAATGATCGCTTGAACAGTGCTCCGTGGGATGTTCAAGGCTTGGGAAATCTTTTTGTAGCCTAAGCCTGCTTTAAATTTCTCAATAGCTTTATCCCTGACCTGTCTGGTGTGTTCTTTGGACTTCATGGTGTTGTTGCTCCCAATATTCTCTTAGACAACCTCTGAGGCCGTCACAGAGCAGCTGTATTTGTACTGACATTAGATTACACACAGGTGCACTCTATTTAGTCATTAGCACTCATCAGGCAATGTCTATGGGCAACTGACTGCACTCAGACCAAAGGGGGCTGAATAATTACGCACACCCCACTTTTCAGTTATTTATTTGTAAAAAACGTTTGGAATCATGTATGATTTTCGTTCCACTTCTCACGTGTACACCACTTTGTATTGGTCTTTCACGTGGAATTCCAATAAAATTGATTCATGTTTGTGGCTGTAATGTGACAAAATGTGGAAAAGTTCAAGGGGGGCGAATACTTTTGCAAGCCACTGTATATTGAGCATTCGTGGTGCACACCTTGCAATGCGTCTTTAATTTAGTGCTAAGTTTGCTTTCTTCATGTTAACAGTACATTCCAAGACACCAAGAACAGTTGCTTGGGATCACAACTGAACCTACACAACCTGCAGTAACTTTTTTTAATGACTTAAAACAGTCATGCACAGATGAGAGGAGCCAACCAGGGTGTTTAACAGAGCATGTCAAAGCAAAATTCCTTTGTTGCAGAGGCGACCTGTCTCCTGGCAGTCTGGGGTGCAATATTGAAGAGCAAGGCTATAATAAAGACCTGGTTCCCTGTAGAGAAAACACTCGTGGCCAGTTTCACAGACAAGGATTATGTCTGGTCCTAGACTAATTTGCCTTTTCAGCAGACGTCTCTGTTGAGAAATCTCTTTAGTTGGTGACTATGCGTAACTGGCCCCCTGTGTCTCTCTCCTGAAGTTTCTTCAATTCAAGTGTGTGGCCTTTCTCCTCCTTTCTCTTTGTGAAAGCCGTAGACTGACTTAAGCTTGCTCCATCCATATTCTCACCCCACTCCCCCTGGCGAGGAGTCTAGATTTAAGACTTCAGCAGATAGCACAAGTTGTACAGCTCAGGCGTATTCATCATGTTAAATATCTCTTAGCCTTCCGCTCTCTCGGTGTAGATTATTCAAATGACGGCTCCCTCATATTTGGAATTAGGCTGTAGACATATCGGCTCATAAATTGGCCCGATCCGACAACCCTCTCCAGCAGCAAAGAACTCCCGTGATGTATGCTCTTGTGTGTCATAATGTACTATTATTCCGTTTCGAACATGCTAGTGGGCCCTGTGTCTGTGTCAGCTGTCCAGATTAGAGTCATAAAACTTGGTGCTTAGATGATCTGACATTTCACCCAGGCTGTAAAATCTCCACAGGCTGATCATGCTTTCAAAGTGTAAATCCAAAGCTTGCAGTAAGAGCGCTGAGACAGGGTTGTGCATGCTAATGGTATGGTAAATTTGTGTCTGTGACCACAGTACAACTGGGTGTGTTCACTTTTATTTGTAGTGTACGTGCATTTATCCCATTTACTCAAACACATCCTCTGATGAGGTCTGCATGAATTTATATATGGAGGATTTAAAAGACCTAAAACAAGAGGTGTTTAGGAATCTTAGCTCTGATTGAATGTATTCATCCATGATGACTGAACACATGTGTGCACAATAAACTGTACAGTATATGCATGAATAGGTATTTGCCTAGCTACTGCTTTTGTCCCTGTATGAGGACTTCAAACTTTCTGTGAATGTTCAGTGCACTCCCCTATACTGTTTGTGTTCGTGTCTGCGTGGCATGATCAGTATCTCCACAATCCATCGGGTGTGGTGGAAGCAGGTTGTACAAGGGAAGGAAAAGGGACAATGAATGACATTGACAGGCGATGTGCTCCAGAAAGTCTCCCTTTTCTAGGGACAGCGAGCTGATCGCTGATAGCAGATGTGTGTGTAATTGCAGAGGGGCTGGGCGCCCTGGATACGTCTCCTCTCCTCTGCCTGCCAGGAAGCTAAGCCCCCTCCAGAGCCCCCAATCACTGCCTTAATTAGAGGCCTTATCTCTGTCAATCACAGTGCCTTTCGCTCTCCTCTGCGGCCCGCTGCACGGATAACAGGGTAACAGGCCTGGTCAGGACGGTGCGGTGTCACTGAGGATGAGGAAGAGTGGAGACAGGAACGAGAGGGTGAAACGCCTCAGGGGGCTGACAGAACTAGAGGAAGGATCAGAACGATGTGTGTTTGTATGTCACCGCGTGTGTGCTCATGTGTGAATGTGCTGTGCTTGCACAGGGTGGTGGAAAACTGTAAAAGTGGAGGTAAGGATGGAAAATGTCTTTTTAATTCAAGTAAGCCTAGCATCCGAAGATCCATCTATACAGATCTACTGAGCGAATGCGCTGGCTCAGTTGGAAGTTAAGTGCTTTGCTCAATGGTAACTCAACAGCAGCTATTGACTGAAAGCAGCACTGAGTGTATTTACCTTCCCCTCCCACATTTTTCTAGTTTCTTCTCATGGCTGTCAGGCACAGGAGCATTTATTTACCCTTGAGGATACTGCCAAGTCTAAAATAAAATGATACAATTGCAACCACAATTTACTGTTTATATGGGATTAAACAGGCAAAAACTAGTTAAACTTGGTTTAACATGCTAATAATGACACTATCCTGGGCAATCATATCAAAATTCATAGATAATCTCCTATAGATAGTGACCTTTGGACTCACTGCTCCATCCATAAGAGATGTATATATTAAAACAATTATAAAAATGTAAAGATTTGGCTCAAAAGGCCATTATATTGCCACTATTCAGTTCAACACTGAATTTCTCTGTGAGAAGCACAACTGTATTTGACAAGAGGAATGCTGCTTCTCATATGTTCAAACATTGCTTTGGATTCATTCAGTGAGTGACACGAGAAGATTAATGACTAAATATGAGCTTTGCATGAGATGCTCTTTGCTCAGCTGAGCTTGTAACATGAGGGCTGAAGGTGGTAACCTAAACAAAAAGGCAGACGCGGCCCAACTCAAAAGGTTTAAACAGTCTAACATATGCAGAGCCTGTTATTTCTAATATTACATCACATGAGAAAGAAATCAGCGTGTGGCTTTGCTCGGCATTTCTAATACTCTAATACTAATTATTTTGTCCTCAAGTTATCATCCACATAGTTTAAGAAAAGGTTTTATCTTGCACTCAACTACAGTAGATAAAAATACTTTGTTCTCTGAGGAAGGGTTTTAGAAAAATCTGATGATTTGTGTTGCTGTTTCTCAGAAAAATAAATATGATCAAAGGATTTTAAACATGAGTCTATCTAAGGTCATGCAAATGGACAGAAATAAACTCTCAGCACTCAATCCCCCTACTCATAAAAATTCTAGTTGTGATTTTGACCTCTATTTATTCACCCATCCTCCAGTCTCTTAAAAATGTTGTTATATAAAACACTGGCACATCCTGTCTACTGGCCCTACTTTTGTCAAAGAGTTTGTTAATTCTCCATTATTCACTTCAAAGAAATCGAGTAATTTCAGAGATAAATTTGTAAAGTCCCATTTTTCAAGTCCTCTTTCCCCTGGAAATGTTCCATGTTTGAACTGTGTGAACTATGATGCCACGATTAAAGAGGAACATTTATCACACAGCCCAAAAAACCTTCAAAGAATCTCATGCAGGGCCACATGCAGTATGTAGTTGAGTTAATAACATGTTGATTTTATTATGCAGAGAAGACTATTAGAGATTTGAGAAGACAAGAGTAGCATTAGAAATAATAACGAGGGATCTCACATAGCTACAGTTTTTCCATTCTGTTGGACATAGTGTTCGCCATGTATGGTTCAGGGGTATTGAAGTGAGGCAACGATAGAAAGGGGAGGCTTCTTCAAAGCGAGGCCTGTTGGATATATCATCAAACAGTGTATCCTGCAGGATTAAAAGAGCAATTGTTGTGTCTCGTTATTTCAGTATTTCATCTGTCTTTAGTGAGATGTCTTGTATTCCTTATCAGACGTCCTGGGGTAATCAGTTTATTTATGTGCGCAATCGTGCACAGTGGCACAGAATAAGACATTTGGTCATTTTTCTTATAATGGTTATGGGTTATTTTCACTAGACTCTATCTAATGTTCAGGGTTTAGTTTATTCTGCAAGTGTTTTCTGTATGTTGACCTGTTATTGACGCAGAACTTCGACAATCTCTATTTTTATGGCCCTGAGAGGCCAAACGGACTGCAACTTAAGAAAACACCAGCAATAAGAAAAATGCTGCAAAAGCACACAAAACACAACGGAAATAGGAAAAACGACAACGGAAATAGGAAAAAAGAAAACAGAAATAGGAAAAAACACAAGGGAAGTGTTTCTGGAGAGACAATAACCTGACGGACCAGTTGCAGGAACCCAAAACATGGTAGGCCTGTTTTATCATGATTCATATAATACTGATGACGGATTTTTAGGCTAATATTTAGGCTAACACACTTACCTCTCATCTTTTCTTTCCTCACAAAACTGATAGATCCTCCACTTCTTTTAAGTGTCTCCCAGCGCAATTCTTAGCATATTTTGGTTCCTGCAACTGGTCCGTCGGGTTATTGTCTCCCCAGAAACACTTCCCTTGTGCTTTTGGAAATCTGTTTTTTCCTATTTCTGTTTTCTTTTTTCCTATTTCCGTTGTGTTTTGTGTGCTTTTGCAGCGTTTTCTTATTGCTGGTGTTTTCTTAAGTTGCAGTCCGTTTGGCCTCTCAGGGCCACCGTACATAATAATAATAATAAACTTTATTTATAAAGCACACTAAAAAACCAAGGGTATACCAAGGTGCTTGACAAAAATAAATAAAATAGGAAAAAGGAGATGGAAGGGAAAAGGCACATATCAATTATAAAACCTTGACAGTCATAATACACAAAAGTAGTTAACAAAGCATAACGGATAAAAATGTATCAATGCACACCAAATATTAGCTAGGTGGAAAAGCAAGATTAAATAAATAAGTCTTCAGTCGTGATTTAAACAATGGCATAGAGTCAGACGCCCAGATAGCAACAGGAAGATTGTTCCATAAGACTGGGGCAGCTACAGCAAATACACGGTCGCCGTGAGACTTCAGCCGAGAATGAGGTTGCTCCAGAAGAAGTTGGGTAGCAGATCTAAGTGCACTGACAGGAGTGTGTAACCTAAGAAGCTCATTGAGGTAGCTCGGCGCCAAATTATTGATAATTTTGTATGTGAAAAGTAGTATTTTAAATTGAATACGGTATTTAAGAACAAGAACAAGAGCAAGATCAGGAGTGATGGAAGAAAATTTCATGCTACCTGTCAAAAGGCGTGCCGCCACATTCTGGACAGTCTGCAATCTAAGGAGAAGAGAGGAGGAAAGGCCAATGTAAAGAGAGTTGCAGTAGTCCAACCTGGAAGTCACGAATGCGTGAATACGTTTTTCCTGGTCATTATGTGGAATAGAGCGCTTAGCCTTAGAAATGAGGCGCAGCTGATTAAAACTAGACCTCACTACGGCAGACACTTGCTTGTCAAATTTAAACGAGCTATCCAGTAATATGCCCAAATTACTGGCATAATCAGAAGGGGAGCTAGCAAAAGGCATCAGAGCAGCACACAATTGGTCGCGGGGGATTTTACTATCGAACACCACGATCTCCGTTTTCTTTTCGTTCAGGACAAGAGAATTACTCTTGAACCAATCTTTAACCTCACGCATGCATTCACGAAAATAGTGAAAAGACATGGCAAGATCGTTAGTAATCTCAAAATAAATCTGTATATCATCAGCATAGCAATGAAAGGCAATATTATACTTCTCAAAAATTGCTCCAAGAGGGAGCAGATATAGTGAGAAGAGAATAGGGCCTAATACAGATCCTTGAGGCACACCACAGCGTACAGGTACCGAGGAAGGTGAGAAGTTGCCCAAATTAACCGAGAATGACCTGTCAGCGAGATAAGATTTAAACCAGTTGAGGGCAGTGCCTCTTATACCCAGAGTATGCTCAAGTCTTAGTAGAAGAATGTTATGATCCACCATATCAAAAGCAGAGGAAAGTAAAACCAGGACCACAGAGCGTCCAGAATCAGTGCTTACAAGAAGGTCATTGAGAACTCTAAGCAAGGCCGTTTCAGTGCTGTGCCGTGGCTTAAAGGCAGACTGAAATTTCTCTGCAGTGTTGTTCGCGTCTAAATACGTCTGAAGCTGAGAAAGAACTAGTCGCTCCAGGATCTTGGACAGAAGCTTAGAGATTGGTCTATAGTTCAAAAGATCATAACAATCAAGATTCTTTTTTTTCAGAATAGGCTGGACTACAGCATGCTTACATCATACATCATCATTTCTTTCAGTTTGTTATTCGATGAGTCGATGATTGTCAGGTGTGATAAGAGATGATCGTTCCCTCATATGGTGCTTTAATGTCTGGCTGAAATGCACTACTGTACATTTTATCCATCTGCAGTTCCACAGTGACATAGCACTGCAGAACGAGACCGTGGCACCATTTCTTTTTAATTGCAACTCTTTTGTTCTGTCCATCTGACAGCCTTTTTAGAAACTGAAAAATACAGGAGGCAGAGGATGTAGGAATTTAGCTGGTTTCTTAAAACAACAACAACAACAACAACAACAACAACAACAACAACAAAACCCCTAAAAGTCAAAAGAAAAAAGCCCAAATAAAGGACCATCCTCTGAACAAACACCAACTAAAAATTGTTTGAAGAGGGAATTTTTCCTGTGTGAAGCTTAATCATACGTTGTCTCCCTTAACTGGTACTCAGTTATCAAAAATTTGGAAACCCTTGTCCTTGTTGATGTTACGAAGGCTACAGGTATTATTCTTGTTTGTCGAGGGTAGTGGAAAATACTCTTTTTCAGTTCTCCGCACTGATTCAACTGATGCACTTTCCACAGTGTATCCCGTTGACGATATAATTCACACTCTTGAGCTGAACGGCTCTCTTTCTCTTTGCCCTGCTCAGCCTAGAATCAGCATTTCCGCAACAACACTTCCTCTCTACTACAGAGCGGCAACACCTTTCACAAGATGATTCATTTGGCCTACTTGTTCACTGAAATCCTGTTTACTGTTTGGTTTAGCTTGAGAAGAGATGGCAAAAAAGAGGCAGTATTTTTTTAGTCGTCATATAGAGCCGCGATGTCAAAGTCATTTACCTCATGGACCACAAATAGCTCAATTTGATTTCAAGTGGGCCCAACCGGTGAAGCCAATGCATAATGACTTATTTAAATAACTTCCAAATGTTTTCTTTTCTTATGAAAAAGTACAGCTATACTCTAAAAATGTTTTTCCACATTCAGCCAGTCTAGTGTCATTACAAAGAAATGCTAGCGTGGTAAATCAAAAACATGCCGTCACGGTTCTTTGGCTTAAACCATCTTACTTGCGAGCTGATGGCAGGCCGTGGGTAATGTCTTTGACAGTAGGAAGGCTGTAAAACTGATGATGATTCAGACCTGTGGCTCCTATGAAATTAACAGTTTCTCACTCTCACGAGGTGATCCATACTTAATGCAACACAACGCTGCATTAAGACTGGGAAAAAAAGGGGGGGAAAATTATGCCCTCTTTCTTTCTTGTACAAAGCCATCCAGTCGGCAGGATTGAAACCTGTTACGGGCTGGTTCAGGCTTTCGCACCCATGATATAGACTTTATATGGAGTGCCGTCATTAATTCTGGAGGTGGCTAATTTCTTCTGACAGGAACACAAAAGATGTCCAACTGAAAGCACATTAAATCCACTTCACTTATGCTACATTAAGCAGTGTTGGATTAACATTAGCATACCTTTTTAGAAATGTTAGGATGCTGTTTGCATGTAATAGTTTCCCTTAGCTGTTTCTTGGCATTTCTTTTCAATGTAATGAGTTAAGCTCATGGACCACTTTGTTTTTCCAAGAACCAGTAACTTCAGACAGGCAGACACATTAATGAATGTAACTAGGCTCTCATTAATGCCAGTATAGCAGTAGGAAGCTTATTCTAATCAGGAGCTGAACTGTGGGATTCCAGATGCTGCAGACCACTGAATAAGACTTTAAACTGTGCATAGTCCATTTGTCCATTCCAATGTTTTTTTTTATTAGAAAGTTCATCTGGTTTTTATTTATTGATAAAAAATGCAAAAGAATTTTATCCTGGTTGAAATATTCTTTATTTAGGCCCGAGTGCTGACAGTGTAAAGGCTCTATTATGTCCATCCAGTTTGTTAGTAGGATTACTTGCAGCCTTTACAAGGACGTATACGCTCTTGAAAGTACAGGGAATGTACGTAAACGGGAGCTGTGTTTGAAATTTCGTACACACATAGCAGAAAACAGACAAAAAAGCCTCCATGACCTAAACCCCAAAGGAAGTTTGATTTGAAGAGAACGTTTTGATGCCATTTTTGTCATTTTCAGGGGTTATACTTTTTGAAATTTCTCCTGGGGATTTTATTTACTTTGTATTTGGTCAGTGTCAACTACAGACCCTCCAAAGCTATAATGACTAATAAGGGTTCACACAGATAAGGTGCAAGGGCCCTTAGTTTGACAGTGAATATCTTTGATATTGTTTATGTGGATATTTATGCTGTTTTTATCGATAACATTTCCTCTAAACAGCGAATATGTGGAAAAATGCAAAAATGTAAATAAACATGGTATAATACTGCAAATGCAATACACAGGGGTGTTTTCTCTCTCTCTCTTCAGACCACTAAAACTTTGAAAAAGTATAATTTAATATATGACTACAGATCACTACAGATTTGTCCTTGGATTTACTCCATTAACCATGAGATGTCAACTTCCATTTCCTTACTGAAATCCATTCATGCTCATTTAAGTTTGGTTTGCATTCTCAGTCCAAAGAATTTAGACTCCAGTTCACCTCAAAGACGACTGGGACCTGCAATTTGGGGTCCTGCATATATATGAGTGAAGAGTAAAATGAGATAATAGTTTATAAGATGATCCCATCGTAGAGATATGTGAACAGATTGTGTAAATGAAGGTGAGAAGTTGAGGTTAAGTAGGAGAGATTGAAACAAAAGGACAGATGTGTGGCGATGAAACTTAAGTACAGGATAAAAAGGCGGCTGAGGCCAGAGGTGTAGAGGGCTGGAACATGTCCAGAGAGAGAGTGAAACAAGGAGAGCGAGGAAGGAATCCTCTCCCTCGCTCCATCTCAATGTCTCTCCATGCCAGTTCTGTCTGGGCACCTCTTCAAAATCAATTTAAGAAATTACCATTCAGCCGGAGTTCCGTCATTAGGATTTTATAATTTCATCTTCCTCCTCCAATGCCTTTATCCCAAAGCCCCTCAGTTCATCTCTGCAGCACAACCCTGGTGAATAATTAACCGCAGCCGTGAGCAGAAAGACGATGAGCGACAAAAGCGTTCTATCATTCACACACAGGCGCACACCTTTGGCGGCGGCGGCGGCGTGCTTTTAAGTCTCTTTCTCTGTCTATCTCCGTGCAGTTTTACTTATATCTGACATACCATGCCTCTCATTTGCAGGCAAACATGCCAGAACTCTGAAAGACAAAAACAAGCAGAACTCACATTCCCCTTATCGTATGCACGCACGCTTGCTTACTGTCTGTCTGCTCTGCACTTCCTCTGTTTCCTAAAATGAGAGGTAGGTGGGGCTGGAGAGGGTTGATATAGGACAAGCAACACCTCACTCTCTAAGATCCCATGGTGACATAGCAAGTTGGCAAGCCCGTTCACCAATACAGGCAATGGGAGCAGGGCTGGGGCTGGAAAGACAAAGCCTCAGTTGCCTGAAGTGTAAAGCTCTGCAATTACTGCTGCTAAGGGGTGCATGAGGTGACGGTCTTAGTCTAGAGTTTAGCTTTGAGACCTGATGTGGGCAAACATGCTTTGTGACAATCAATAGGACAGGTCAGATGGATTCTCTGCAGTCCTGCCCTTTCCAGACTTTCCGAAATCAGCTGACTCTTAGTGGAGCACAGGCATTTATCTGGGAGCCGTTTGGTTAATGGGTCTTTGGTGTGTAATATCTCCCGTAAACAACAGTAGTGATTACTCATATTCTGCTAACATGGGTCCAGCATGTATAGAAAAAATATGCTAATGTTTATCCAAAGAATAAATTGGCAGATTCAAGCAATGGCAGGGAATGAGAGATCTATTTAACAGATGTAAGTAGTTCTACAAAGACAATACATTTCTTTTCTTCTATTGGCCTTACTGTTTTCTATTGAATTCTTATTATTGTTTTTCTCCCTGCTGAATGTTTTCATTCAATTCCAGCTGGGTTTTTTTTTTAAATGTCTTTAAATGATCAATTATTTTGATTCATATATGTCTGCTTTCTTTCTTTTCTAATTGGTTCTCTTTGTGGTGTGATGCTTTTCTTTTTTTTCTTTTTGTGTCTCATTGTTTTTTTCTCTTACATGCCTCTGCAGTGGCCACAGGCATTATGTGCTTGAGTTGTTTGCCCATCTGTTCTATTCTCGTGAACTCGATATCTCGCCAATATTACGGCAGAGATGTTCACGGGGGTTAAGGATGAAATTGTTAGGTTTTTGTGGTCAAAGGTCATTCTAGCCCCACAAAACACATCTTGCATAATTAATGTGCATGAAAATTCATACATCAGTGATTAAAGAGGCTAATAATGATGTAACGATGATCAATTTGGCTGATCGCTGATGCTGAATTTTTTTGTTGTCATTTATTTGTTCTTATTGTAAAAACAACTGAACTGTTTTCCAGTCTTTCAGCTCGTATTTGAACATTTAACCACTGTAAATTTAATGTGACACAACAGATAAAAATCAGCCACTCTCAGTGATAAATCCATCTATCCATTTTCCACAGCTGGGGCAGCAGTCTAAGCAGAGACGCCCAGACCTCCCTCTCCCTGGCGACGTACTCCAGCTTTTCCTATAGGACACAAAGACATTCCCAAGGCTGCGAGAGATGTAATCTCTCCAGCATGTCCTGGGTCTGCCCCGGGGCCTCCTCCTGGTAGGACAGGCTTGAAGCACCTAGTAGATGCCCAGGAGGCATCCTTCCCCAAACCACCTCAACTGGCTTTCAATGTGGAGGAGTAGCAGCTCTACTCTGAGACCCGTATGTCAGACAGTGGAGGAAGCTAATTTCCACAGCTGTACCTGCAATCTTTTGGTCTCTACCCACAGCTTGTGGCTATAAGTAGGTGTGGGAACATAGACTGACCAGTAAATTGACAACTTCAACTGAACTTCAGTCAGCTTTCACACTCGGCTCTCTCTTCACCACAGCAGTAAAGGGTCTGCATCACTGCAGACGCTGGAACAATCTGTCTTTCAGTCCACTCCACTCTCCCCTCACTCATGAAAAAGACTCTGAGATACTTCAGCTCCTCAGGTGCTATTGATATTTACCTGGTGTATTAGTGAATCTCTAAGAATAATGATAAAATTTTACACATTTGTCCAAAACCATGAATTTATATCCTAAATGACCAATGCAGCTTTATTGGAACATCATAAAACAACAGTGGAAAACCAGCTATTTTTCGATATTCCATGCGGTAATTTAACGACAGAAGGAGAGATGGAAGTAAAGTGCACCATATCAAGAAGGTGTACAACCAAGGAATAATAATTTTAGTTTGAAAATGAAAGCTAATAGCTATACGAATAACATACTAGCATATGCAATAAATGAGAAGTTTTGCTCAACATTCTCTGTCCCCAGCTGAGACAGTGTACTCTGGTACCTGCTGAATTGTTATCTAACTCCAACAGCAGGGCAAAATTTACATAAACAGATCTCTGAGGACCATGAATGATTTTAGTCATCCTCCTGAATTTTTCTCTACTGCCATCAGTAGGTTGACAATAGCGACTCAGACTATAATCTCTCCAGAACTACTCCAACAGGCTGACTTGCCATGAAGTTTGTTACACTCATTCTTGGTTTTTCATAAACTTTAGGTGATCCAGCTTTTCATCTACTCCATTTAGACACTCAGAAATTCAGTTTATTTCATACTTTGGTTACCTCTATTTAGCATAAGCATTGCAGCCTGCTAGCATGCTGGCACACACTTGAAATGCAAAGTGCTGTTTCACTTGCAGAGGAAAGTACTCAGCGTTTTAAAGCGAGCAAAGGATTGTTTTCATCTATACAACAATGGAAAACAGAAGCTGTTCTGGCTGGCTCCACAAAATTCTGGAAAGCTTGCTAAGGGTAACTGATTGGTTACTGTCTCTGTCTGGAATCAGACCACTGCAGAGAAACGAGTTGCTGCCAAAAGAATAATGTTCCAAAGGATGTAATCTGGGAACAAATCAGTCAGGAGTTACTGGCAGCTCTGCATTTAAATCACAACCCTCAGTTGTGATAGAAAGTTATAGGAACACCAAAAATAAATAGAAAGTTAAAGTGTGAAATACCCATTTGGCCTCATTATGAACGGGCAACACTTAAGAGGAAAGACACAAACTGGAGAAAACATGTTTACCTAAAATATATAATAGGCTGAATATTTAGCTTCTATCCCTTTCAACATGAAAACAGGATAAGCCTCTCTGATATTGTTGGCATGTGGAGATTTGTGTGTGCTTGGGCTTAGGGTGGCAATGTCGGCCTGACTGAATACCCCGCTCTCAGATGATGTTCACTGCACTAAATCAACGCTACTTACAGTAATGTTAGGCCTGTAAAACAAGTGTAGAAACTGTTGGACAGATTGCTTGCGACTGCTACAAACTAGGTGGAATTTGCAGATTGTAAGTGGCATGCAATCATTCTTAATAATACACGTTCCCCAAAGTGTTGACTAATTGGAACCATTAAAATCTTGACACCAGTGGTTAATTTGTTTCCTTGTGTTTTATAGAGATCATTTGTCCCATCGGAAAGCTCTGATGAAACATTAGGCGAATATGCCAGTAAATAAGTCCGATGGTGTTGAAGCGGCTTGAACAAGGAGCAGCCCAACATCTCACACCTCCCAAAATCTGTAATGCCATCAGTTGCTGGTATTTTGTCACGTGGAAATATGTAGATCAGTCGTCATGGCGAGCAGGACCTTTGCAAATGTGCTGAGACCCAAATGGGAAAATAGTCAGCTTGACCTTTCTGTGAAATCCTTATGGAGAACACAGTGAAATATCTTAATTAGAAAGAGATGGAGTTGCTAAGAACACACATTGATCAGGCAGAAACCACAGCTGTCTGCAGGGCTAGAAATGGGGGTGGGGGGCACAAAGCAGGGCTTGCTGTTAGACAATAATCATGAATCATGTTAACTCTGCTCTGGAATGAAGAATGGGATGAGTATCTGTGCAAAATAGTTTTTTAATACAGACACAGAGCGCTCCCAGCCCACACTGTACATAACAGAGCCTAATTTGATTTAGTTAAATTTCAGATAATAAATAAACAATAGACTGTAGGCTTTAAACCCACTCTGACTGAAAGCAGAGGCAGGAAAAATGGTGACATGAAACAGCGATGCCCTGCCAATCATTTCAACAATCTGTAGGTCCTGTTCATTGTCAGCAGGTTATAAAAAGCCCAAAGACAAACCATACAGTCCAGGACTGTGTCTGAAATCACCCCGTTCACTCTTTCACTATTCACTTTTCATGTTATTGTCAAATACTTTGTGAATACAATTAAACACTCAGAATTCAGAACTGAATTTTGAATGCAGGGAGTAGCAGTTCCTCTAAAACACCCAAATTATTTATAACACATGTTATTTTCTGCTTCAATATTATTTATTTATTCATTATTATTATTATTATTACTACTAATAATATTATTACATAAGTTGTGGGTTAGGATGTAACTATAGCCCGACCAGTCTCATAACAAAGTGTCTATTTATTTTTTATCTTCCTGGACTCAAAATCGTCTTAGCGAGGCTGAATTTGTAAGTAATGTGTTTCAAAAGTAAGTATACTTCATGTCATAATCATGAAGAAAGTGGGGAAGTGCAATAATTGCAACCAAGAAAGCGAAAGCTTTAAAGGATGTGGCAATCAAAGCATAATTTAGTAAAACTTCTGTTCAGAAACAAATCAATTTCAAAAACCATTTTCAAAAATAAGGCAATGCTGGATTCATTGGATCAAAGATGATTTCACAGTGTCCTATGATGTGGATATTTTTATGTAATATTTTTTCTATGTTGTATTTGAGGACCCATCCATTTTATTCAATTTAGGGTCATCGGTGGGGTTGAAGCCTATCGCAGATGTCATACACTGTAAAATCTAATTAGTTCCCAGAACTCAAAAAAATTATGGAAACTCGTTGCCTCAAAAAAATTGAGTAAAGCTTAGCTAAAAATGACTAAGTTAGGACAACGTATTTATTTTGAGTATTCTGTACAAGCTCATTTGTTCCCAGAACTCAAAAAAATTGGATCAAGTTTACGTAAGATGACCAAGTTAGGGCAACTTACTCATTTTGAGTACACCCTACTCAAAATGTACACAGCCGTGTTAGTTCCCAGAACTCAAAAAAATTATGGAAACTCGTTGCCTCAAAAAAACTAAGTAAAGCTTACTTAGGATGACTGTTAGGACAACTTATACATTGCAAGTCTGCAGTATTAAGAATAACTTGATATTTCTGACTTTCTGACAATACTAATTGTTTACCTACTGACAAACATTTCAAGTTCAACTAAATGAAAAAACAATTTGTGGTACCATGAATATCATTAAAAATAATTAACAACACTTTTGTAATGATGTTAAAATGAGCACAACTTTTATTTTCAAACACAACAAAGTACAACAGCCAACATACTGGACACTGTTCTGCTGAATAAAAATTATATTGCCATCACTGTTATAATCTTACAATGAAACAAAGTCTTAGATGTAATTATTCTGAAAATAAGTTTAGGCCTACCACAAGTTTGTTTTGTACTTACATTATTTATATAATCAACATAAAATATTTATTGTTCTGTCACAAGTGCAGTCTCTAATTTAAACAACACATTCGTTTTTCATTCCAACACAGGAGCTGGAATGCTGTAATATTTTAAGGATGGCTTGTTTCCAGTCCAGGCATTACTGCCTGAATGACTATCATGGATCGAGGTGATCCAAATGTAGGTGCAGAAGAAAGTCTTTAACTTCCCTTAAGTACAGTGGCAGTGGATGTGGGTTGGAGATGCAATGAGCTTGAACCTGCAGGCGACCATCTTCACTGACCACACCATCTGTGACGGGGGACTCATCTCTCCTGGTGTCCTGCAAGCAAACAATCATATTTTTTGGAACATGAACTTAATTGCTTTCTTAAAACATTTTTTCTGCATTTGGGATAAAACAGACTCCAATTTAGACAATCTCAGGCTCCCTCCCCGCCGGAGAGGTGACATTCAATGTCCCAAATTGTCAGTCTGGATAGCCGTGACCACCACGCAACACACAATATTGTCATGAAAGAATAATTTTAAAAAGGGCTATGCAAACATGGGCAATAACTTTCATTCTAATGATGTGCAAAATGATTTTGGGTACAAAACAAATTTTGCTGTTAGAAAACTTGCAGACTTCACTATATACAGTGTAGACCCTCTAAACTAAGTTTGAAGAAATGCACACCAAACTGTTGTTGTTTGTTTACTTACACAGCATGTCTTGTAGAATTAACTGGAGTCACAGCAACAGCATAGTGCAGTCATATCTCAAGTCTAATAACAGAAGACAGGAAAAGATCAGTAAAGAAACAACTTCCCCAAACCAAAGCACAAACAAAACAATAAGTAAAACAGGCTGATCTAAAGTATGATTAAAGTTCAGCCTGATAAATATAAATGTCACTGACAGTTGCTAATATATTGGAAAACCAAAAATACTTACCACTGAGTTGATGTCTTTCTGTCCAACAACAGGAGTGCTGGTCCCGAGCCTCAAAGACAGTAAGAAGCAAGCAGAGGGAGAAAAAACAGAACATTTTTCAGAAACTGATTTGATCCTTAATGGCTGTGCAATCATTGTAACATAGAATTTGCTTATGTTGTTAAATCAACGCTAGATTTGACATTAATAGATGCCACAGATGTTCTAAAGCTGCCACAAAGCATGAAAAAATAGACGTCTCCGAAAACGTCGGAGCATTTTTGCAAATGTGATGTCTTGATAAATCGAGCAGATATTTGAAATTCACACAGCTACATTCTTGCCTGAAAATATCTTAAAAGTTTATTTTGTGACCCAGAAAAAGTAATACGTTTTTCAGCAGTGCTCCTCCGCCATTGCCGCGCTTACAAGTGCGCACAGGCTCCGACAACCGTGGCCGACAAATGCGATCCTCTTTTTCACCAGACTACCCTTTCTGGGTCACAAAATAACCTTTTAAGATATTTTCAGGCGAGAATGTAGCTATGTAATGCTCAAATATCTACTTAATTTATCAAAATATCACATATTTGCAAAAGTGCTTCCACGTTTTCGGAGAGCTCCGTTATCCACCCCCCACACCCACACCCACCCCACCCCTAACGGCTGCACCTCCCAAAGAATTTTGTCTGGGCTCTTATCTCACTTATTTATTTCAAACAATCAACAAAAAAATTCACCGACGTATTTTTATGTAAGGTTTTTAAGGCTGTGGTGTTAATTTTTAAGTAACATGAGCCCAGCGGCAGCAGCAACGCTAGGCTAACACTAACTAGCTAGCAAGATTATAAACCTGGTGCTAAACTAAGAGAAGCCACAAAATCAGTTTGAATAAGAGTAAACATTTACTCACCAAGTCAGTAAAGATCCACAGCAATGACAACAATAATATCTCCAGGTTTGCTCAATATATTCCATAACAAATGCTGGCGCCATGAACATGCGGACTGATCCGGGAGGGAGGAGAACGGCAGTCACGTGGCATTTTCAAAACACATCTTTCATCCTTCCGCCCTGAGAAGCAAAACTTCCAGCTTACTTAGTTTTTCTAAGTTAGGACAACTCAAATTAATCGAGTTTATCAGCATTTTTGCATAAAAAGTACTGGTAACTTATTTAAATTGAGTTCTAATAACAAATTGATAAAAATTGAGTTCAGCCTATTTAATATTTTTAATTAAACACAATATTACATTTTACAGTGTAGGGCAAAAGGTGGTGCACAACCACTGACAGTCATTGATGCTCACAATCAGACCTTTCGACGGCTGCTAATTTAGGCTAACATGCATGCCTGTGGACTGTGGGAAGAAGCTGGAGTTCCCAGAGAGATCGAACACATGCATGGGAAGAACATGCAACCACATAAAGAAAGGCTCCAGCAGAGCAGCAGATTCAAACTTAAGATCTCCTTGCTGTGAGGCAACGGTGCTAACCACGGCATCACCATGTTGCATTTGAGTTAAAACTTTAAATATTTCTCATACCACAATCTTCCCTAAAATAGGCCCAGATGATCTTCTTTCTCAAACCTGCAAAACTGAGATTGATTGTTTATTGTTTATTTCAAAAAAATATTAATTAGCTACAACACTGGTTTGGTACCTGGACCCTATTTTGGGTTATTATGACAGTGACTGATAAGGGGTGCTAGAGAAATGAGATTTGCCCCAAAATATTTAAATAATATATAAATTTTTTTTTTAAATTATGTAATAAGTCTTCTGTCTGGTAAAACCGTGAGAATCTCAGTGCCAACAGCGTCAAACTAACTGATGCAATCTTTATGAAGGATTTTCTTTTCTTTTTAAATTTTCACAAACATTTTTCCCCCAATCTTCACAAACATTTTTCCCCCAATCTTCACCAAAATTGACACAGAAACGTTTCAGACCAAGCCTCACACGAGTTATAGGATAGATTGAAACGGTTTTGCACCCTTCTACATATGAAGTGAACTCATATTATTTTTGCAACTGCTTATAGCAAACTAGCTGCGTGGTTTTGAAATGACCATATAACAGTGGTTTTCCTATCAGTAATTACAGCCACAGTTTTAACATTAGGTCAGGTACCCTTCTGAATTCCTCAGCCCTCTTATCACTGTTTATAGCTGTTTTTCTTTATTTTTTCTGCCCTTTTTAAGAAAATCCTGCTGTTTTGATCCTCAATATACCAATTATGTTTTGTGTTTAGTAGGCTTATCTAGTAAAATCCTATGATATTGAAGTTTTTATCATTTTAGATACGTAGCCTGTCTTTATTTTGTCCTCAGGCTGCACTTTATCCCTTTTTTAGTATATTTTCACTGTGTACATGTGCATACTCCTGTTCAGGGCTAGTGGGAATTGTAAATTTGTTTTTTCTCAGACAGATGAGCTTCAGAATATAGATGCACGGGTTCCCCAGTGCCGTCTAGAGTGCAGACATGTCGCTTGTAGCTTGTCATGGCCATTGACTGAGACCTTGTAAAACTCACTCCAGTGTCCAGTGATGCAAGGCACCAGTCAACATTTTTGACTCCTGTTGACCGTCTCCGATTTAAAAAGGGTGCCAGCAGACCACTTGTTTGACCAGTACAATGTGCTGTCTGTCTGCTGGTGTGATACAGCCCGGCCCCTTATTCAATTTCCAACCTCCATTTGGTTTCCAACAACTTGCATCAACGTAAGTGGCTGCTGTGATTGGCAATACAAGCATTTCATTCCTGGCATGCTTCAATTATTGGCAAGAGATTAAAAACAACAAGATATGAGAGATATTTGGCCTGACAGTATTCACAAGAAAAGCCTAGTAAGAGATGGAGATGCTGCTGGTTTCATCACACAGCTCCAGAGTTTGAGGTGAAAAAAAAATTCATTACTACCAAGTTTTAGTGATTGCAAACAGACCGACAGGGAACATAGTTGATATTGATCTGCTGAGGCTAAGAATAATGTTCAAAGGCATCAGGCATCAGGGAGTGGGCTGGTCTGGTTTCATTAAGTGTAAACATTTTCAGCTAAGAAATAGCTCGAAATGAGAGAAATCTATAGCAATGGCTGATAGTATAGATAGAAAGCCAATGAGAAAAGAAAGGGCAAACAATTCACGTTTTTCTTTTTTACTTTTTTTTTTTTGTTTTAAATTCCTAAAGCTATCTCTTTTGCTCTGCAGTCAGCTCAGGATAGATGAGCGTGTTTGCTGGATGATGGAGCTTTTCAGTTGTGATGGTGGCTGCATTCCCTGACTTTGGCTCTGACATGAAACTATGGCTAGTAGCCCCTGATACTCTCTGCCATAGCACTGTGGGGACAAGGATGAAGCAGCCACCACTGCTTTAACTCTGATTCCAGTAACAACACCCACATAAGTGGCCTATATGGGATTTTAATAAGTGTTTGAGCAAACAGGCACTTGCATCTGCTTTTGTTTGATGTGTTTCAAGGGTATAGTAGTATCTGTTTGGCAGAGCGGGCTTCCACCTGCCGAAATATATTGCCGGGATGATAATAGCATTTGACTTCGATTGAGGGTTTTGCAACGGGCAGGGCGTAAATTGTTTCATCTTTGTTTATCAATGTTTTTCCCGTGGTTTTCGGCTAATTGCAGAGCAGAGTGGCTTGCAGAATGCCTATTAGTGCCGTGCTGAGTTGAGAGACAGGCTAGTTAAAAAAAGTGCTCATCACTGAAAACAAGACACAAGCACTCACACACATTTGTATGTAGGCAAATTCTCATCTGCTTTCTTTTAAAAGTGCACTTCCATACACAAGTGTGTGTGTATCTAAACACACACACACACAGACACACACACAGACACACACACACACACACACAGACACACACAGACACACACACACACACACACACACACACACACACACACACACACACACACACACACACACACACACACACACACATTTGGGCAGTATGACAACAGGAAAGATAAGACGGACCAATCTTTTGTGTTTGAGCCCACACAGAAAACGAAGCAGTACACGTGAGAGTACATCACTGTTGGGTGCGTGTGTGTGTCCTTGCATTATCTACTGCCTGTTGGTGCTGGTGTTTAAGTGCTGCTGAGAAAGGAAGCAAGAAAGATGGGAGAGAGGGGGAGGTGCAGTGGGAAGAGATAGAGGAAAAGAGTAACGGCAGAGAGGGGGGAGAAAGCAAGCTTGGGGAAAAGGGGAGGAGAGTAGTCCTGTATCTCCAGAGTCTCCTTCCACAGCCGAGGGGCAGTGACACAGCAGCAGCTGCTTCTGCTTTTCCGAGCCGAAGTAACAGTCATACGGAGCTGAATTTATCCCCCCAGCAACATCTACCAGCAGCCACTATGGACTAATCAGTCTACCAGTCCTGGCTCCAGTCCAGCTCAGGGTGTCTGACTTTTCCCTTCGTCAGGCTTGATCTGTATCGATGATGATATACACAATAGTTACTGCACTCGGTGGGCTGAAACGTACAACACACAGGCAATAATGTCTTACAGACGGGTCAGGTGGCCCCATACAGCAGGGTTAATTCCCTGCCATGGTGGCTATCCTCCTGCACCTCACAAACCCAGTGAATTTGTGGAGGGCTGGCAAAGGGCAGCGAGTGACAAACGAGAGGGGAATACAGAGAGCTGCAGAAGAGAGTATGAGCCTTGTTGGCTTGCTGTTGTTTGTGTGCACATGTGTGTGAACTGTGTGATTGTGCGGTAATTAAATCACGCAAGCCTCTGTTTTGTTGCATTGTACACGGAGCCTAGGCTAGCTTGGGTGCTGACTCTGTGGGCCAGACTTAATTACAAGAAAAAAAAGCACAAACTGTAATTACGCACAATCACACCTGCACAGCACTGCCAGCTTTACAAAGGTTGTCCAAACAATGTTCTCTACAGGAACAGTTTAAAATTACTAATAAGGATGCTTAGAGGACGATCCAGTAGTGCTCCCTTATTATCTACTGTATCTATTTGGTTTGGACACCGCCTTAGCCAATATAACCCTGACTGGTTTTGTCCAGGAGCAAATAAACAACAGAACAGCAGGAGACTGTCAGTAAAATGTGTCGTGGCTATTATGATAATATATTTATGTCTCCAGTGGGGTGAAATCTGTCTCATGTGCACCTCTAGCCCATTGTCCAACTTAGACAACACCATAATGAGCGGGCAGCATATAGCTGTACAAACAGACATATGGTGACACATAATTGAAAACAACTTGATGACATCTACACAAAGGGTGACACTTTGCACAATACAGAAATAGACGCACATAACGAGGCCCTTGATGTACACCACAAGCTGTGTTTGGCAGATTTTCAGACAGTCTTTTTTTTGTTTGTTTTTCCAGATGATCTCAATTCATTTTGCTTCTTAACCAGCAATGGCAGACAAGTCAACCAGAAAGGCAAGCCTCCTTGTCATCCTGGTGCACTGATCTGTCACTCACTTGCTAACAGTTCTCCCACCCAAATGAAAAATGTCTTAAAAGCTATTATTAATGTTCACTGTTCTTTTGCAATGTGATGTAAAATACTATTGCTAAGTACAGAAAAAAAGTCAACTTTAGTGTGAACCTATAAATGAGAAAAAATGAGGCAAAAGCTGACATAAACCATCTTGCACTTGGTGCAGCGTAGTACTTTTTCACATAGTTTGTCAGTGGAAATCTACTGCAGCAAATGTAGCGTATATCAGCCAGCCTGTGTAGCCTGTATATAAAAGATGTACATAGCCACATTTTGAACATTGCTTTTCAGAGTCTAAACTGACAAAATTTGGATTACAAGATGAATATAAACACTAGCAAACTTGTTAAGTAGACTTCATCCATTAACTGTATGGATGTATGGGTGTATCCCATGGATAGAAACAAATGCTGATTAGTGATAAGTGACTCAGACTAAGATAATAACACAATCGCACCGTTTGAAACTAGAGCAGAAACTTCTTGGATGGGCTCTACTTTGAAGCAGCACAAATTGTTTGTCAGATAACTGCTTCAAAAGGCACTGACACGAAGAGCAGTGACTGGACAAAGGTCCAGTTCGGTGACTTGAATTTGTAGAGGTGTGGCACAGCAAACAGCTACCGCCTGTGTAGGCACAACTGCCAGGCAATGAGAAAACACTTGTGATTTTTATCTTTCGCAAAATCCAAATGGGATTTGGTTATTTTGCTGGGAGGAAGAAACTTCAGGGACTGATTTCATGGCTGAAGTCTATAGGGATTCCTCAAGTGGCCTCTTCAGGAACTGCACTTTTTGGCACTTGAGCGTTTTGGATTCATTTTTCAGCCCTGGAGTTTGCAGCTTGAGTGAAAACCATTTCAGTTAGCCAAGCTTGTGGAATAGATTATAGGGGGTTTTAAATGCTTTATGCACAGAGTGATAGCATAGGTTTCAGGTGAGCAGTGTGGCAGCAAATAGTGAGCAGATCACTGACAGCTTAAGTACACCGCCATGATTGAAAGGGCGCATTGGATATACGCTGCTGTTAGGGGAGTATGTCATGTGGGTGTGAAGGAGGATCAACTTGGCTGTTTGAACTACCGGGCAGCTTCTGTTTCACGTAGCTCCAGGTTTGCTTTTCAGCTAATAAAAAGTGATGCCTTACTGATTCTACTGATTCACACTCTACACATTATTTACCGACTCTTAATTTTAAATGGAAACATCTGCTATTTTTCTCATTCCCGTTCTTTGCATTCATCACCCATCTGTATCCCTCACTAGTGTAATAACAGAACTCCAAAATGTGAGAAATGCCATAATGTCTTCTCTCTTCTCTACTAAAACCTTTCCTGCCTTCAGTAATGCTAAATTAAAAGCAGCACAAAGTGATTCATGGTTCTTGAAATCATATCCCCGCTGACACTTCGCTGTCACTCGTAGACTCCTCTTTACTCACAAATGCAAACATCCACTGTCACACAGAGGCATAAACCAACACGCGTTTAAAAAAACACATGCACACTGCAAAACACACACTTAAGACTAATCCAGACATACAGTACTCACATACTGCGCATTCACAAATGAGAAGAAATCAACTCATCTAGAAAATACACACATGCACACATGTAAAGAAATGTACACAAACAGCATCTGGTCAGGTGTGCATACTCGCAGTAATAATATAATAAGATGGAAATATGTAACACATTGAAAATGTGGACAAACATGGAATATTGCTGTTTATTTCCCTTCTAATAGTATTACACAGCAGAAACTGGAGCATTGCTGTGACACCCTCGTTATCCATGGACGTGTGTATGTGGCCAAATGCATTCACAGCCAAACACACATGCTGACAGATTAATGTGAATCCTTGTTTTGCTGACAGTCCGAGCATTTAAACGAGCGAGGTTGTGCATGTTGTAAGCTGTTTCCTATAAGAGCCCTGAAAAATGTAAAAATGGAACACGCATACAGACGTGCACTTCCTGTCTCTACCTCCTGTCAAGATAAAGCCATTGAGAAGTCTGCATGAAAATGTGAAAATGGGTTTACTCTCCTACTTAAAATCACCATAAAGGAAACAGTCTCAGTGGGATAATATAGCATATTAATGTTTATGGACACTTAAATCCTCTAGAGCCTCTAGCTACAGCACATTACCTTGTTCTCTTCATTTTTGTATGTGATTCAGGTTTGGCCCGTGCACCTCAGAGAACATATATGCAGCTGCAGAGCAACAATAACATGCATGAATTAGAAATGAGGTTGACACAGAGATGTAACAGATCTTCTGAGTTTCATTCTGCAACACTCCCCTTATATTGCGGCAAGTAAATATGACTGTAGGATAGGTAAGGTTAGAGATAGATATTTATATAGAGGAAAAGAATCTTAAAAAGAGGGGAAAGCATGTATTTATGCACAATAGTTCATTTCAAGACCAGAACATATTCATAATAAACTAGCCATGAGTGTTTGTGGTAGATACTGCGCACTCAGTCTGTAAAACTATAATCAAGGACTCAGAGCAAAAGCACTGCATTTCACTCAGTTCTTCATCAGGCTCATGGATAAAGGAACACTACTTTTAGGCTGGTTACAAGGATATCTGGACATAATAAATTTAAACCAAACTACTTTTTCATATTCTTTGTGCCCCTTGAAGTCATGAAAGATTATATTTTAACTTATGCACGCAAAATACGCACAGGTTTTAGAAATGTCTTTAAGCACATACCGAGGTCTGAAGAAATGAGTATTTCCCTATTCATTTTTTTTCCCAAAAGAAAAAAACCCCTCACTCTTATTCCACCCTGAGGCGCCAGAAATTAAAATTTAAATAAAGACATGCATTCATGTCTGAAACTTAAAATGTTTATAGGTTAAATAAAATATGAAGTATACGTTTAGAACGTATACATAGACTTTTCTACAGAGCCTGGCCCAACGACTGTGTTATTTGTAAAACACAGCAACATTAGGAAATGGGATGAAAACTGCAGTTTCTCTTCTAAAAAAACAGACATGCCCCCAACATCCACTCTGCTCCCCTGAGGTCTTGTAGCAGTAAACAACATTAGTACCTCCACCTCTGTTTCTGGGAAAGACCAATAATTATTTACACTTCCCATATACACATTATTACCCAAACCACAATCTGTTCTTAGCCCTTTCTAACCACTGTTGACCATACTTAACCATATATTAGAACAAATCTCTCTACATCTACCCGTGGTTAGAACGTAAGCTGCAGACATCAAGGCATGCACCTAAAAAAGACAAGATTCTCTTCACCACAGGCCAGGCCACTCCACTTGAGCTGATTGATTTCCCATCAGTTCTATATCCCTGATAACTGCATGCCTGGAGGGCTGCAATGGCTCCAATATTTCACTTCTATATACCCGCACAATCACACTTTCTTTAAAGCATTCAGTGCGCAAGCATGTGTATATGCAGGGCGTGGGTGGGTATATGGGTGGCATTAAAAAATGTAGGTGTGCTGTGCATGCCGTTGTGTGAGGGGAACAGCACTAGCTGCTAGTTACATGGTGACATTTGTGGTAATGACATGCCAAACATTTCTGCATATACACAGGGCAAGAGGCAGATTTGCATTCTGCTCCCGCTACAGGTCCCTTTATTTTTTTTGTCAACAATCCTCCACTGGAGCAAATTAGTGAGCTGCGAGCAAAAAAAACATCCACAGTCAAAGCAGAGATTAAAATAAAATCTTTAACCACCATACAGATGGTGCAGGTGGAATTTTATGCTACCACAACAAACCTTGGAGTGATTGTTTAAAAATTCACATGGGTACATTTGTTTTCTCCTCCAGCCACATTCTGAGATTTGAAGTCTTTGATTTATAAACGTCCAGTGTAGCTGCTTTATGAGATGCTGAGCAGATTGCCAAATTGCCCTCTAACAGAGAAAGTGCCATTTAGGGTGGCAGTGATTTTTTTAAAGGCTGGATCTAATCATATCTTGGTTCTAGCAGTGTTAAAGTGTGGCACAGACAGAAAGATAAACTTCTTATCTTCCATTCAGGGCAATTTGCTTCTCTGCTGGAATAACAGCCGTTATTTAGCTCTAGCTGTGACCCTTACCTAGTTACCTTTGCAATTTGTATTCTTCCCAGAGCCGTCTTGGTCTTTTTCTCTGTGCATAACATTATCTCTGAGAACGGTGCAGACAAAACGTTTAAAACTGGATCATTTAAAGGCGCATTTTCTAGAGTGTGAAATACTAGCTGGTTTCTATCAGATAAAACTCTGAATATACTCCATACTCCCCCCCATCGCACAGTTCTTTAAGCTAGGTTTAGATAAAAGCTTGACTAACGCTTAAAAACCAAATGAATTTTCTGGGTCCTCAGGGAAAACCAACAACTGTTAATTGAAAGGGCTAAATGTGTGAACGCTTCCCCCTTGCCTAATATTGACACCCACTGGTTTGTGTTTTCAAGAAAATCTGAAAAAAAAAAAAGCTTCCAAGTACAACAAATGATGGATATTTACTCAGGATTTTCCTCTGTGCACTATGCAAACTTGTATATTTTACAGTAGTTCAGGCACTAGTTTTGTGCTGTTTGTGTGTGTTTGTGTGTGGGTTGTGTGGTGATTAGAGAGTGAGGAAAGCAAGCCTGGAAAGTGGTGCCAGTATTTTTCCAACTGCTGTGCTTATATTAGCGTAGATCATGCAGCAATCCATAATACATGGATCGTTAACAAGGCTGGTATTTTTGATCCATAATTAAGGAGTATATATTCAAAGGGTTTTTCAGGGTTAAACACGATGGCTGCATGCTGCTTTTCCCCTCTGTCTCTCCCAGGCCACGTTATTGTACAGTATTGTAGCTATCGATTCGCTGTGCCATTTGGCTATTGATTGGACTGGGTGCCATTATGTCAGTGAGATTATAGCCCTCCGAAGCATAGCGATACTGGAGTGGAAAACCAGTGGCAGGGAAGCGGTGAGACGAGCTGTGTGCTCACTGCATCAGATGCAGTAGCAGCTGTGTTTCGGCTAACGACACTGAGCACAGCAAAGCAAGGCACAACACAGAACCACACAGTTTAGCGTAGCACACTTCGCCCAGTAGAGCCTAGCCCAGGAAAGACAGAGCACTCTCATGAATCCAGTTTCTATCTCTGCAACAGGACCGAAAGAAACACACCTAGGAGGGAATAACTACACTTCTGTGGACACGTAGATTTTATACTGATGAGGCTCACTGTGGCCCAGTATTCTGTATGACAGCCATTGCTTCCTGACTGTCTTCTGCTGACCATTCAAATTGCCCACAACTCACCATGTGGCGGGGTGAGGGGGAGAGGATTTCGATTAGGAAGGGGGAGTGATGTGGAGTGAGGAGGGTGAGTGGGTGTTCACTGCCTCTGCCTGTTCGGTGGCCTTCAGATTGGCCCATCATGTATTTATAGCAATATGGGATCTAATTGCATTTCTAGCAAAGGCCTGAATTTTAAGAGACTCCACAAATGGAATTCCAGGCATGCAGAAACATGATCCACTGTGCAATGAGCATGTAAAATGCATACTCATGAAAAGCAACGCGGTTCTGCAATCTATGTAATGCAAAAAAAAGAAAAAAAAAAGAAGAAAAATCTAAAGCAAAGCCCATCAACAAGCTGTGTTGTGGATGCCAGTGTGGACTCCCAACTGCTGACCCTAAGGCTGTGGTTGTGCCGTGCCATGTTTCTCAATGAGGCATGGTTTGAGACAGTGTGAACAACCCCAGTTGAGAGGTAACCCTCTAGGTGGCAAATGAATGTTAAACTGGCACTGCTTTCATGGTACAAGAAAATGAAATACCTCAGGACAACTGCCCTGAACTCAGAGCATCTCATGTTCACTGCAGCCACTGCAATTTTAATCAAAATAAATGCAGTTTACAGAGAGGTAAAAGGCAATTCTGGGGTGTGCCCTCTGTAGGGCCACTATTAAAATTCAAATTCATGGTCTGTTTATTGGATAATAAATTGAGCATGAAAGATTAATTTGCATTTAGTTCATCATCCCAATGATATAGAGCAGCAATTTCTATACAGTGGTGCCCAGAGCTTAATAGCCCAGAGGCAACACTGGCATATCAATATATGCTTTCTTTCTTTCAAGGACACGGGAGTGGAGCCCCCTGGCAACATCTCTGCTGTGATTCACACTTCTTGCTTCCTCCCACTTAATTCTTGTCACTCAGAGTCTGAGCCGACATATCAGACACACTTAACGCAGTGCCGAGAGTTATCACACATTCAGTGTAATCAAAATCCTAATGAACATCATTAAAATCAAGGCTTTAAAAACTGAGGCTTACATCACTGTGGGTTTACACACAGTCAGAGCGTATGCATGTGTGTGAGAGTGTGTCTGAAGGGCTATCAGAGCCTGTTGGAGTGCTGCAGGCAACAACAACAAAAAAAAAGCCACCAAAAACCACAGGGGTCACCTCTTATTCAAAGCAGCCCTGACACTGGGATTTTTCTTCTTTTAAATTTTGAAAGCTAATTTCTTCGTGCAAAAGAGCTACAGCCGACAGATCAAGCAAGGCATGGAGTGAACAAGCTGGGTGGCCACATCAAGTTTAAGCACCAGTCTGGAAACCAAAAGGTCACGTGGTTAATCCCAGCAATAGCTAATGTGCTGCTTAGATTAAATGGGCATTAAAAAAAGAGAAAATCTTTAACGTGACAATATTTGCTAACACTTGACACATTTTTTAAAGGCCTGTGGGTTTTATTCATGAGTGGGGTAATGATTAATATGCTTATTGTTTTAATCTATGAGGCATAAGAAAGTTTATGAAAAAGGCCTTTTAGTCTCAGCTCCACACACAGTCCACCCCCCAAATAACATCTTAGTGTTACATGACATACAATAACAGGAAAACAGCATGTACTCAAACTTCAAAGGTTTACAGTTTGAGCTCATGGACTCATTTTGTCCTCTTATATACACTCCAATAATTACCAAACTATAGTTCTGACTGGTAGCAAAAGGAACTGGTTATCACACACCTATAACTATACGGCCTAACACACACTTTAATCATCTGAAGCTTCACAGTGGTTACACCTGCAAGATTAACCTTTGGAGTCACTGGGTTAAAGCCACGGCTGGTGGCTTTAAAAACTCAGAAATGAGGCGAGAAATTGAAACCAAGGCTTGGTCTCTCCGAAAAAGAAAGAAATATTGAAGTAAATGCGTGTGTGCTAAAAGGGAGGAGCGCCTTTCTTTCTTGTGCCCATTATCAAATAGAAAGGCTAAAATATCGATGAGGTGGGAAAGCACAGGGGTCGTGAGGATTAACAGTCGCGTGCTGTGGGGGCGGTGTGAACGTCTATGTGTGTGTGTGTTGGGTGCGGAGGCTGGTGGGGGCCTCTGAACACGGATGGGCTGATTTTCCGCGCAGACCGGAGGCACGAGCCGCTGCCGCTGCCGCCCGGGCACGCGCTGACTCTTCAAAATAAACAGCTGCCTTAAATGAAACCGGCGGGAGGGGCAAACGGAAGCCCCCTGCTTATCGAAGCATGGCGACAAATCTAATCATTCAAATAGCTGTAGAAACAAGTAATGCTTGGCAATTACTTTAGCCGTCTTTACCCCCTCCCCCCCCCCCCCTCCACATAACACGAATCCCTTTAAAGGAGCGCCTAAAATAAGCCCCCCAAAAAGAGTCGGAACAAGAACGAGAGAAAGTGGCAGAACTGGTAAAGCTTTACACCTACCAATCTTTTTTAAACTTACTAGCGAGGAAACTGTGCTTTCTGTGATTTCAACCTCTCAGCATCACCGTTTTAATGTCTGGCATGTGCGCATATCCCGCTCTGAAGCAGCGCTGAGACAAGTGATAGCACGTTCAGGAGTCATTTGGTCTCCTTTTTAACCTGCTCTTTCCCCTCACCACCGTGAAGATACAAGGCAGAAGGGCTTCTGCTAACTCCTGCTGGCTTACCTCCAGTGGACGGTGAATCGCTGCCCCGGGTGCTGAAACGCTTAGTCTCTGTCCAGGGTGCTGAATTTCATTGCGGGTTCCGGAGAGGCTTTGTAAATCCGCTGCGAGGAGGCGCCGAAAAAAAAGAAAAAAAAAGAAAAACGCCGGTCCAACAACTGCTGCCGCCGTTAAGTTATGTTAAAGAAAATCCTATTCCCAGCTGCCTCTCCAGCACAGCGCAGACAGGAAGAGACGCGGAGCGACTGTGGCTCGAACACGTATGCAAAATTGTTCATTCACATTTAAACGGTGAATGCTGCAAGTGTAGCCTGCTGGCTAAATGGAACCGCTTTGGCAAGTGTAACTGCTGAGGCTTCTTGGCTAGTTGCTTCTTCCTCCGGATAGGCTTAACCACCTCTCTCTCTCTCTCTCTCTCTCTCTCTCTCTCTCCTATTCTCCTCGCTCTATCAATCACTGTTCAGTTCTAATATGTTGGAGTGACAAGAAGGGAACCAGTATCCCAGTATTGTATAGCTTACAATAGACATTACTGCCAATTCTTAAACAGAAAATCACTTGGAATTAGCCTCATTGGTCGTGATGTGATAAAGAAACGTTCAATTTGATTTAATTCAGTGCGACTGTGCACGAAAAGAAAAAGTCTCCTCCTGCTTATGAGCTCTCTCTAAGTCTCTCTCTCTCTCCCTCTCTCTCTCTCTCTCTCTCTCTCTCTCACACACACACACACACACACACACACACACACACACACACACACACACACACACACACACACACACACACAGGGGAGAAATGAATTGAATTTATGGTCAATTTACTTATGTAGAGGGAACAGCCATCTGTTTCAGGCCCCTCCTGTCCTGTCATTTAGTGTGTTTGCCTCCTTTTTATTTAAGAGTGTTACAGTTTTTCTGCAGGAAATTTTAGTAGCACATCAACACTGGAAAGGGGGCAACTGAGGGAGGGTTCAATTAGAATAGGTATGGCAGCAGGATCTGAATAACAGTATTATAAGAATTAGTGTTACAAGTCCGATAATTGAGATTTGTGTGACTATAAACTGGCAAAGTCTATTTGGGAGCACCGATAAAATACGGTCACTGCTAGGACACAGACACTCATCAAGTCAGCGTGTTTCATTATCTGCAGTATATGAAGTCAAAAAGCCTTATGTGTGGAGTGAAAGTAAAAGACTAATATTATTCACATTAAGTGTGTCCTGGTTTTGGGTTCTAGTTGATCTAGGATGATGCTTTATTTCCTAGTTCTCTTCCCTTATGTTTTCTCTTTCCACTCGCTTCCTGTTTCCTTATCTGTGTCTCTCTGTTTGTCATTTTCCCGGATTACTCTGTTCCCTTCTTCTTGTGCCCCTGTTTTCGTACTTACTTTCTTTGTCTGCCTTTTGATTACTTTCCCCACCCCAATTAGTATTGCCTTTGTTTAGTCATCTAATCAGTCACCTCCCCTGTTTCTCTTTGGTTCAGTGCCCGATTGTCTTTATTCAACCCAGATGCCAAGCGTTTCAGGTATCCATTTTTTCAGCTAGTTTTATTGTATCTCTTTAAGATTTGTCCCTTTCTTTTTGTTTTTTTTGTTGTCTAGTTTTTGCATCAGTTTGCAGTCAGCACAGCTTGCTTTTTGTCTTTCACCTCAACTAAACTATGCTTTCCTACTTGGCATGGTCTTCTGCTGCTGTAGCCCATCTGCTTCACGACTCCATGTCTCATTGGGGATGCTCGTCTGCAAACCTTGGCTGTAAAATTCTTTTTGAGTGACTTTTACCTTCCTATCAGCTCAAACTAGTCTGGACATTCCCTGCTGACATTTGATATCGACAAGGTATTTTCACCGGTGAGTGAACCGGTGCTCACTGGATTTTTTTTTCTCTGTTTCAGGTCATTCTCTGTAAAGCCTAGAAATGCTTGTCTGGGAAAATCCCAGTAGATCAGCAGTTTCTGAATTACTGAGACCAGTCTGTTTGACACCAACAATAATGCCACGTTCGAGTCACTTAAATCACCTTTATGTCCCATGCTGATGCTCAGTGTGATCTTTAGCAGGTCACATGCCGTGTCTGCATGCCTAAATGCATTGTGTTGCTGCCAGCCAATTACCAGAGTTATTAGGATGCATTTTCTGGATTTTCTGGGAACCATGACTATCTGCTCACCCTTCCCATGTATGTTGCTGTGTTTCACTGATTAAGTAGAAACTATGATCCAGACGTAGAAGGATCAAAGCCATTAAGATCCACTGGGATCCGTGGATATCTCCCCAAAGTTTTACAGCAATTAACCAAAAACTACAAAGGTCAAACACAAAGTGGTGTTAAGATAAAACATCATGAGGTTTCCCATCCTCTGGGGTCCATGATTGTTTGCTAAAAAGAAAAGAACACATCTGAGTCACAATGGTTGACAAGCTAAATTTGCTATCCATTGAGCCATGCAGGTGAAAATGTTAACCATGATTTAGTCACTGAAATAACTCTTTAATAGCAGACAATGGTATGAGACAGATGAAATATGACGTATATTACATAATACCTTCAGATAAAATGATGAGTTCACAGCTGAGTTAGTTGGATGCATTAGCGGTTGTCCTTTAGCAATATCAGACTTGGAATGAGATTGCCTGGGTCCAAACCTTTATATGAGTCCTCTCCACTGAGTTGACAAGGCTAATATGAGGCACTAAAACTGTTAAAAAGAATAAGGTCACTAACTCCATATCAGTTTACACAGACATAGTATAGTTGGCATATGGATAAAGATCCCTTCAAGAACAACTGAAGTCCAGATTGAGGTGTCATACACAGTATTTAGGCCGTGCTTGTGAGGTTTGCAACAGGAACATTGTAATGTTTTTTCATCAGGGATTTGGCTGTCCCCGTCTTTGTGGAGGAGAGCTTTCTGCTCTGTCTCATTAGATTTCAAAACCACATCCATATAGAGTGACTGTGCACAGCTACTTAAAATCAAGTAGGCACAGAAAAACCCTCCTGCAGTCACTCGTCATTTTAAAGTTATTCAGAACTCACACATACCGGCATCACACTCAAAGTAATTTTCAGTGATTAGGGTTTTCATAAGCCAATCAGTGCCGATTAGACTCGGGTATAAAGGGAGATGTGAGGTGACTGGCTGAGTAAGCTTTGATGGACGAGATCAGAAGGTTATTCCTCGGCCCAAGTCAAAGTGAATGTAGGATGAGGTGTGTTAAATATTGAGGATCCCCCACCACCCCCTCCTTCGACAGTTAGATCTCTAGCTCCAACTTCAGCGTTATGTAATGTTTTTTTCCTCGTGTTTTGTGGGGTGTGGGAAAGATTGTAAACCAGCTGCTAAGGAGGGGTAGTTGACTGTGTAATGCTTGGTTTCATCATATGGGCATGAGTACTATAAAGGCCACTGACTGGAGCTACCTGTGTGACTGCAGAAGAATTTCAAGTGCCGCAGATAATCATTTGATACAAATAGCTATTCTTTACTTAGCAGTCCCTCAAAGAAAGCCACAGTCGGATCACAGCACTTTAAAAATCCACCAGGGCCTTTTTGTATGCAAATAAGTTCAGAACATTATATACACTCCTACAAAATCCCATTATAGTCTCCTTTAGCACCAATTAGTCATCATGGACTGCTATAATTATCATGGCGATATGGATTACAAATACACATTTTTTAACACTATACAGTATTATCTGGGAAGTCTTGTTTTTACAGAGAAGTGTACAAATAACCACTAAAACTGTGGGTGTAGACTTTATAATACATCAAAATTACAGTAAAGATTAGAATATCTGTACCACTGTAAGGTTGGCCAATCTCATCTCCACATCAAAATACAAATAAAGCAGGAGACAAAATGGTAAAACGCGGCACTGTAGGTCATTCCGCAATGTAGTGCCCTGTGTTTGATAGAGTTGTAGCAGGTAATTTTGGCAGGGATGTGTCTCTTTAGACTAGATCAGTGTTGTATTTGTGATTAGTGACTGAATGTGATCCTTACAAAAGAACTGGCGCTGACAATTCTTCCTATTATTGCAGCTGAATGCGGTAAGGAACAAAATAGAGCCTCTAAAGAAAACTGTTGAAAGGAGTATTTATTAAAACCACTCAAAGTATTGCCTTTGTTTGCGCCTCTAATCTATACTTTAATAATAACAATGTATCTAACAACAGTGAAAAAATAATCAGTTATCTGCAACAATATAGAAAATTGTCTCCCTTTGAAAATGATATTATTAGCACATGGGTCTATTATAACAAATGCTTCATTGTGTGAACCCTTTTTCTGTAACTGTGGTTGAGCAAAATTCACCTAGTTTATGTACTATAGCATAGCAGAACTTTCAGTTTTTCATTATCATGAGCAACATGATGCTTGTGGGTTTTTACTTTGGTTTTTTATTTTTATTGTATAGATGGAGCTGATACACTAGAATGCTCAAATATGAACTTGAATGGCATCCCATTTTATAATCCATAGGGTTTTATATGACGGCAGCCCATCCTTTTGCAGCTATAACAGCTTCAATTCTTCTGGGAAGGCTTTCCGCAAGGTTCAGGAGTGTGTTTGTGGGAACGTTTGACCATTGTTTTAGAAGCACATTTGTGAGGTCAGACACTTATGTTGGATGAGAAGGCCTGGCTCACAGTTTCTGCTCTAATTCATCCCAAAGGTGTTCTGCTGGGTTGAGGTCAGGACTGTGCAGGCCACGTAAGTTCTTCCACACCAAACTTGTGCATCCATGTCTTTATAGACCTTGCTTCGTGCACAGTCATGGTGGAACAGGACGGGTCCATTCTCAAATTGTTCGTACAAAGTTGGGATAATGAAATTGTCCAAAATGTCTTGGTATGCTGAAGCTTTAAGAGTTTTTTTTTTTACTGGAACTACGGAACAGGGAACAAACACTGAAAAACCCCCACTAAACTTTAGACTTGGCAAAATGCAGTCAGACAAATAGGTTTTTTGGCAACTGCCAAACCCAGACCCATCCATCTGATTGCCATATGGAGAAGCATAATAAATCACTCCAGAGAACACGTCTCCCCTGCATGCTTTACACCACTGCATCTGACACCTTGCATTGCGCTTGGCAATGTAAGGCTTGGATGCAGCTGCTCGGCCATGGAAACCCAATCCATGAAGCGCTGTTCTTGAGCTAATCTGAAGTTTGGAGGTGTGTAGTGATTGACCCTGCAGAAAGTTGGTGACCTCTGTGCACTATGTGCTTCAGCATCCATTGATCCTGCTCTGTCATTTTACTTGGCCTGTCACTTTGTGGCTGTTTTTTCAATCACTTCCACTTTGTTACAATACAATTAACAGTTGACTCAGAATATTTAGTAAAGAGGAAATTTTATGACTGGACTTGTTGCACAGCTGTCATTCAATCACAGTACCACACTGGAATTCACTGAGCTCCTGAGACCGACCCATTCCATGCCTATGTGCTTGGTTTTATACACCTGTGGCCATGGAAGTGATTGGAACACCTGAATTTAATGATTTGGATGGATGAGTGAATACTTTTGAGCAATAAAGTGTAACACTGCCAATAAATTCTTTACCCTCTTCCCTTCTTCTTCTTCTTTTTTTTGCTGTTTCCTTTATGAGTTGCCACAGTGTATCATCTGCCTCCACACCACCCTGTCCCTGTCATCCTCCTGTATCACACCAACCCTCTCCATGTCCTCCTTCACTGCATCCATTACAGCCTTCTCTGTGGTCTTCCTCTTTCTTTTTTTCTAAAGCTATTAGCCTGAGATGTCACTCTGATGTACTGATTTTTGGTCACTCCCAACAAAAATGTTAACATCTGCCACATGTCTTTTTGTCAGCACCACCATCTCCAAATCATACACCATAGGAAGTCTCCCTACCGTGTTGTAAACATTCCCTTTCACTCTTGCTGTTATCCCTCTGTCACATATCACTTTTAAGACTCACCTCCATTCACTCCACCATGCTTACACTTTCTTCTTCACCTCTCTTGCTTTGGATGGATGCACCCCAGGTATTTAAACTCATCTAGCTTCACTACATCTACTCCTTGCATCTTCACAATTACACCTGTCTCCTTCTCATTCACACACATGTATTCTTTCTTGCTTCTATTGAGTTTCATTCCTCTTCTCTCCAGAGCATATCTCCACCTCTCAAGCTTCTCTTCTATGTGCTCCCTACTCTCATTGCAGATCACAATGTTGTCTGTAAACATCATAGCCCACTAAGACTCCTGCCTGACTTCATCCACGTTATCAACTTGTCTATCGCCACTGCAAACAAGAACAGGCTTACAGCCAAATTCCATAATTCTGATCAGTTTGTCAGCACAGCTGTTTTATTATCCCTGAACACGGTTTCCAAACATAATCAAAAACTCACGGCTCAAGTGTGTAAAAGCTTAACCGTCATGAATTTGATGTCATTGTTTTGTAATGTGCAACTGTCGGTAAGACATGCCAGCACTGATGAAAGGGACAGATAAAGTTAGAGAAGTACAAAGCCAGAGGATATGACAATTTGGAAGTCTTAACTGAAAGTGGTTGTCGATTTCCACCCCTGTTTGTAAATGGTTTGTGTTATGTGCATTTTAGATGCGTTCTGTTTTTTTTAAACAGCATTTAATACAGATATATAAATGAACATAAAAAATGAACAAAAGAATAATGTATCATATTTTATTAGCTTGTTATGTGCCTTGTATACAAAAGGTACAAAATTATGAAGATTAGTGAATTAAGAATGTAAAGTAGCACAAAGTAGGGATGCATCAATTAAGTAAAGTGCATCTTAATTGTACTTAAGTACACAAGTGAGAAAATGCACTGTTGCATTCTAACAGTTCCTGGCATTTGAGGGTAAACATACTAATAAAATATCTGTATCATTATTAATCAGAAAGCACTGCACTGTTGAACTAGATGAAAATAAATCTGTTGTCCCTTATAGAAGCCTTGGCTCAGCCTCACTGAGGTAAGTATGTGGGTGTTTCAGTTTCTTCTGCCAGACAGCAAAAAGCAGCAGTTTCTGTGTAACTAGATATTTTGGTATGCGCCCCTCATGTGCCAAAAAGTTTGCAAATAGCTGCAAACTAGACCACTTTTTTAAAATTCTTGAAGGCTTAATGTCCATACAATTAAGATTTCATCTCTCTTGGAACTTTGTCAGCTTTGTCAACTTTGAATTTAAAAAGCATTCTGTGCAACTTACACCTTGAAATGATTTTTGCCTTTTCTATAATTCAAAAGTTCTTTAACACTGAGAATTGGGTTCAGTCATGCAGGCCCACATCTTAACACATCTATTGATTTCAGTTAGCAATGCATTTTGCTGGTAAATTAGACATTTGTTAATTCTGACTAGCATATAAAAAGGTGTGATTACCTTAATAGAAAGGAACTAAAAGAAAATGTCTCTTTTTGAAATGATGACTTGATGTTATTAAGGGTCTTTTTAAAAATGTATTTAAATAAAATCAGCCTACTTAAGTCTCAGATTTACAGTAGACGAGTATTAATAATAAGAGTAATAGTAGTGATAATGCGTCTTTTTTATGGAGCAGTTGTCGTGTTGCGAAAATTAAACATTTGATGACTTTTTGCCGCTTGGCTGCAGACGTTTATGTCCTGTCACCGTCATTTTCATTCATATTCACAAGGAAGGGGAAAGTGTTTTAGTCTTTGAACAGTTGTTTAATTTATTGCCAAAACACAGACATAATTATGACATCTTAATTAAAGGGACCAAATAAAAGGCTCTTCTTCCAGCACAGGCCTTTCCCCCCAGGTTGTTATCTCTGCCTGCATTTCTGTCTCTGCAGCAAAGTAACTGTACAGACGCTGCATTCCCTGCTTTTTTGTTTCACTCTTAAATTCTTTCAACAGTCTTGAGTCCTGCAGCAAATGTGCACTTTTAACGCTTGATGTGCATGCTGCGACAGCTGCAAGCAACCCTCCAGTGACCACAGGCGTTGATGCTACAGTCTCCTCTGGCCTGGCCTAAATTTACTTGGGCTTGGAACTTAGGTTGCGCCCCCGGGAGCCAAACAGAAACTGGTGTAAATGAGGTTAGAGATTCAGTCAGTGCATTTGTGTGGCCGGCAGCTAGCTCCACAGTTCCAGGGTCTGCCCATCTGCCACTGACCCTTGTTTTGCCAAAAGACCAATTGAGGTTTGAAGCTGCCAGATTAGACTGTGGTGACATAATGATTTTGTCCCACATAAGGGTGATTTGACATGCTCTGCTTGCCTGTCTGTTGCTTGCAGGCTTTTCTCCTCAAAACCAGCACTCTGCCTCTGCCTCATTACTGTCAAACACATCAGGAGATTGTTCCTCTGTTTGGTTCACATTAATATACGTGTGTATGTGCAAGCCACCACAAAAGTCTTTATCAGTGCTGTGTGTCACATAGTCTATTTTAATGCCCCTCTTATTGGGAGTCTATTTGTTCTCATCTGCATGACTTCTACTTGCTATCCATTATTCATGTTTTCTCCACACACAACTTGCTTATTCTCGCTTTCAGGCTTTTTCCTCATGTTATTATTTCCCCCCCAGCTTCCCTTCTGTGTTTGCTCTGAGCTGTGCTTTGATGTCACCGCGCCTGCCCAGCCCTGCACAGCTGTCTGGACCAGGTGAGTTGGGATTTATTCAGAGTTTCTTAAGATTTACGTAGTTTAAATTCAGTTGAACTTAAATACTTTTTCATGTGAAATGTTCTCTATACATACAGAACACAGAGAAGAGTCAAATGAAATATTTAATCTCTAAAAAAAAGTTCAAATGTAAAGCAAAGAAACCTTGAAATCTCACTTTGAACTTTTTCACAGATACTGATATTTTAGCTTTTGGCTCATTGAAATCAATATGTACACTAAACCTCACTGAGGGTTATATACCTCAGCAGAGCCCATGTGACTGAGGCTACCTAAAGCAGCACAGTGAGATGAAGCTTTAGTGATCTGCATGGAGAGACTGGGCAGTGTAGTGTAACAAAAGTGTAAAAACATAGCAATGCAGTGTAAGTAAAGAGGAGGGGGCCGCAGTGTTCTGCTTTTTGCTTTTCACAGATACATAATGCACATGAGTACACACTGTTACGCATATTAATGCTCATATACAACACGGGGAATGTAGATTTGTGCTGAACACAGACCTTTACACATTCAGATTTGCATGTCCATGCAATGCATTTTATACATCTCATTTTCATCTCTACCTGAACCTTTCATGTTCTATATCCTTTTGCAATATGACAGCAATAATCAAGGATGAGAGATAAGGAGGAGACGAACAGAGAAAGAGTTAATCCTTCCAGGTGCCAAGTGGCAGTAGGTTAGCTGAGGTGTGTGCGCGCTGCGGAAACAAGCCTCTCTTATCCTCTCTTTCCTTCCATATATACCTCATCCTGCCACAACCCCCCTCCTCGGCCTTGTGCATCTCCTTGCGGCTCACTTTCATCTGCACTGCACTATAAACAGATCTTCTTACCATTTCAAAGCTCATACTTGTAACGTCTCCTCTCTGGTGCCTCCCATCTGCAGTGGCGTCGGGCCAGGGCAGCAACACGCTGTACGTACAGCAGGATGGGGCCTGAGTGCACAGGTGGTGCGATTTGGCCATTGGTAAAGTGTGTAAAAAGGGGAATGATAAAGAGCCAGAGATAAGAACAGAAATGGTCAAAAAGCATTATTCTCGATACACTGTAGTATAGGAGGTTAACAGTGAGGTGGATATGGGCAAGCACACCGTCTGACACATGCATCCTTGGCTTGCTTGCAGTCAGGGAATGTGTAAACGTGGGTTTCAGTGGAATGCACAAGAAGGTGGCTGCATGTCATTAGGCGTGTGTTAGTGCATTTGTGTTTGTATTCATTAGGCAGGCATTTGGCATTTAGAAGCCAAATGTGTGTGTGTGTGTGTGTGCATGCGTGCCTGTGTGTACACTGATATGAGTGGAGGTGGTGAAGAGCATTAAAAGCCTGCCTGGCACTCTGTGTGGAGAGACAGGGGGCCCGTTCCAGGATAAAACTAGACTTAGATCAGCATGTTGAGGGGTTTTTTTTTGTATTTTTTTGGCAGAATTAGCTCCGTAAAAATAATTTGCATATTGATTGTGTATCTGATAAAGCGGAATATAAAAGGCAGCGTTGTTTATTACAGCCAAGGGACTGATATTTAGCTCTCGTGGCACATATGGCTTCATGAATATGAATCCTTTGTTGCGAAACCAACTTTGGCTGAGTAAATTTGACAGCTTACCAACTTTAATCCTTATTCATATTTATGGCCTTGTTGTTTCATGTTCTTTTAATTTATTTCCTATATACATGTTGTGGCAAGATAAGGATTTCCTGCCCCGTGCTAATATAGCAAATGAAATTGAATTGCAGGGATGAACTGAATGGAAGTATAGGACGGGAGTGAGAGAGGGAAACAGTCGGGTTGGGAGAGGCTGCGATTAGGACAAGTGAATGTAGGGGGGGGGGGGGGGGGTAAAAAGAGAGGGATTAGTAGGAGGGACAGAGAAAGAGAAAGCATATTGCTGTGCCAGGTGAGCCGTGAGGTGAGCCAAAGCTTTCAGAGATTATAACAGACTGCCCACAGGTCAATCAGAGGAACACGTTGTTAGAAAACGGGAGGCTTTTCACCACCCGCAGCTCGATCACCATAGTGACCCATTGTTCGCTTTTGCCTCATTACCTGTTCTTGGATCAGCATGTTCAGAAACAACTTGCTAAGGAGAGAGGGCAGCAGCTGATTGAAGGAATGCTGATAGATGTTGACAGAAGGGTGAGGAACAGAATTGGGGGGCCTGATTGAGAGGAGGTTAGATGAAAGGAAAGGGGTTGGGCTGAGTCTAATCTTTTGTAGCTGTAAAAGCACAAAAGATGGAGGTCTGGAACAATTCTAGTCAGAAAATGTGGGATTACAAAAGTTCTTTTGCTGAAAGGAGCACTGACTGGCTCTGTGTTTAACAGCGTAACAGTGAATAATCTCACAGCCGCCTACTTCTTCTGTTTGAATAGACATTATGAAGCCTCGATCTAATATGTAATCTACTAAATTTGAGCTTTTGTACTATAATAGCAACATTATATACAGGAAGCACTTAAAATGACTTGTAAAAATGGACTTTGAGGATAACACCACTGGCCAAGACCATAGGTTATAATTCATCACACTTGTGTCAGGGAAAATAACTGGCTTCTGAACGTGCGTGTATGTGCATAGCTTGCTGTCAGATTTCATTTGAGCCATAAACAAGGCTTCCCGTTTCGTTTAAATGGCTTTCTAATGTCAGACTCTGATCAGAAATATCTATGTGCAAACATCTGTGTGAAATAACAATAAGCAAATGACTTTAAATATGGGTTTCTAACTTATATTTTCCTTTCAACAAAAGACTGAAGCTTTTAGCAAATCTTCTTCAAAATAGGAAAATTTACAGAACTGCAATGATGTATTTGAGAATGGCTTAAAATAAGTGATAGTATGCTCTTTGTAATGAAGGAATAATGTGCTTAGTTTAAAGCACACTCGCCAGCCACTTCATTAGATGTACATTTTTAACTGCTCAATAATGCAAATACCTAATCAGCAATCAAATGGCAGCAACTCAGTGGGCAACTCAGATGACCCACTGAGGTTCAGACAGCTTTTAGGGCACATTGAGAATCATTTACACACCATTGCCTATCCGAGTATTGTTGCTGACCATGTCTATCTATCTATGTATGACCACATTGTACCCATCTTCTGATGGCCACAGCACACTTATCATCTCAAACAATGACCTCATTGTATTCAGCTGATCTCCACAGTTAAACTGTGTGTGTGTGTGTGTGTGTGTGTGTGTGTGTGTGTGTGTGTGTGTGTGTGTGTGTGTGTGTGTGTGTGTGTGTGTGTGTGTGTATGCATATATGAAGACTGAGCTCTGCAGCACAGAATGTAATTTATATCAGAGTTCAGCTACACAGACCATTCCTTATAGTTGCTGTTGATTTTAGTGTTTTCAGGGGATTTGTTGACAGTAACAGCAAAATCACTGCCACACTTATCCAGCAGGCTTTGAAGGAACTCATTCACTATTGCAAACATGGCAACAGTGCAAGCTATATGAGCATATACTAGTGTTTATTGTGCTTATTTTACCAATTTCATCTGTGTGTTTTTTTTTTATTAGTCTCATCTGTTAGTAGCTGAGAATATTTCCTTTCATAACCTCGATTACCAAGCAGGGTTGTTATTTAGCAGTGCACCTGCAGTATGTGCACAGATCATTTAGCTCCTTGCAGCACTCATCTGCTGGCTTTTTTTTTAATAACTGAAAGCTTCAGCTAGCTGTCATTTGAGTTAATGTGACCCAAATTTAATTCTGATTTATGTTTCCATCATTTTTTGCCTCTCCTCTGTCAGCGTCTACACCAGTGAGCACTTAATATCAGCAAAAAGATTAAAAAAAAATAATAATAAAATTAAATCTTAAATCTTAAAAACTAAAATGTCATTAGTAAATCCCACATTAATACACATTTTATTTTCAAGAAGAGTGAAGCTGAACTACTACATCGACTCAGCACTTAAGAGGAGCGTGTGCTGAATTCATTCTTTATGTGGCTTAAATTATAGGTATTGAAAATTGATGAGAATTTTTTCAAAGACTAATATTTTATGATTTTTTTAATATTAAAATGTTTCTACTCTTTCTACACTTCTTCATTTAGAAATGGGTTGATTTTGCAGCAGGAGTAAAACAACAGTGCAGTTTATAAGCAACACACTGCAGCTTAAACCTCTTTTAGAACGTTTACTACATATTCTCTGGAGCTTCACACACAGTCTCAGACCACCTGTTTGGTCAACCTCCACTGGTGTGAAGGTGCAGCCGGCTAAGGCCAGACTAAGCAGAAGGTGGGTCAGATATGACTGTCCTTTCCTGGACCTGCTGTGATCACTGTGCAGTGATGAAATCTTGTGTAATAGGGCTCAAACACACGGTTACCTAACCCTAACTAATACTAATTAGCTTTTCCGGGAGGCTTTAATTTCATTTGGATTGATGCTGTTTTGTTAGATTGACACTCAGCCAGTTTGCCAGGAGGTAAAAACGCTGATTAATAGGCCTAGATGCAATTAGTGTGTGACTTCTGAATGGGCTCAGAAGTCTGAACTGGTGGCTCACCTGTGCACGACAGGTGAGCCACAAGACCACTGACATTTGTGCTTAAATGACTGTCCTATATAAGCTATGCACTAGGTACTGCTGTGCATCCACAAGTATTCATAGGTCCTACTTAATTTTTCTTTTTAAAATGTTGCCTCTGTACACCACTACAGTGGATTTTGAATCCAATAATTAAGATATGATTGACGGGCAGACTTTTTGCATTCATATAACGGGCTTAACAAAAGTATTGCATTAAATGGATTTAATTAAAAAGAAGTGTCACTGAGCTGGCCTTTCCACTCAGTGATTAAAGGGTTTGGAAGAAGACAGAAGAAAGCTACAGTGAAAAATTATTTCCTTGGTTCAGAAAAACCCCTTTACAACATTCAACCAATCGAAAAGCATGAGAATGTAGGCATGTCATTGTCACAGTCTGGCTGAGACAGACTGGGACATGGAACATGGAAACCCAGGAGCATGGCATGAACAACAACAGATGACCTGACAAAGACTAAATGAAAAACGAGCGACGAGCGTTTCCTGATCATGTGACCAGGTTGAGTTCTGTGGCCTACGGGGCTGCACTTTCTTCTTAGATTCAGCCAAATGCTGCAAAACTTATCAGACAGCGATTTACTGCACTGCAAACGGATACTGGCCTAGAACATATTGCAAAAGCAATCCAAGAGTTCCTCAAGTGGGGTTAGGTTAACTGGTGATTCTAAATTGCCCATAGGTTACATGAGCGTGAGTATGAATGGTTGTCTGTCTCTCTGTGTTAGCCCTGCGATAGACTTGTGACCTGTCCAGGGTGTACCCTGTCTCTCGAAGCTGAGATAGGCTCCAACCCCCGACCTGAGCCTCCTACACAGTTACTGCAGTACTTTTGTTAAATTGCTTAAATTACAGGTCAAAGTTTGCAATTCAGTCATATAAATATAAATATTATTTGTTTGATTCATAATCCATTCCATTTTTTTTCATAGAAAAATGTTCCATTGTGCTAAAACATTTTGACTTAACTGTCCATATATCTATTCAGTAGCCATTGAGACATATTTCAAAAGCCAGAAACGTCAGCTTAATGATGCCACACCATGAATATCAATTCATTCGACAGCAGTGGAGATATTTCAGTCAGAGCAAAGTGTTTCATGTGATTGACATTGCTGTTTCTTCAACTAGTGTCTTTGTTTCATCCCAGTCCTTTCTTTAACAGCTGAAATAAATGTGAGCTTCACTTTCAAAATAGCAGTAAAAGAGCCATCACATTTCCTGAAAGAGCCAGAGCGGCATAAGCAGAGCATTTTGAAGAAAAGTTGCACCTTATGGTGAATAGTGCAATTTGACTAGGTTATTATCATCAAGTGAAATATAGGCGAGAGTGAGGTAAATACTGTGGTTGACTTTTAAATTCACAGTTTGATCATTTTGCTGCAGAACAGTCAGATTATACTCAGGGGTTTGAGCGCTGAAACTGGAGGGAGTGAAAAAAATGCCAGAAAACATTTTTTTTCTGTGAACTATTGCATTAACATTGTTGATTCTCAGGTGATCTGTCAGCTTTCATTTGCATCACTATGTTGCCTGGAGGTCTATTAAAAAGTAAAGTGAGTTTATTATTTATTATTCTTGTCAAAAACTTAAGAATTAATTACACAGACAGGCATTACAGTATATTCTTTTAAATAATTAATACCATCTATGGGGAATTACATTTAAAATGACATCCACTCATGAAGCTTCCGAGAATTAAACATTAATTTTCTGATCTTCCAGACGCATAAATTGGGATTGCAAAATAGCACCGACTAATTGCCTTTTCTGGAAGTATTACAACCTAATAAAAGTATATTTTATTGAATTCCTCCCTTCATTTGTGATTTGCTAAACTCTGGGCCTCTTACATTTGACAGCCTGCTTTGATTTTTAGACATAAAGTCAATTCATGTCCAGAAGTCATGAGTTAATGAATTTTATTGACTATGCAACTCATATTTGCTTGGCTGATCATACATCACACAGTTTCATAGCAGAGAAAAACTAAATATCTCAGGGGTTAATTGCCTATAAAACTTTTAAGTAATATCCTGTATCTATAAAAAGAATGCGCTTGCGCTCTCCGTGTCAAGGCATCATGTTAATAAGGCCTCTTTGAAATAATGAAATTTTAGTAATGCCGTTTTTTTTTTACCCAATTAAAATATGAAACTTGCAAGCTCGGTGATCTAACTTGTGGTTTAAAATTCATTTACTTGCAAGTGTAAACCACAACGGCTAAACAGAGCAATATGTTTTTTGCTTCTCAACCATTTTTAGTCATAATGCAAACTCAATAAATGGATCCGATACAAAGAAGTTCTGCAGACTTGCAGTGATATTGCGACTAAGGTTGGAGGGCTGGTTGAACAGCTGATGGATAGTGGTGCAGGAGAACGAGGCACTGAGGAAATTAGACGGCAAGAAGAATGGGAGCAAAGATGTGAGGACTAGATAATGACGGAAGAAGTGAGGGACAGAAGAGTAAGATAAGATACAAAAATGAACAGGAGAAAACATCAGTGTAGGAGTTATAGATAGAGTGAGTTTCTTTTCTCTAGGATTCCTTGTCATATTTTCTCCCACAATGGTTTGATTCAAGGTTTTGACCTTTACAGTATGTCAAATCGGTTCTCCCGTTCCCATTTTTCACAATTACGGTGTCGAGACTTCGTGGGTAACAGTGCAACAACGCCTAAAGTTAAAATCAAAACAAACAATAACTAAAATTATATAACCACTATTTGTGATGTGGCGAGGCATCAAATTTAATGTATAATTCCTCTTTTTTATTTTGGTCCTGTATTTACTGGGGTGTTCACAGAAATTACTTGTCAGTGTGGCTACAGTTACATCTTTCTTCTTCTTCTGTTGATGGAGCTGGAGTTTCTGTAGGCGGTGCTTTTCTGTTTGTCTGTTTATCCAAGGTGGCTCTTACTGTTCCGTGATGTGCTTGCTGGAGATGTAAAACACTTCACTTTTTCTGCAGAGAAAAATGGCTCATTAGAGGCATTTTTTTGTAAAATGACAAATCTGTTCCCCTGAGTTTGTCAACATATTAATTTCTTTGATGAATGCGAGAATGGAGAATTTAATGCTCCAAGTTAAATAACATCTTTATTACAGTTTGTTACATAACGAAAGCAGATTCAAATGATATAAGCAAAGTGACTACAAACAATAGAATAAGAATGTATATATGTATGCAGTTATCTGGCACACTCCAATCACAGTCTTGTGAAAAACTAAGAATGCCCCCTGATTCAGCAGCTTGTAGAACCACCTTTAGCAACTGTAACTTGAAATAATTATTTTCTCTATGATTTTATCAGTTTTTCACATTGTTGTGGGGGAATTTTGGCCCACTTCTTGTTACATCAGTTCATCCAGGTTGCAGGAATCTGTTTATGCACAGCTCTCGCAAGGTCCCACCACAGCATTTTATCTCTCCACCACTGTGCTTGGTGTGATGATATGATATGTTTCTTTTTTGCCAAACATGGTGCTCTGCATTAGGGCCAAACATCTGTACTTTAGGCAAACCTTTATTTTAGTGACTAGCATGTACCGGCTTGTCCCGGCTCTGTTGACCATAAATATTTCAGGAGGCTTTAAATGCATGCAGGTAAACTGTGTAGAAAGCAAAAAAGCAGCATTTGGTGTGACATGTTCCAAATTAAGATGTTACTGTAATCCCATCACATTTTTCAATAACACAATAATATCATACGTGACTGTACAAAAATCAGTAATTACATTAAAACTCTGTTGCTATTCACAATACAAGGGTTCTTAATACTTTCAGCCAGACAAAGAAAACAAGTTAGCCAGAGCTTATCTTTACATTTTTACATGCTGTAGTTTTTATACATTTTTATACATCAATAACACATTTATATCCCAAATGTTAATAATATGCATGTAATAAGTCCCTAGTAACTACATAAATTGATTTAAAAAAGCAATAAACTGCAAAGAAATACAGTTTTTAAATTTTTCTAGTTACAGAAATGTCAAATGCATATCCCTCAAAATTGTAAAAGAGAAAAAGTTGCACAAAATAGTGTCCAGCCACAGGAAATTTGTTTTAAATGTGTCTTCATAATTTCATTTTTGAGATACACTCAAAATTGTAACAAAAATGAAAATAGATATTACTGTGCACAATTTGCAAAACGGCAGCATGTGCATCAAAATAAACTGTTCCTACAAGTGCAACCAAAGTTCTAAGCGTCACAGGACATATACAGGGAGCCTTAAAGTCAAACATGACTTTTCAATAACACCAATGGAGCTTTGATAGGCCGTGGAGGAAAAAACCCCTACAGTTTCTGCAAAATTTACGTCACTTTCTGTTTTATGGTAAGGATATCTGCACAAGAGGTAGGGCAAAACTAATATGAGTACTATAAAATATAACTGACGTTCTGCATTACTTTTAAGAAAAGTAATGAGCAACCCGTAATGACTCCATCAGTGCAAAAGAGAGACTGCAAATATTACAAGGCAATCTCAAAACCTTTGGCTGTTGATGATTTAGTAACTATATTTGCAAATGATGAGGCAGACACCAGTGGTCTGAGGTGACTTTTATAGAAAGTCAAACAGAGATTATGAACCTGTTTACCTCCACTGCTTTATTAAGGTAGATGTGGTACGAGTTGATGTCTCGTCTCTATTATCAAGGCTTTCCTTGTTTTCACACTATACGCTAACTCCTCTACGCCACACAAGTTGAAAAACACAGAGGAATTTGCTCATTTACAGTATCTGCTACCTTTGTTTCCACACATATCTTCGCATTTACAATAACTCACAGAACTTAAATGATCTGAAAGCAGTGAAAGCAAAGCTGGGAGCAGCTCATCTGGCATGTTGTTCTTTTATAAGTCAGGTTTATCCACAATGTGCAAATGCAAACAACCAAAAAAAGCTGCTGCTCCAAACTGGAACTGGATAACTGGTTAACTGGAAACAGACATACCCATGAAAATGCCTGAAACTACAGATTCTGTTGGCTCAAAATGAGTCAAGCTGACTTCCAGAAGCAATAGCCAACTGGGACAACAAAATTAAAGTAATTTATAGGAAGCAAAAAGACAATGATATGGAACACTGTTTGAGATGTAAGGAGAGAGATCATGTATCTACTCTGGTTTAAATTGATACCTGTTTTTTAATTTCACTGGACAATCACTCCTGCCTTGCTTGCCCCGGTGGAATGCCACTGACTGGCGCACATAACCGGTAGTCTTGAAATGGATGTTTTCCACGATTATGGATATTCGGGTTTTTCTGTCAACTTTTATTTGTCTGTCTTGTTTACAACCTACTTGTGCTGTTCTCCAGGAAATTAAAATATACTTTAATGCAACTATATGGCGCTTGCAATCATGAAATCAGAAATGATTGTTTGAAATGCATGTTGCAGTTTTGAAAAAACTTGGGAAATATTTGTCATCTGTGTGAATAATATCAAATGAAATGATATTTTGAATACTTATGGCCTTGGTCAGTAAGGCCTAGAAATCATCTGGTACCCAGATGGCAAAAACAAGGGATAAATGAGTATTCCCTGTTGCAAGTACTTGTGATGCAAACTGCAAACCTTCACCAACCTCGCCAAATAACCAGAGGTTGCCAAAGAGTCAACAGCTAGTCTCATTCTTGAGTGACTGGGGCTTAAATTTCACTGCCTACAAAGTTGAGCATTTTACATTGTTTTACAAGCAGGAAAAACTGGGTCAGTAGAGCTGGACCAAAAAAGTTTGGGGCAATATAGTCGCTGGACTATAGTTTCTTGCTTTTAACATTGTTTTATAAGTTGATTGATAAAATGCAGTACCAACAGTGCTAAAATATCACAATGAAAGTATTACATTTTTGGCCTCAGTAGTGTCTAACAACTTTATTTTTTTAATTATGTGATGTCAAAAATCCCTTCTGTCAGCCTTTATTTTATATATTAAGCCAAAAATATTTGGGGTTATCATAACAAATTGAAAAGATGCATAGTCAACAAAACTACATACAATATCAGGTATAGCTTCATAAACTATTCAGGTTAGTGCAGGAGAAACAGAATCAGCAGGGAGGCAGCCAGCTCTAACGTATTAGCCTTCCGGCATTGTAGTGATAGATTTACACAATACTCAATCTCTGACCTTTCATTCTTGCCAGAGAAGAAGAGGACGCCCACATCTCCCTCTCTGTCTCCCTCCTTCCATCTCTGCCTCTTTCTTCTCATGTGTTTCAGTCTCTCTTTCAGAAGCCATAAGCGGCCTGAAGACTCCCAGACGGGTCTTTTGCACCTCTTTCTGTTCATTAAAGAAGAGTTTGATCTGATTTAACCGCTGAGCTCCACTGGAAGAAGAGAAGCAGAGCATGAACATAAGCGCTACCTCAGCCTGTTTTCTACATATTGCATACTTCCTAACATGAGGCCATGCCATGCAGGATGAAATCTGCTTGCACAAAAGCCAAAAAACTTTGAATCCGTGGCTCCCTGTAATCACTGGAGCTTTTCTAGACGATATCAAAACCAAAGTAGCGGCTCATTTCTTTCCAACTGTGATTCTTCTGCTTGTTTTTTATTGCTCCGTTTTTAGCTTTTGTTTTTTCGTGCTTTTCCCTGCCTCTGCCTGCTCCCTTCACAAAGACCACATTCTCATTATTTATCACTTTTCCTACCTTGCTTTCTACTCTTTTCTCCTTACCTTCTGTGCTGCTCTCTCAGTTAAAAGCATGGCTGGGTGGAAACTCTCCTCCCAGTACCAGTGACCCAATTACTCTAAGTTGTCCCTCCCTGGTAGGATGTAGCAGTGTCCCTCCCTGGAGACTCAGCCTGCAGCGCGTAGACGATCCATCACTCTCCTCTGCCACCTCCCTCTCACCACATTTATTACTGTCACACACACACACAGGCTCAGAGGTATGCACATTCCCGTACATGCATGGATGTCCTCAAATCCTCTAAAAGCAGATCCGCACATCAATAAAACTCAAATGCTTGCATAAGTAAACATATATGTGGATTTAATTAAGATCCGCATACACACACAGTGTTACATAATTACAGGTGGGCATCTGACACATGCTGATGATCAGTTCTTTTTGCTCTGACATTTCATCACACCTCCAGTCTTTGTTTGTATAATCCTGTATGGGTTTCTCACAATCGTGTCATTGGAATTTGATGAAGAGGCAGGTGTCATGAAGGCAGCGTGCAACCATTAATTTACAGAAATTACCTTCTACTGCTGCTGCAGCTGCTGAAGTGGGGGAAAAATACCTGTTTGAAACAGGTTCTGGCTGGTGAGGTGTCATGTAAAAGGTTTTCATTAGTCTGTTCACAAGAAAGATTGCGACTGCAACCAATTGAAGTATTGTAAAAACCCATTTCAGCCTTCTACTTTTATTAAAAGTAATTAGATTACTCTGCTGTGTGTTCAAGGGAGTACATTCTCTTCATGTTTGAATTTTACAGTTCTGAAGTTGGCTGCCACTGCTGTGTGTTTAATGCATGACAAAATCAATAGGAACTGAAAGCTCTTTTGACATTACCTCGTGGTCTGAAAGTTAAGTTTGGAATCGTGGCAGAAATCTAATACAGCCCCCTCTCAGGATTTTTGACTGATGCCTTCTCTTCGCAGAAAGGTTGAGCATTGTTGAGACACTTTGCCACTTGTTTGCAAAAAGCACAAATTAATGTGTCAAAATACACCAAAGTTTAACTCACTGAATTCACTGTCGGTTAACTTGAATTGTGTTTTTTGCCATCAGCTAAGTAGAGATGAAACATTTATCACTGTTTAAGTGCATTTTTCATCTTTCTATCTGTCACTTCAGCTGCTAAATGGTCCATGATTTTCATCATGTAGTCTTAAAAGTCTTTGTAATCTAAAAAAACATTGAGCTTGCATTAAAGTATATTAGATTAGGTTTAAAAACTATTTTATTCACATAAATAGGATAGAATATAATAATTTTATCATCCACATCAATGGAAAATTGCCTTCGGCTCACCAAGTCATAAAGGAATCAATCAAGTCACTTCATATTAACCCACATTTAAACATATACATATACAAATGTTTAACACAACAATAGCATCACAGCATCTCCTTAGATAGCGGCATCCTATAACGTCGTCCTGACGACATTCATTCAAAGTCAGAATAAAGAGGGTGCTTACGATCAGCAACAATAGACTGGGCTTTCCTTAAAACAGCCTGATGATGCAGCGTATCCAGTGAAGTTTGTTGTCTGCCAATAATGTTTTTTAAAGTTTTTTACAAACTTAAGTAAAACTTTTGCCAGTTACTATAAATGATATAAATATATAATAAATATATCAATTAATCAGCTTTTCATTACAGACTTGTAACACATAAAATCTAAACAAAACACGATATTTCAAGCCAGATAAAGAAATATGATAGAGATGTAATAAAAAAGGAGATTTTCTTTGTTTAATTACATTTGAACCCATTGACTCTTCCCCCATTTCTAAGCTATTATACTGGTTAAAGTATCTTTCAGCTCTCAGGCCTCAGTGCACACTAATCAGCAGCATTCAGAGTATGACGTGTAAAGGACACAACCCCAGCAATAGCAGTGCCACAGTGTGTAACAGTTTGTGGATGTTAGCTTTTCTCAGCAACAAGCAAATCTGTCAAATCAGCAAAGGAAGTAAAGTAAATGGGGCTCACTGTGGAAACATGATTATCTCCAAGCAAAGAACTAGATCAGTCAATAAACACTAATAGATTAATGGAAGCAATGGGGGATGTCGTTCCATCCCTAATTCTGGCACTGGTTTAATGATCAGAAATGCTGAAACGGGCTTCGATTGAGTTAAGCCAGTGCATTGCTGGTTTGAACCTGTAGTGGTGCAAAGCAGCTTCCTTAGTCTCTCCTTTCTGTATACAGTATAAAACTGTGTGTGTGTTTCAATCTGGTTTCCTGTTTAATTCTTTCTGTGTGTCACTCTCTTCCCTTCTGGCTGTGTAGCTTCTTATGCTTCTTGTGGCTCACAGGCTCCACAGTGATTGACAGATGCTGGGAAGGGAGGCAGAAGGGTTATCAGCCCATCTGACAATCAAAGCTTGCGTAAAGTACAAGCACCAGCCTAGCACAGGAAATATCCCCAGAAGTTGGAAGGAAAAAGCTATAGTGGAGTTTAATAGATGACTCTTAACCCCTTTTTAACCCAGGAAGTCAACAAATGCTTGCACACACTTGAATAACATGTGATAGATCCACTGTCAGGTGAATCATGAGCATAAGGCTCAGAGATGGAAGATGGAAAACAACCCATGGCATCCTACTATGGGCTCCTGACTGATGTGCAGGCCATCAACTGAGATAAACCTGTGGCTTCACAACCTCCCAGCATGGCATCTGTCCAAGCAGCTGAGCTGGATGAACCTTGAAAGTAAGTCCGCTGAGCATAAAGGAGGCTGAGCAGGGGGTTATAGCCAAGAAATATGGTTACCTCCCCAGAAATCACTTCCATAAATTCCTTACAAAATGAATCCTTTGATACTAGATCCCCTACAACATACCTTCTTTTCTTCTTTGTCTTCCCTTTTTTTGTCTGCCTTACCTGCCGCGGTTGCCCCTGGCTGAACAGGGGATTTGGCATGATTGTCCTGTTGTGTGGGTAGTCTCACTGGGCAAGCATGCCAGATGATTGGTGTGCAGTAAGTGGGCTGGGGGTTTCAGACAAGCCTCACATACACCTGAGCCACAACTCCAGTTACTCATTTTAAGATGCTTGTCACTGACATGGCATTTGTTAGCGCTTTATTAACTGGTAAAGATGCAACTTAACTAAAGGAAAATGTGCATGAACTTTTAATTATTAATAGAGGAAAGACTTTTTGTAATGCTACTACAAAGTGTAAGGAGTGAATGTAAGACCTTTTAGAAAGCTAAACCGGTCATGTTGCGTGAAGCCAAAGAGGCTATCCATCTGTTGGGCTGAAATAACTTGTTGAACTTTTAAAGTGTGGTTGGGCTGACCTAAACATGGTGAGCCAACTGTATAATTGGCAATTCATGGAGCACTCAGCACTCAGTAATTGCTCTTGCTGTATCAAACTTGAAGCCATTAGACCCTATCAAAATGTATTTTCTGTGTGGGAAGGTGGCTAGCTCAGTCAGACAAAGAGGTTAATACAAAAACCTGGAAACCAAAACAGTATGCATACAGTGGACACATTTCATTTGAAAGATAGCTTCTGTAAGTACCCTTGTTCAACAAACATAAGTCTGAGACTTACACAGGAAAAACAAGCTAACACCTAGCTCACCTTAATGTTCATGGGCAGGCCATCCACTCACCGTGGGCCCAAATGTCATGGTGATCCGGGGCTTTTAATGATTTCTTTGAACTGTTTGTCTTCCCAGGGTGGAATGATTGTACAGCATACATCTTTAATTACTTGGATGTAGAAGTTTAAATTCATTTTGGAGTTTCTGTAATACACACAAAATTAGGTCCCAGCATTTGGTTTAACGTCTGTTAACAAGTTGTACCTCAACCAGATCCTTTTGATAACGAACAATAAGTTTCTGGCATAATTTCGGCTGGATATTAGAATTGGTAGAGTTCATTTAAACTGGTTGGTTGGTGCAGATTCTGGCTGTGGTCCACAAATTTTTAACATGGTTGAGGTCAGCCTCCCTCAAATTCCAGAAGCCTAATGTTAGCCTGTTTATCCATTCTAAAACCAGTTTTGATGTGTTTTTAGGATTTGTCCTGTTGGAACACCCAGTTGTGTCCAAGTTTCAGCCTTCTAGCTGTTGGTTTGAGGTGAAGTTGAAGAATCTGGAGGTAGTCCTCCTTCTTCATTATTCCAATAACCTTGTGCAACATACCTATCAATGTACTTGATATTTGGTACAGTTGTTTGAAGTTTAAAAGACACATTTTCTCCTCCAAACATACCTTTTGTCACTGTGACCAAGCAGCTCAATATTTGTCTTGTCTGACCATAAAATGTTTTTTTCCAAATGGGATTTGGCTTGTCCGTAATGGCTGCTGCAGAATTCATTGAATTTTTCCATTGTAGTGGTCAGTTCGGTGAGTGCGTCAAAGCCTTGTCACCTTGGCAAAGAGAAAATACCTGTCACGTGACCGAATGGACTCAAGCACAAACCCAGAGTTCTTTGAATGAAAAGTCAAAAGTTTATTTACAATTACCAGGTGCAATATATACAAACTGCAGGGGTGGGGGTTTCCAGGGTTCCATGGGAAGGAGGGGGAAAGGTCTGTACACACAGTCACAATCACTCACTCCACGCTCCTCCTCTGCCAAACACACTCTCACTCCACTCGCACCACGCCATACTGCCAAACTATATAAGAATCAGTCCATTTACCAAACTCAGGAATCCAGGGAAGGTAAACAGGAACAGGTCCTGGGTATCTATATACAGGGAAACACATGGTCAGAAAACAAGCAAGAGATTCCTACGGAGACTAGGATTTGCCGGGGCTGCACTAACTAAAAAAATACTGTAGAACCTTCAGCACCACTTATTAAAAGACTTCAGTAAATCTTTGTAAATATTTGAGCCTGTTTGTATAATTGTGACCCCGCGTAGATTAGAGAAAATGCAAAACAAATTCAGACTTGTGCACGTAATTTGTTTTTCAAAGTCATTAAAGATGTATGCTGTACCATCTTTCCAACCTGAAAAAAGAGCAGCTCAAAGGCATTCATGACATTCATGCCCACGGTGAATGTATTTAAACTTCTGACCTCAACTGTAGGTCAGACGTTGTTAAATTTTTCATGACTGATTACCGATTTTGGAGCCAAAGCATAATGGAGGATTGCATTGAAAATGCACGCAAACACTTTTAGTCAGCTTTTGTAATGTCTTTGAGAAGACAGTGTTTTATATTATATTGTTTACGCACAAAATGTATTTGTCACCATTATGAAGGTTTAGTCGGCTGTATGGCTAGAAGAGAAGAGTAGAAATGAAAGAAGAGCCCTGCGCTGGTCTTGTTTTTCACTGTAGTGTGAACTATGAATTTATAAAGTATACAGCAGCATGTCTTTCCCTGTCAAGGTCATGAACCACGTAAAATGCTACCAAGAACTACCACTGGCCTGCAGGCCAGACTTTAAAAACCCCTTGATCTAGTGGTAAAACAACTATTAAGCTTCTCTTTGTCCAACATCCAGTGAGAGTTGAGAGCTACAGATGTGAACTTACTCAAAGTGAAAGGTAAATCAAATAAAGATGGCAGGTGATATGGGTGAATTTTTGCCCAGGGGTGGGCCCATGTGAGTTTGAGAAATTTAACCTTCCTTTTTATTGAGACATTTTATGAATAAAATCCATAATTTACCACTGTTATAACTCAAAATCAAATAAATCTGCAAAACTACTGATTTAAGAAATATTTCCTGACCCTTGTTTCTGAAACAGCCTTATTCTTTGTTGTGTAGCAGCATAATAATGCAGCTCCTGTTCTTGACAATTAACATCAGTATTAGCCCATTTTTACTCTTCACAGACATCCAAGGAAACAAACAATGTCTCTACAGCTCTGCCAGCTGGTCTAAAGGTGAAATTTGTGTTGAAAGGAAAATATGGCAAGTATTAGACATCAAATTAGTAATCCAGTTGGAACCACTTCTGAGTCTCACTGGAGTCCTCAATGCTAAAACTAACTGGGTGTTTTTGATTAAGACACCTACCCAGGGACCGCACTCTTACTATAAACCTGACGTTAATCCTGTTTTCAAAGTACTGATTTTACTGGTTCCCTGAGACATCATCTCACATTTCTAAACAATTTGTGAAGTGGATTTGCGGGGCATGGATGATGTCTTGAAGGCACAGAAGGCTGTTTCGTTACACACTGTGCTGTCTGTAAACCCTAGAAACATGGGAGTGATGGCAAATACTGGCTGGTTCCACCATAAATCCTGTTCCAAAAGACTTTCTGTGGCAGTGCTCTGTACCTTACTGTTCTTCCCCACTGCTCTGTAAGCCACAGTCTTATTTGTAAAAGAAGAAAGATTTCTCTTAGCAAGCTGCTCCCTTCTTTATGAAAGAGAAGAAACGGAGAGAATATGTCAGATGCTTCAATTTGTTGGGGGGGTGAATCTGTCCACGTTATGGCTCAGGTTCTTGAATATATGTGTAATATATTTCTGTAAGCAAGTGGGTGTGCTGACTGCATTAAACTCTGTATCATTTTCCCTTTGTGTGTGACTTCATGACTCAGTGTTTGTGCTCCACATCGCTCATTGCAAGACTAAAATAAAAGGCTTGGCATGTGACCATGAGTTTATTTGTGTGTGTGTGCATGTATCTAAACGTTAGTGTTGCACGGCGAATGCATGTGTATGTGTGTCACCGAGCTCCTGTATGCAAGCTCAAAGACAAAGGACCCATTGAGTCATTGCATGAGACTCCCATCACAAGCAATCGCTCCTATTTTCAGAGCTCCCTCGTTCTCATTATGGGCTCACATCGCAGTGAGAATATTGGTGACATTTAACCATTATAATCTGCATCTCCTATCCTGCTCTAGCTTCTCTGAACTAATCGACTATATTAATGATTGGCTTCAAGACTACGTAAGCTGCATTAATGAGGAAGCTTTAATATATAAGTGGTGTGGGTTGAGGCCAGCACGAAATCGCAAAATGGGTCTAGCCAGAAAACCTAAGATTATGTGCCGGTTGTGATCTCCAGAGATTTGAAAGGGGGTCTGCACTCTCTGTGAATCAGAGTCCATGGGAAAGCAATTAACATACAGGCACTTGATGACCTCAGCATATAAGGCAGGGGAGCATAAAGCAGTGTGACATTTGTGTCTGAGACACGCAACTGCCCTGCTCTGCTACTGAACACGATAATTTCTCTTGTCAGGATGTGATTATCAGCTCTGGGTTCGCTCAGGCTTTTTTCCTCCCCAATTACTGTGCTCTGAGGGAAAGAGCTATCAGGATATGAAGGCATGATGCCATTTCCAGTGTCGCTTTCCTGCAAATGTGTATTCTGGGAATGGGGATGGAGATGTTCTGTTGTTGCGTGCTAATGACGAGCGTCATGATGCTGCGAATGTTGCTGTGATGCTTTTGTCAGTTACAACACAAGGCCACCACAGCAAAACAAAGCTGCCCACTGGTATGAGACGAAATAACTAGGAGCAAAAAAAAAAAAAGGAAAAGTGAGTGAAAGAGGCACACAGAGAGAGGAAGGGAGGGGATGGCTGAGCTGACTGTGCACAGTCACCATGGCAACCCCTTTGACATGCAGCTGCCATACCTGCTGCCAATATCGGCGCTTTACTGAACCATTTGTGTCTTTGTATCAAAGATCCACACGCCCCGTCACATACAGATACAGAATACTAGGTGATAATAGTGCACCATCAGTCATTCAGCCCATGAGTATTAATGTACCTTAAGTGCTTGTCGTGATTATGTCTGAGAGCTGATGTTTGGTGGAAAAAGTTGCTTAAAAGGGAGTTTTTCAGACACCTCACCTCGGTAATTACTTTGAATTATTATCACGCTTTAAAGTGAAGGGCCTAGGAGTACTCATGTGTGCTTCCGTGAGCGTTTCGAGGTATTCGTTCTCCAAATGAAAAAGTATGGTAAAGCTTCAGGGCAGATTTCTGAACTTAACACAGCTCCGGTTTTCCCAGAAATTCCCCCCAGTGTGGAGGTGCTCTGTTGTGCTGAGGAGTTGGTACTTGCTATTAAACAAGGTGTGCCAAGTCTGAGTTGTGCCGAATGACCAGTGGCTACTGCCTGAGGGTGGGTGACATTTGCACAGCCTGACAGCCTGTGACAAAACACCTGTGTTTTCTGAACTTCTGCACACAGTGCTGGACGCAACAAGCTGATGTCTGCTAACTTTACTAAGATAAAGGGACATCACAGTATCAGCAACCTGAAATAACAGTATGATGAAGGTAATTGGGAGTATATTTGTTGGCACGGTGTTCAAAAAGGGGAAATAATACAGCCAATACTATTCTATCATAACAAACACAAAGCATCAATTATAAATCCTACAGACATGTGGGGGTGCTGTGTGTGTATGGAGACAAAAGAAGAAGAAGGAAAGCAACAGAAATCGACCCAGATAAGGTAGAGGTGAAACTGTGTAGGTGTGAAAAGTAGTCAAAGAATTTTAGAGCAAACTTCTGAAATATTTCAAGTCTTTTTGTTTAAACTTTTACTATTTTCTAACACCAGGTCAATACATTAAGGCAAGGATATGTTGCAGTTCATGCTTTAGTAAAACAGAGAGAGAATTCCACTCTTGCAGAGAATAGCAAAGCACACAAACACAGGCTGGATTATAAGATGGGCCATTTCTATATTTAAAAAAAGTAAGAGCATTTAAACAAATTTATTTAGTAACACACAAACAATTTCAAGAATTTTGAAACATCAGCAACTCATGTACAAACTGGTACACCATGAAAACGACGTGATGAGGTGCTAAACTCTGCTGACTCAATAACTACACATTTCCAAACCTCCTCTGGCATTAAAATTAGGACAAAAACTGTCCGCCAGAAGCTTCATAGCTTAGTTTTCCATAGCAGAGCAGCTCCTGTAGGTGTATTGTGCACGTAACTTCTAGTACATTGTTGAAAACCAGGGAGTGGCAGATTCAAAATACAAATATTGTGTTTGTTTTTAATGTATAGTTATCAACCACTTATTCCCTCATCTTAAATTCTGTGTAATTGTTCTTTGTCTAAAATCTAACCTAAGAAGATGACTTGCTTGCAAGTTACAGGAGAGATGTTGCCCAACCTGCACTGACTACTAACATGTTGTGTTTACTGTCCAGTGCTTTTAGTATCACAAAAAAGTAACATTTTCTCCAAAGTCTATGCACTGACGTGATACTAAGGTACTGGTTCTCATGATATCCCCGGTGTACCCCGCCTAGACAAGCCTTACATGTACACATCTCCTTGAACATGCACACATACATGCCTATTGACGGACAGAAATGCTCTCACCGGACCCTCCATACCATAAACAGCACCTGCAGCTATGTAATTCTCTGCTGTTTTCTGCAGAGCTGCTGTGTTTGTATTTCAGTGAAACTGTTGTTTTGGCCCCAAGTGATACCAACAAGCCAACATGCACACACACACACACACACACACACACACACACACACACACACACACACACACACACACACACACACACACACACACACACACAGACATTTAAAAAAACGTGTATGAGTGCACCTGCTCACACACATCAGCCAAGATGGCTGCTTGTGAGCTTTAGAAAAAAAGCTTCAATAAAATTTATAAACAGTTCAATGAATTAATAATGGTTCTGTCAAAAGAAACTTTCTCTCATGCTCGCACTGCTGTTACTGGGCAAAACTCTCCTTACATGATACCTTTTTGTTATTCACTGCCCTCAAACAGGGATTGGGACAAAGATAGTAAGCCACAGCAACAAGTAGCACTTGCCAGGTGACTTCAGTTGAAGTGTCAGTAATTCTTGCCAGTATCATTCTTTAGGCTTTAGCCTTTTTTTAAGTTTGTTGCCATAGTGAGTAATCTGAGTCCTGAGAAGCCCCTGACAGCACAAAATGAATTAGAATTGGTTTTGAAGAGGGGGAAAAAAGAGAGATTTTTGCTTTTACTTGCCTGTGTACAGAATGAAAATGTCTGATTCTCTATAGAGGTTTGCTAGAAAGGTTGTAAGAACAGGTATTTTAAAGTAGCAATTTAGTGGACATGTTTTTTTAATGCAGTATAATTATATACGAACTTGTCTGAATGTGTTTGATGAAGCCTATAAATTCACAGATTTTCTTATTAGACAAATATTACGGGTAAAAAATTTTAGATTCGGGATTAGTGGTTCTGTAGTCTAGCGGTTTACACAGTTAAACAAATGTTTGATCCCGGGAGAAGGCACAAGTGCCTTGGGCTTTGTGACATGAGGGGCATCCAGCAGAAAAATCTGGCAAATCAGATGCATCGAATTCTCTGGTGTGGCAAACTGAGTAAGAAATAAAGTGTAACACATATCCATAAATCTGATAAAGAGAGTATTAGTGTACATTTTAAAAAATAAATAAATAAATACTGAATTAACATCATTAAAATAGGATCACAAGAGTGCAAGTTCATCAGCAGTAGTATGAAATGATTGCACAAGTTATGAAATGCATTGTGAAATTAGGATTGTACATGGGTTATTCACAGACTGAATTCAGCAGTGTCACAGCCTTTGGATGTGTAAGGATAGCTCTGAGGTACCTGCCTGATGGGAGGAGCTTAAGTGGTGTCCAGGGTTTGTAGAGACTTGCATAATTTGGTTGGCGCTCCTCACGCAGCCTGTGATGTACAGATATTCCAAAGACAGTAGCTCTGTGCCAACGATGTTTTGAGCCATTTTCACAACAAGCTAGAGGGCCTTTGACAGCTTTGGTGCAACTACTGTACCAGACTGTCATGCAGTTTGTGAAAATGCTTTCTGTTGTGCATCTGTAGAAGTTGAAAAGCAGCTTTTGGGGCGAGGTTCGCTCTGCTTATCCTCCTTAAGAAATAAGGAATCCTTATTTGAACCTTACCTGTGTTTGCTGGGGTGCAGGAAAGTTGCTTTTGATGTGCTATTGATGTATAGAGGTATGAGTGTCTCTATAGTTTTCTTTTTAGTCCTGAACTCTGAAATGGTTTCTTTGGTCTTTGTCATGTTTAAGACCAAGTTATTGTTTACACATCATGATGTCAGATTGTGAACATCCTCCCAGCATGCATTTTGTTGTATCACCTGAATGACAGACAGCTATGGTTATTGTCCATGTACAGATCTGATAGGCTAATGGAGGAGTCTGGATGGCTATATGGGGCTGCTTTGTTCATTATAAGGAAATTGCTAGAGAGATAAAATCTGGAGTCCAACAATCATGGTGAATGGCTGAAATATACAAGGTGGCCAGAGAGGGTCAGAACCACTGTATCTAAGAAACTATAGCAAGAATGTTAATAATATTGTGGGTGTAAACAAGCATAAAAGCACAGTTCAAGTATAATCTGTGTTTCCACAAGTCCGACCACTTTTAGCTTTTTATTTCAACGTGTTAGCTTGCCAACTTTTGCGAGATGCAATATGTACAGCAGAGGCTGTTGGGGTCTTGACTTTCTTCGTGTTTCCCAGAAGACAGATGCCACGCATGTCATGAGTGTTGTTAACAACCTGCAGCTCGTCTGACAGAATGTAATGTGTGAGAAGAATATTATGAGCCAATGGTAGCGCCTGTCAGCTAACACTCGACACGTTATGACCCGAAACAACTCCTCTGTGGTGCTCACTGAATTTGATTCAGAGCTCCTCTGTTAACATGATAGAAAAGGGGAGACAACAACAGCTACAGGAATATAAACCATTTATGCCTCCAGAGTCTGAATTCACTAGTAATGACCGGCTAGTTAGCATGGCAGTCGATGTGCTTAAATATTTCAGTTACATTTCATCATCATCAGAGGCTTGTAGCCCAAGAAAGCATACGTTTTCTCATTGCAGAGTAATTTTTCTGTCTTTCTTTAGTCTTTATAGACAATAGCTAGCAACAAATGTGAGTAATATTCATATGTCAGTCATTTAATACAGGCTATACACAAGATTCATTTTGCCAGAAAAACCCAAGATTAGAATTTTATTTGATAAGGTGCATTTTCTTTTACATTCTGTGTTTATTACTCTGATAATTGGATCTCATCAGAGTCTGAACAGGATGTACTTCCTCCATGAATGTGAGTAAGCTTTGAAATAGGAGCAATTTTCTGTCCGATACGGGAACAAAATAAGACAAAAGGAGAAAGGCTCTAAAATGCGCCAGTCGTTGTTTTCATAAAGACATTAAATGCTTCAAGTGGCACATCAAAATACCTTGATCCATTTTCTACATCCTCACTTTGCTCGCAACATCAAAAGAGGACTGAAATGACTACATCTGGTGAATGTTACCTTGAAAGCTGACCATTCACTGTGCTCCTGCTGATGCTTCAAATGTTCCACCTGCACACCAGAGAGACTGGATTAAATGCATAAATAACATGCATCAATTACTGCTGTTGGAGTGTGTTAATTCTTCATACTTGAAAAGGTTTAGGCATAAATGCTTTCAGATACACACAAGGTACTGAATATGTGCTTATTCCCAAAGCAGAAAAGGCTGAATCTTCAAATGGTTACATCTATATAGCATCCCTTCTTTCATACTTTCTATACAGGCAATGTGAGTTTTTGGAGAATCCTGAAAATACCCGTGGGATCTCCTGCAGCAACACGAGTGAGTGTTTGTCACGATTAATCAATTTATGCCTTCGCTTTTTCATTTGCCAGCTGAGCATTGCTCATTGTGTTATATTGTTATTTTTGTTGCTCATGAGTATTTTCCACCAATAAAGCTCATTTAATTTAGATTTGATAAAAAGAATAAATACACACTGGAAGGCAGAGCCAGAAAAAAAAATGGAGACATATTTCAGCCTAACTCTGACAGACTTGAGTCTTTCATATCTCCACTGACTTTGAAAAGTCATGATTGGAATACTGAATATGAATATTGGGATTCGCTTTCCTTTTTGTGCCGTCTTGTGCAAATGCACTTCAAACCCCAAAGACTGACACTTTCAGCAGCCTATATTTTTCGCTGTTCGGGCGATACGGTAACAAAGATAGAGGGTTTTGTTGCAGCTCATTGCATAATGTCAATAGACAATTAGGCATTTACTGGATTCTACCCGCAAGCTAATTAGAGCCACGTAATTAGCAGAGGGAGAGTCTTAAGTGTTCCCAAATGGAGCACCAGATAGCCACTTTATGGAGTGCTGTGCTGTGCTGTGCTGTGCTTCGGCCTGACACTCCAATCACAGCCCCAGAGACACTCAGACGAGGACTAGAGGTGCTTGACAAGGCTCAACATGGCGTTAAGTCAGGATAAGTGGTGTTCAGTAGTGACAAGACTGCAGTGATGCTTGGATATTTTTTTTTTTGGTTAAAAAATGGTTGTTGCTATTTCTGTATGGCCTGAACTCACATTTTGAGTCCTTATACGAGAAGTTAAAGAACTCTCTTGAATAGGAGAGTTTCCTTAGCTTAGTAAGAGCTGACTTAACAACTTTTTTAAAAGGCCAAATACAACTTTTCTTAGTTACACATTCGAGTGATGCTCATCCCCATGACCTCATCTCATCTTCCAACTCATCTTGATCCTTTGACTCTCCCCCCTTTCTGTCTCCCTCGAGTTCATTTCAAGACTGCCTTATTTCTTTTGCTCTGATGGACTTCAAGCTGTGATGCAAGAGTTTCCCAGTCTGGGATGTCTCTTTGCATCCACCAACTCTCTCCCTTTACATCTCTGTATCCATCCAAACTCTTCCTTGTGATGTTCACAAATCAACAATTCAGTCACATCTATCCCTTACTCTCTGTCTCCCGCCTGCCGGTTTATTCTCGATTCTTTGTCTTGTTTCTCATAGGGCTCAGACGGGGAGCGCCAAATGGCAAATTCAGGTCAGGCAGGCAGGCAGGCGGCCATCAAACACAGCTTTAATGACAGCTGTGATTGAATGGAGTTTATATGTGAAATGGCACGTCTATGATAGATCTGCAGGTAAAGATTACTTTGACTGCTATACTCGAGCTGTTGCTGGTCATTGCACTTTTTTAAAAGTCTGAATGCATTCATAGCTATTTCAATTAGATTTGTGTATTAAATCTAAATGGATTACATTATATTTTACAATAGGGTAAAATAGCACTCAGCATTAAATGAAAGTCATACCTCCTACAAATAGGACTGGGGCACCTGTTCAGGGCTATGAACAGTCATAGACTTTGTGGTTTTCCAGTCTGTGTTTCTTCTTTAACCGTCCTTCCTGTGATATTTAAGGCTGTCTGGCTTGGTAAACTAATGAAAAGGGCTCTTATTACATATAAATGAATAGCAAATAGCATCTGTTAGTTCTGTCTCTACTTGCAAATTAATTTACTTTGGAAAAAGAGCAGCAGGAGGCAATCTGATTAGTGAAAATTAACCAATTATGCTCCATCTAAAATGCTTAATGATGAATTGGAAAGTGCACTAAGGCCTCAGTCACACAGGCATAGAGATGGGTTAGCAACCATCTGTCAGCAACTGGTTGCAAGGGGAAAATGTGTATTCCCAGACTGGTTGCTGGCAGTTGATATGAAATCAATCGCTAAAACCCCAGCCAAACAGGCCAAGAGACAGGTAGGTGATTTCCTGGTTGCCAAGGAAAAGTGTGTGTTGGTCAGGGATTTCCAGAGGCATCAAAACCCTCCTTGCAATTGCTCTGGTCATCTGTAGTTTGCATGGAAGATGCAGATTTGTCTGCAAAGACTCACAAACCATCATTATTGAATGTATTTTGGCAAAAATACACTGGGGACCTCTTCAACCAGCGTACATCACTATTGCATCATAAACACTTACAAAAACCTGATCAGCTGCTCTGCTAGCTAACTTAACTAACATTAAACATCAAAGTAAACAAAATAAATAATATGGTGCTTGTAGAAAATATTTTTTCAAATTCCTCTCCCCCATAAGGAAGGCTAGAGTAGAAGCATTTAGTTTTGAAGCATTATACTTAGTGGTTATAAACTACTCCGCTCTCCACTGCGTTTTCTCCCTCAACATCTTTTTTCTTCTTCTGTCATTGCAAACTTTTCACATCACCACTGCTGTAGTTTAAAGTTTGTCACCCTTTCGGGATCCCTGCTGGCCTGAGGGTTCAAGCAGTAGTCTGTTCGTGATCAAATTAAAAGTTGTACCTTTTGAAATGTGTTGGTTGCAGTGGTAAGGCACAACTTTCTTTTACTTTTTTTTTTTACACTGGAGGTGAATGTTTTTTAGGTTGCATCGCACTGCAGCTTGGAGAGTAAATCTCAAGTGTTTGCAGATAAGTCAGCATTTGTGGTGCAAACTATGGACGATTGCAACAATCTGCCAGGAACCAAAGCAATCAAAAGAGCTTTTTGGTGGGGCAATCTGTTTGCTAGCATCGGCCAGCAACCTCCAGCAACTACCCGTCAATCTGTTCCGTGTGTGTGTGTGTGTGTGTGTGTGTGTGTGTGTGTGTGTGTGTGTGTGTGTGTGTGTGTGTGTGTGTGGGCTCACACAGTGGGTTTTTCCTTTGCATTCAGTTGTATAGCCATAACATTAGATCTATACAGAAGAGCTGTGTGTAAGAGAACAAATCAGTTGGTTTGAATATTAAACAGCCTGCCCTGCCAGCTCTCTAGTGCAAAGTCGGAATATGTGAGAACAAAGCAGGTAATTGTCCAGAGAGTTCTCTCTGGTGTCATGTGTCTGCATCTGGCAAGCTCAAGAAGCAGACAACTTCTCACCTTAAAGAGATTATTTCCAGTCATGCAAATTACTTTGTCATGCATGTGCTTTATGCAGAAACTTTGAACCACGCCTGTATTTTAATTCTCACAACACTGCCAAGAGTTCAAGAGTGAAAATGACTCATAAAAGTTTGAAGATGGTTTCATCCAATACATTTAAGTCTCCTCTTTCACGCTTTGTGACAAAGCACACATCAAAAAATGAAGTGAACAAACTTAAAGCCAAAATTGCCAGCAGTTACACACACCAACAGAGCCATCTCCAGCTGACTAGACTCCATTAGCTGACGGCAAGTGTTGATTGAAGGTCCCAAAAGAGCCAATCATGAAAACTTTGACTTGGAATCGTTCTGTTAAAATGTGCTATGAGCCTACACCCAATGATTAGGTCTCTTTCTCCTTTTGCTTTATTTCACCCGTGAGTGTATGGAATACCACAAGCCAGCAATCTATACTAATAGTGGCTTGGATTCAGTCTTTCCTCTGAACAGAATAGGGTTTTCATTTGGACGGTGGCTTCAAGTGCAAATCTGTCTGCTCCTGATAGAAGCCTTGGCCTAGCTTGTTATCACCAGGCACTTCATAAGTGATTCCCAATTGGACGCTTTCCTGAACTGGGACCCAGAAATCAGATTGTGAATGACTGTGACACTCTAGTGTCCCTTCAGCAGTCTGTCTAAAACGCTCTCCCTGCTGCTGAATGACAGCTACCTGCCAATAAACCCATTTAGTTTTGAAGAGGGGACATTCTCTGCGTTGCCTGCCTGAACCGCAAGACCTTATTAGTCTTTTACAGAAAGTGTCATTGAACCTCTGTTCTCCCTTGTTGGTCAATCAAAGTCACTGGTAGCTGGAAGTGCTGAGGGGGATAGGGTTTTTTTCTGATGCACAGAAGTTCTTTTTTATCTGAGGAGTTCTGCAGAACTGATGATCGTCTGCACCAAAAAATAATGGACACTTAGATAATGGCCAAGTTTAAGATAAGGTACACAGTTAGGGTGTCATTTCTTACAAATGCATGGTGTTACATAACATGCACACAGCAAAAAATACATTGTCATAACAGGCAAAATGACTTAAGGAAAATTGGCATTGTGCACTACTTTATGATAACAGTCTGCAGAAAAAGCATTTCCCAGATACTGTATGTAATCACTAAGAGATATGCTTTATATATAAGTGCAAACCATTTCATTTGTGGCTCAGTCACAGTGTGAGTCCAATGCTGTCAACAATATATTCAGTAATAGGGTATCGGTGTGTACCTGTTGAAGTGAAACCGCACAAGTATAAACTTGATACCAGAGCTATTGTGCTCTTTTCTTTTTGGGGGATTTGTTGAAGGTTTTTTTGGACACAAAAATGAAAAAAAAGCAAAAAGATTCAGTCATCTTGAAAGTAAATGGTATCCTCCTGACTGTGTGTACATCTGTGTACACATCACGATTTAAATTCCTCCCCCCAGTCCTTTGTTAGTGCCACGTTGTTAAATGTTGGAGTTTCCGGGTAAATCACCTCACATTTATGAACCCCGTTGTTGTGATGGCAAATGACCAGCCTTTCAACTCACAGTAAGATGCATTCCTATAATGACAGCAGTACGCGCGTTTAACTGTTATCTAGATTATGTCACAAAGTACTTAGTGGAAAGATAGATGTAGGAAGTTGAAATTGAGGCGATATTACAATCGGCCCACACAAATATTGCACCAATCAAATGACGGTTTAGAAATTGGAACCAAAAATTAATGCCCCATGGAGAATACCATTAACAGGACACCATTACAAAAATAAATCAAACTTCAATTTCTTCTTTTTGGTAATTGGAATGTCAGCAAGGAAGTCAAAACAAACACCCAAAGACTGAGGATACTGCTTCCATTTCATTTCCATTTTGCATCCACACAGGATCTCGCTGGCTGATTAGACTTTTGCTCAGGTTGAACTTGGGTGAAGTTTTTATTATTTAGTGAGTCAGTCCCTTAGTCTGATTTGGTAAAAAAAAAAATCAGCAAAACTTTAAAGAAGCATGGACACCCCGAGGTGCAAATTCTGTTGACCCAAGGTGCCCCCACACTGTTTACAGCCTCCCGTGTCAAATGTAATCATCGGTGAACTTTTGACTAACAGTTACAGGGGTAAAGGATGTGGAAGCCTGTGAGCCAGAGGCTTGAACTGACAAACGTCTAGTATCCACCGCCCACAGTTATAGAAGCAAAAAGGCTATCCTGAAGACAAACGGTGACCCATATTGAAAATCTTTTCTGTTTTTTCCACCCCTTGCACACAATGTCAGTATATTCCTCGCCTCATATCTCAGAGCTCTGTCTCTCAATCTTACTCTGTGTTTTGGGTGTCAGGCAAAGAGGAAGGAGTGGCTGCTGTATTGGTGTGACAGTGTGGGTTGCTGCACTTTTTTTGTAGCTGCTTCGAAACTGTCAGCCGTTCGCCTGGGGAGGTAGATGCATAAAGACAACGAGACGGGAGTGTGTCACACAGAATTGAGCTGTCACTTATATTGAGAAAAGACTCCCATTATCAGGCTCTGTATAGTATATAAGAGGTCACACCCAATGAGATTTGCATTGGAAAGTAAATGCTCGGAGGGATAAATATTAAGCATATGGAAATAATATATCATTAATGTATTACCTTACCATGCTTGGGTGGGTGTGTGCCATGCAGTAAGGCCTTGGGTTTTTATTTAATGCTGTGATGTCAGATGTGTGTTTACTTAACACTTGTGTATGCAGGTCTGTGACTCAGAAGGGTCTATGAAACTCTTTATCTTGTTTGCTACAGTTTGTGCAGTGGGAACAGTGTAAATTTGATTATTCAATGCTGACAGTATAAGTGAGTTACGCTAAGCTACACACAGTAGGTGTCATTATTTTCCAGTTTCATCACTTAGAATAATAAAAATCCTTTTTAAAGCAATGATTAGAAAATCTGCGTAGAAATCACATTTTAAAAGTTTTATTCAGTGGTTAAACTTTTTTTTTAAAACCTCCGGGATTGCATAATCAGCACCTCATTTGCATTCAATTCCTACTTTCCTTTTCACGTTGAATTGCCAAGTTTTTGTGAACTGCGCTCGAAGCATGTCATCGTGTGCTGGATGAAGATCCTTGTGTATTTCTTGCTGAAAGTTGCTTAAACCCAGAGTAAATCTATCTGTATGCCCTTGCCTGTTTGCCTGTGGTCATAATGGATATGTGTACACTGTGTGTTTTCTGTGTGTTTGGCTAGCATGAAATGTCTGTTGTGACACTGATAAATGGCGATGCTCTTTGAGTAACGGCTCTCAGAGACTCAGCCCCTCCTGGCTGTCTTTGTTCATTGCTCTGTCCTATTATTTATTTGTGATGAGAGAGGTGGAGGGCAGCCTCTGTGTGTCACAAGACAATCCATCTGCAGGGAGAACCGTCCCCATCACCTTCCTGTAACTTCCACTCCCTCTCTCATTTCCTCAAGGTTTGGACACCATGGCTTTTTACCGTCATCCAAAACTTTACCACGCCCAGTAATTTTCACATATGAATGGTTTTATAGTTGATAGATGCTGCTCTCCAGCTCCACTGTGCTCCACTGCTGTGACAGTTGCGGGACTTGTAGGAGCAGATAAGCCATGTCGAAACCTTGATTGAAACAGCAATTTGAATCCTCCTCACTTTCACTATAAAGGCTGTATAAACTACAACAATCCTGCAACCACACAACAGCTGTGCATACATTTCAATTTTTGAAGAGTATTCTTTTGGACACTATTTTTGTAAACAAGCTTAAACCCTGTCTCTCTGTTCTATCTCAGCAGTGCTTGACTGACATTTCAAAACCAGCACTGCTGAAAGAAACACTGACAACTTTGGAAGTGAGTTTCTGACTCGAACGCTAAATCGATCCCAAATTCCTGGGGTTTATCCTGTTTTCAGTAAGATAATTTAAACACTTTCTGAGCCCTAATGGCTCTTTTACAGACCCAGCGCGATCAACAGGTTGTCTTCTATAATCAGAAATATGTGCAGTATCATATGATCGTACACAGTTAAGCAAACATGAGACTTCTAAAAGCATTGATGAGAACTTTAAAGGTTTCTATTGAAGGAGCTCATTGACCACACGAAAATGTTTGCCTTATTTGCGTATATGGACCCATAGAGCAGGTGCATGACGGTCCTGCTCCCAGCTGAGCCATTTGAGTCTGCATCTCACAGACCCACTAGCTTCCAAAATAGCTGACTTCCTTTTGGCTCCCTGCACACATAAAAACATAATCATATGGGTCAAAAATCTCCATGCAGTTACTGGACTGAATGACCCAAATGACAAACTATTATTATATACTGTTATTACATTATATATATATTATTATATTATAGAAAAAAATGACTGTTTTACAGCACTGTCAGTGACCAAATGTATTTGTTTATATGAGGCATATAATTAAATATATTTATCTCTGCTGTAACACTGGGCTTTTACAGGCTCGGTGCCAGACCATATGGGCTTGACAGGCAACCAATTTTGAAACAGGGCATCTGGGTTAACTCACTTTACTATTTCATTAAGATTAAGAAAAAAAAGCACCACGAGAGGCAATAGTACATAATTATAACCTATACCTTGGCCAATTTTTACTGACTATACACAACAAATTCAAGCATGAACAGCTAGCTTTAAACTTCATCATTAACCGGTGTCTAATTAGAGCCACACGCATATAGCACGCTCAAAGAGAAATGAAATCTCAGTTATAAAAGTCCAAAAATATCTGTCTTAGATGGAAGAGTGTATAAAACGGGAGAGATGTTGGATTAATGAACTCACCACACAGTTGAACAGCTGGGGTCACCGACTCTGAGCGCATGAGGAGTGTTTCCCAAAACCTGATGTGCATAGGCCCACTTTTAAATCGGTGTCCCGCTCACTGATGCTACCATGACTGCTGCAGACGCACTAGGCTATTAAATAATAATTATTTTATGATTTGAGTCCAACTTTTCCTTTCTTAAACTGTATGACTTAATTGTACATAGTTGTAAAAGTATGTCAGCACAATTCAGCTGAGGGTGCACTTTGAGCTTTGTACAAAGTTTTAGACCCCTGGGGCGCAACCATAACGCAGATGCCTGGCATTTAAGATGGAAGACTTACATTTACGGG